>NW_026775573.1:23794927-24394927 GCF_030987335.1 Cornus florida
AGCTTTGTGAATTTTTTGACCCGTTTTTTGCTCATGGGTTGTGGACCCTAATTAGTCTCTTGTAGCCCGATATATAAGGGCGCTTAGGGTTTGGAGTGGTATAAGAGAGAGAACTGAAATTCGTACAGAAACAGAGTGGAGCTGAAAACTTGTAATCTCCGATTTTACACACAGTGAAGACTTTCGCAGGATCTCAACCGTAGACGTCGGTTGTTGCCGAATAACGTATAAATTTTTGTGTTCTTTGTGTGGTGTGTTTACTTTTCTGTCATGATTCTTTATTTTGTCTTGGGTTCGTTGCGTTTGTCATAACACTATCCTATATGTTTACAAACATGCAACATGTTAGTTAGAAACTTTCTAATAAGGATTGAACTAGAAGGCTCCCAATTGTCACAACATCTAACATCTACTTGTTTACCCCATCTAAAAATGCTTCAAAATTTTTGTCATTGTGGTGGAATTTGTTCTGATCAAAGGAACACAAATTTAGGATGCAAATTGGAGCTTCCTAAGTATATGTTTGCATATACGCCACAATTTATTTTAAACAATGAACACATTCATAAAACTTTAATAAAAGAAAGTTCTTCGAATATATGATTTTGTAGGAAACTTCTTTAAAGTTATCCAGGATTTCCATTTTATACTAATGTGTTCTCTAGAGTGATTCCATAATTAAGAGTAGCTGGATATATATTATTTTATTTGTATAGTGTTCACACCGTACACATTTAATGTAGTGTTTTGTTTGGTTTAAATTTTATATGCTTAGCAGGGTAAAATTCACAGATAAATTATCCTATTAGTATGCTTAGCAGCTTAAAAGAAAAGATCCATTAATTGACATTTTAGAACATCACGAGTACTTAATGTAGGTATCTACTTCAGCTATCCTTCGGTTCATATTCTACACAAACAATCCAAGACATGCCTGGTTTTATTAATGGACAAGTGAGAACTATATTGAAGCATGACAATTGATACTCTTGAGTTATATATAATTATATATGTGCTAGGCAGTGGGGAAGGAACTTGGGAAACAATTCCAGCAATCTAGTATTTTTATGGCTTCTCTATGAGATGATGCAGTTTTTTCTTTAAAGGTAGGGAGTGGCAATTCGTGTTTCCGTGTCATATTTGTGTCGTTTCATAACATCGGTATCTTGCTATATGGGCACATAACCTGTTTAATATATGGATCAAGACCTGACACGGCATGGCAAGACATATTTAATTAAAATTTCATACAATTAGGCTCATTTCAAACACGTACATGACACGTTTACCCAACACGTTCAGTTAAACGGGTTTAATCGTGTTGTGAACTGGTTGACGGGTCAAACACAAACACAACATTTTAGTTAAAGGGGTCTAATCGGGTTATAAATGGGTTAGTAGGTCAAACACGAATGCGACATGTGTAATTAGCATGTTAATTCTGGTCGACATGATTACGACCCGAACACGATTAAGCCAAACACAAACTCATTTATCCCGTGTCATGTTTGAGTTATTTTAGCGTGCCATGTGGAGTATTGCCACCCAACGTACTCTGCACCTAGGAACACAAAATCCTTTATCATCTTACTTGCGTTGATTTTGGCAGTTGACATGCTGGCTGGGTTTGGATGGCTTTTAAAACTAGTGAATTAGAAATCTATTTTTAAAGAGGAAATTTTGGTCAAGTAGATCTATTTCGCCTAGATTCGTTGATTACCTGGGGAGTTTGGTCATTGCCATTACTGTCCCATTTAGTGGAAAGATATGGCTTTTTGTGCTAATACACTTAAAAATTAAGTTCTTCCCAGTTCAAGGATAACAATCAACTGATTATGGCCTTGTGATGATGCAGCTTCAGGATCCTAGTATCGATATCCACAAGGAAGGTAAGTACCTCATGCTTGCCGTTCAGGAGCTTGTATCTGGAGATCAATGTGAAGGGAGATTTGTATTTGGTCGTGAAAGTAAAAAACCTAAAGAGTCTAGCAACAATGATAGATTTACAAAAGATGGAACAAACCCTAAGAGCTTGCTGCAAACTCTGTTGATGAGGGCAGGACATTCCCCTCCGAAATACAAAACAAAGCATCTCAAGACAAACGAATTCAGAGCACTGGCAGAGTTCAAGGGAATGCAATTTGTGGGGAAGCCCAAGAAAAATAAACAGCTTGCAGAGAGGGATGCTGCTATAGAGGCACTGGCCTGGCTGACCCACACTTCTGACAACAGCCGGGATGAAGATGATAATTCCACACCTGATGTCACTGACAACATGCTAAAACTTCTTGGTAAACGCAGAAGATCAAAGCGCCGCTGATGACTCATGGTTCCAAAGCTCTTTGAACAGAAGCAATGCCAATGCATTATTGAAGTTAGAATGAGCAAAAGCTGATAATTCTTGGATATAGTTACACACCTGACATCGCTGATGACATGCCAAAAATTGCAGGGAAGCATGGAAGATAGTAGATCACTATGGTCACTGATGTTATCCATGGATGTCTTTTTCTTTTAGCCAAAGAATGGACTGACTGCTGTTATCCATGGATATCTTTTTCTTTTGGCCCATTCAGGTAACTTGCAGCATTCACTGCTTTTGGCCGTTGATATTGAATTCTATGAGTGTTGACGGAGCTCGGATGATTGTGATTCTTTATCAATTCGATTTTCTCCTAATTTTTGGGCGAAGGGAAAATCAAGAACATTGAAAGACATTACTTGTCCTCAGCTGGTGTATGGTCATTATGCATTATAATGGGAGATGTATACAAGTTTTGTAAATTATACATAGTTCCAGAATTAGAAACTTGACTTTACAGATAACAAAATGGCATCTTTGTTAGGTGTTTATTTTTGCAGAATGCGGGAGGAGAGTAGCAAGCTCTTTGAGTGCACTAACATTACTTAGCTGGCATTGTAGTTATTGTAACTTTATTATATTGTTTTAGTTTCTTAAAAACTACTAGTATTTAATGTTCCTAAAGTTTGATTATTTGTACATGTAAATAGTGAGATTGGTTTTTTCAGGCAATTTTTCTATATAAAATGATATCCTATTTATTATATGCATTCCAAGCATCTCTTCTTTTTTCTTTTTTTTCTAACGTAAATTTGATTACATTGATGATGACGATGATGATGAAATTTTATTACCAAATCATTGAGATAAAAAAATTTAACAAAAACAATTGATTGCAATTTTGAATTTAAAACCCAAATTTTTTGGATTTGAATCTTTGACTGGACTAATTTTCTGGCAAAAAGTTTTAGTTTTTTTTCTATATAAAATGATATCCTATTTATTATATACATTCCAAGCATCTCTTTCTTTTTTCTTTTTTTTCTAAAGTAAATTTGATTACATTGACGATGACGATGAAATTTTATTACCAAATCATTGAGATAAAAAACTTTAAGAAAAATAATTGATTGCAATTTTGAATTTAAAACCCAAATTTTTTGGATTTGAATCTTTTACCCGACTAATTTTCTGGCAAAAAGTTTTAGTTTTGAAGATTAAAATTATGTAATCCTAACCAAAGAAAAAACTGTGAATTTTGGATTTGTTGATTTTCAATAAACTGCAATTCAAGGTCCTTCATGTCTACGTATCATTTGTGAGCAAGTTGGCTTGGTTACCATCCCATACGTTTTTAGATTGTCAAATTGATAGCCTACATTCATTCATGTTCAGAAACTAAGTTCCAAATATTTAAGAGTGGCGCTGCCCGTGCAAGTCCGAAGCGGACATAAATAACTGATGGATGTGAAAACAAACACGAAGAAACACTGTACTCACGACAGCTATTCCTGTAAAACCCCACACACACACACACAATTGGCTGATTTCCAGATGTTCAAATGAAAATTTCTGAAGATCTGCAAGCTTTATGAACTGTCGTCATTTCAATGAGATAATAATAAATCATTACCAATGGGCACTAGCTCATAAGCTCTCCTCCCTGAATGGGGAGGTGAGTGTTCAAGCCTCAATGAAGGCATAATATATATAATGAGTGTGTTTGTTTTAACTTTCGAAAAAATAAATAACTCATCCCTACATACCAACTCTGGCTTCAAGGTAAGAAACATAAATCATCTCAGAACTTTCTAGAGAAGGATTTTGAGCAATTACTACAGCACAACCAGTCAAACCATTCATGTATCAGTGTGCGCGCGCACGTAGAGAGACAGAGACCCACATATATACTCGAGAAAAGTATGTTGCATTTAAAATCAATTGAGGATAATTTGCTCTGCCAAGATACACACTAACGGTTATACTACACTAAAATAGATATCAGAAAAAAAAAAAAAAAAAAAAAAAAAAAAAAAAAAAAAAAGTAGCCCAATGAAGGAGAAAACTTCCCATGATACAAACCATTAACAAATCAGACTTAGATGTAGAAGCAGCCTAACAAAACAGGATTTCGGGTTCGGTTGATTATCTTCACAGTACCACCAAACTGAAAAATAGCCCTGCCACAAAACGAGATTGTGTTATAGCTCATATGGAGTGGAATTTTCAACAAACGAACTGCCTTCCATGATTACTGAACTACAAGCAATGGTCAACCGTATAAGTACCCTCTGATATATATCTAATACATTTCTTGAGGGGGGCGGAAAAAAAATGGGGTGTGGGACAACGGAAAGCATTAGATGCACAGAAGAATTTCCACAAATAATGATTTACAAAGTAATATAGAGGCAATACATTACAAAAACATTAAAAATCATATTCTAGATCAGAAATAGGGGGATATGATAAAGCTTTTCTACTTTTTATCAGGATTGATGAACACTGTTAAAAGTAATGAAATAAAATACTCCGACTAGCTAAATAGTAGTTACATACTTATATACTCTATGTTTAGATGGACTCTCCAAAAGTAGTGAAGTACCCTTGTCAGACACATATTGTTGAGATATGGGTATGAATATGTGTCCGACACTTTTGGTTCGACATGTACTCAAAAAATATATCCAATCAATCAAGTATATTATATTATTACTTTAAAGTGAGTTAAATGCCGATATTGAATACTATACTATATAAAAACATTACTTTATTCTAGAAAATAAAATAAATAAATAAAATTAATATTATATAGTGTCCATGTGTCCTTCTATTTAGATATTTGGCACGTCCGACAGATGGATACGACATACCGGTACACAACACACATACAAAGTTCATGTAACATATACATAGAGCAAGTACTATTGGGTGAAAGTGTGTGCAAGTGTTGGACCTCCCCTAATCCATCTTAGGACCAAAAGTTAGACTAGACATGTTATATATACAATATATACTATTTGGCCTTTTGTATTTCTCTTGGGATGCACTCCATTTTTGAGTGCTTTTATACAATTTTACTTATCAAAAAGTAAAATTTTATATAATGTGCTATATATGCATTTTATTATCCAATGTTGTCATTCTTCAAGAATTTAATCAAATGGCATGCGCTGGAAAAAGTGGTTCCTATCTATCACATAGTAGGAAAATCTTCTCTTCTATCAAACTTGAGTTTATACATTTTTTCAATCATTGCATGTAAATGCTTTACAGGAAAAAAGTAGTACAAAAAATATCATTAATGATTGAAGTGTTCAATTTGAGTTGCGTTGTGGGACACAAATTAAACACATATGCATGTCATGTCGTATCAAAACTGGCACGTAAAGGGAGTCTATGTAACGTCTTATCAGTGATCAATTACTTTGTCAGTCCCAGCCCCAAAAAGAGGAAGAAAATATTAAATTATCAACCACACCTCATTATAGGGAACACCAAAAAAGGATCCTTGCTGCAAAAATCCAAATTTCTATTTTCAATTAGCCAAAACCCAAGTTCTTAGAGCATCTCCAATGCAAAATGCTATATATATATATTTTATAAGTACAATGCAAAATGCTATATTTCCATGCCAAATCTATATTTTGAAAGTAACTACAGTGTCAAAATGCTATATTTTTGCAATTATGCTCCAATGGTGCATTTCATCCGAAATGCTATTTTTTGACACAACAACCATTCCATATTTTGAGAGCCCATTGGAGTGCCTTATTTTCATTTTACCAACTTTTAACAATTTCAAAATATGAGAGGTCTTTTGAAAGAGCGAGTGCCTTATTTTCACCCACTTGCTATAGTTTGATAGGCCATTTGGGAGCTGTTTTATTTGACAATACTTTTGACAATCTCAAAATATGAGAAGTACTTTGAGAGCTCATTCGAGTGCCTTATTTTCATCCACCTGCTATATTTTGAGTTTGATAGCCCATTCGAGAGGCCATTGGAGATGCTCTTAGAGCAACTCCAATGGGCTGCCAAATGGGCTACCAATTTCAAAATATAACAGGTGGGTTTAACATAGGCTCTCCAATGGCATGTCAAATGGCCTATCAAAATATAGCTTTATCAAATCTTGTGCCAAATATAACACAAACTATAGTAGCTGCCAAATCGACTATTGTTGTAGGGTTTCATTCTCTCCCCCGCCTCTCTCTTCTCCCCCTCATCATCTAGAGACAGAAAGTACACACAGCTGTGATTCCGGCTCTGGTGCACCACCTCTCACCGCCAAGACGCCTAATGTGCGGCAGAAACTTGGAATTTGATCCTCGGTATGTTTATCAATCAAGCGCTTCACGTCGCCTTAGAATCTGATCCTTGGTATGTTTATCTTAATTTGTGCAAAACCCACTTCCCCATTTACTTTCCAATTTCTATTGTCATCTCTCTCTATATATAACCTTAAAATTCTATATATACACACGCATATATATATATATATATATATATATATAGTTGTTCATCTCTTTTACTCTGTATCCACAATTAAGATACAAAATTCCCAAATTTCGATGGCATAATCTAATTGGATCAACATACTTTTGCTGGTTGCATGAGGATGATTGATTTATTATAGATTTGTAATAAATTAGTTGATTTATTATTTTTGAGTGATGTGTCATTACTTGTTTATAGAGTTGTGGACACAAGCAAGAGGGGGATTGTGTTCATTCAAATTAGGGATTGTGTTTTTGTTTGCAGTGAAAGTGATTGGTTGTGTTGTTGGTTTCCCTCTTTCTTGATTGATAATGATTAATAATTAATGATATTTTCTGATTCAGAATTATGATATTTCTTTCTCTAGAATCCCATTTCAGATTCACTACTTTTTCAGCAAAACGTAACCCTTTTCTCAGAGGTCAATATCATAACAGGCACTTCCTTGGATTCAATTCGATTCGCGATAGTAGGAAACGGGCAGGTAACTGATTTGATAAGAAATTGTTTATTCCAGATGAATTTTCAATTCAAAGAGAAAACAATTACGCATTTCAGCCATATTGTAGGATTCATAATAAAAAATGATCTGTTTGGTTGTTGAGGGAAAAAAAAAATAGTATTTTGGATAAAATGCAAAAAATTAAATATGAAAAAAAAAAAAATGGTAGGAATGGTAGTTGTGTCAAAAAAATAGCATTTTGGATAAAATGCACCATTGGAGCATAATTACTAAAATATAACATTCTGACTGTAACACCTCTCAAATATAGCTTTGGCATGCAAAAATAGCATTTTGCATTGGAGATGGTCTTAGTTACCTTAAAATGCCAACTTCTTCTACCGTTCTAGTTCCCAACATTTACATATGATTTTTGGAGCATTTCTAATGGAATTCTTTTAAATTCATGTCCTTGTGCATCCTAATTACTTCCAACTTCCAAACTCCAAATCCTTCTCAATGAGAATGTCTACTCCAATTTTAGAGAAGCTCTGTGAAGGATGGACACGAACATTATGTATCAAAACGACACAACACGGACACGACCAACTATTCTCAAAACTCTTTCAAAAACTTTTCAAAGAGCATCAAAAGGCAATATTTTACAAAAAGTAGTGTAATCAATCATGAAAACAATAAACTAATGACGAAAGATGCCAAAGAATTAGCACTGGACTGGGTAAGACTATCAGCATAAAATTCATTAGTCACTGAATTGATAGTTTATAAATGGGTCAATTCCAGCTAAATGCTCTACAAGAGTAATGAAGTATCCCCTAAGCATGAATATAAAACATGTCATAAAATATTTATTAATAGGAATAGGTTGATTTTAACTCTTAAGGAAAGTCAAGTTGGGGAAGTCAATAACAGTAGCAAAATCAAATAAACATTAACAAAATTCAAGATTAACATAAAAATACATCAAGAACGCACCTAATAGCACAATTTGTAATACACACGTCTAATGTTAGGATATATATTGAATAAATGAAGTACTAAAAACTGAATTACACAATGGGATATAAGAATTATTCTATTATCTCTAATACTTTACTAGCATGAATTAATATCAAGTAATTGAGATAGAGACATATATTGAGTGCAAACAAAACTTGGAACCCACTAACCAAATTACTGCTGCTGATTCTGCTGCTGTTGCTGAGAGTTTGGTGGAGGAGGCATGCCCGGACGGGGCGGACCATAAACCGGAATAGCACCACCAGGTGGAGGCGGCATCCCGGGACGAGGTGGACCGGGCATCCCAGGGCGTTGTGGAGGTGGAGGTCCCCTCATCATCTGCGGAGGCGGTACCATGGGTCGCTGTCCAAACTGCGGCGGTGGACCAGGATACGGTCCGGGAGGCCCCGCCGGTCTAGGAGCAAACTGAGGCGGGCCAGGCGGAGGTGGGCCCCGAGCCATAGGCTGGCCAGGATACCCCGGCATCTGTCCCGGCGGCCGAATCACCGGAGGTGTGGGGTAGGTCATCGGCGGAGCCGACAGCTGCGGCATTGGCGGACGAGAGATCTGAGGCTGCATCATGCCCGGCGCCGGTCCTCCGACACCGCGAACCGGCCCGGCGAGGCCAGGCTGAGCAATAGCATGAACCAGCGGAGCAGTGGTAATTCCACGGCCGGCGCCGCGGCCGATGCCAGGTCCGGTGGCGGCTGAAGCGGCGGACTTGGCTCGGGACTCGTCGGGAGGGGGAGGGCCCTCGACGGTCATGGAAATCACCTCTTCACCCCTGAGTAGCACAAGGCCTAGGGTTCGGCGATCTTCTCTCTCCTGGTTGTTCTTGCCCTTGGCAGGCGGTAGTTTCCGGAACTCCTCGCAGTCGCCGAGGACGAGGTTCATGTGGCGGTCGAAGGCCATGAATTTTCCGACGAGTTGACGACCGTCTTGGATCGTGACTCTCATCCGGTAGTTGATGTACTGAAGCATCTTCGAACTCTTCGACATCGACATTGTGACGGATCAATGAGTTGCTTGCGGTTTGAATCAGGGTTTTTATTGGAGAGAGAGAGAAAGAAGACGGTGATATGTGGGGTTTTTAGAGAGATAAAATGCGGAGGAGAGAGAGAAAAACTAGGGTTTTGGTGTAGACTGTTCTATGCCAATTCCACCTCAGGGAGGAATGGGCGTGGTGTGACCGTGTGAACTGTGAAGCCTTGAAGACCAGGACTTCAGGATTTTAACTAGGGTTTTTAGAAGTGGGTGCGGGTGGGCATTCTTAGGCCCAAACCCGGAAATCCTCACTACTTGATACGCTTAGGTATGGTTGAGCTTGATATGCTTAGGTATGGTTGGCCTTTTATTATCTCTAAATCAGTTTGGGTTAAAATCTTAAAGCCCAACTCATTTTCAGATTGGTCTGGGTCATATTAGAAATACGGAACAATAACTCGCAAAAAAAAAAAGGACGAATATGGCTGGAATATGTCAAAAATAATAAAATATGCTATTAGATTATATATATATATATAAGTCGCAAAAAAAAAACGACGAATATGGCTGGAATATGTCAAAAATAATAAAATATGTTATATATATATATATATAATCTTGTTCAATTATTTATAATTATGAATGAAATCATTAATTTGTTGTTGTATATACTGTAATATGTTTTTGTTTTCTAAAATTTTATATTATATTTTTTACTAACCTATAATATACTTTAAATTGCATTGAATTCCATTATTTTAAAAAATAATAATTACAAAATCATCATGTCATGTCTTGAATGAGTTTCAATGGTGACTTAACCATCTCTAATTAAAACATAAAATATTTAAATTTCAAAATACTTCTTCTACTCGTGTGCAATGTGTCCTTAACTTTTCCAATATTTGATACCACCAATATAAGAGATTTCTCTGTGCTTTCTAAGTCTACACTTTTGTCATTCCATAACTACTCAATAATGTTTACATACTTACATTCTTAATTTCAGAATAACTTCTGAAATATAAGTATAAATACTTCATAATATCTAGAACTTTTATACATTATTATATACTTTTTAATATCTAGAACTTTTATACATTATTATATACTTTTTAAGATACTTTTATACACTTTTTAAGATATGGAGTAATAAATATATGTATTTATGTATATATATATATATATATATATATTAAGAATAATAAATATTCATATATTGTTATATTTTGTCATGGAATTTACTGCGGGTATAACGTGATAGTCGCTGGTAAGGCATGTGGTGTTTGGAGTCTTTGGTCTAGGTTCAATTCTCCACCCCTCCTCAAAAGATAAATGAGGTGTGTGAGAAGTCTTATTTAATTTTTTATGAAATTATTCTTATCATAAATATCAAATAGTTCTTTTTGTATCTTGTTATTTAAAATCCACACCCACATATGACAACCCGCACCAGACAGAGACAGGATTTAGTTTTAGGGGGGTAAAACGAAGTAATTTACAAATTATATATCTATATGTGTGAAAAAATTTCATTTCCAAGGGTATTTTTGCAAAAAATTATATTCCAAGAGGGGCACAAAGTAATATTTTGTAAATATTATACCCATATATATAATAATTTCAATAGGCTAGCTTGGGGCCAGCGCGGGGGGAGTGGGCCCAAGCTGGCTCCGTCCTTGAGCCGCACAGCTGATTCTATTCATATGAGATAAAAACAAAAAATGATAATAATTGTAAATGTTATTTATTTCTTCATTTTCATTTATTTATTTGTTTTACTTTTGTCAAGACTACAAATATTCACAATATTTGAAACACTATCCACTTTTCTTATTGTGGATATATCTCTTAAAACTTTGCATTTCTTGTAAAAAAATTTCTTCTAATTTATTCTTAAGGTATGCCTCCACTAGGTTCTTGTATTAAGATTTTGTTCCAAGTGTTCTTGTGCTTTTTGACATTGGTTTATTCGCTTGTGGCCAGCACGGACCTACATATATATCAGGGAGCAATTGTTCCTAAATTTTCTTTTTAGTAACGTATATTAATTAATTTAAGTTTTTTTAATTATATACTAATAAAATGTTACTATTGTCTTTCTTAAAAAAAATTTAAAAAAATTTATTGCCCTCTTTCACATCATTTTCACACAATTTATTGCCCTCTCTCACATAATTTTTTTTAAAAGTTATCATAGGTGCAACTAGATTATAACTACCATGGGATATGGAATTGGGGAACTATGGATTTGGACTAGAGAGGGCTAAAAAAATAATAATAATAACATAAAATTTTTTTTTTTTTTTTTTTTGATAAGAGGAGGAGATCTTTTAAGTTACTTACGTTAATCTAAACCAAAAATTTTACATTTTTGATATGTATTGACAATTATCCACATACTCTTTTTATGCCATCGATTTTAATGTACCCGAACAACACACAACTATTAGTTGTACTTATTGCCGGAAAACTCTAAAGAATTCCATAAAATATTCAAGTCTCGTTAAAATCAAGAATATATATTTTTCGAATTGGCATATGAAAATATGTTTGCAAATAAATATGAGAAGTATTAAGAAATTGTACAAAAGAGTAGAACATTTTAGAGGAAACTAAAGTTGTGAAAATGGGCTATAAATACTCTACTAAATTGTGAAATAAACCGGCAAGTTATGTCTTCTCGCAACCAAATTAAACATAATTGAAAAACAAACAAGATGAAATCCACTCGTTATGTTTTTCATTTCACAGTTGACTTCTTTCTTAATTATTTTTTGATACCCATCAAACAAATTTCAAGAGTTTATAGGTTTAGTTGATTGAATAGTGAATTTAGCGTGTTTGGTGGTGGAGTAATATTGTACAAATTATACTTCCTCTGTTCAAAAAATTTGTAAAACTCAAATTTTTTTTTTTTAAAGCGGTAGATGTAATACAAAAATATATGTGCACGACATAATTTTTTTTTGTTATTTATCTAACATTTGTAATTTCAATTACATTTTAAAGGAAATAGACAGAGTATTTTATTTTTAATTTAACTTTTTGACACTTTTTTAAATAGACTAATGCACTTTTATTTTTTCACTAAATTTAGTGTGGGAGTTTCTTCCCAATAAAATATATATATGTATATATATATATATATATATATATATATATATATATATATATATATATATCACCTATTTGTGACCTTACATATGTTCAAAATAAAAATCCAATTTTTTATTTTTTATTTTTTATTTTATCCTTCTAACTATGTATTGTGCATATTTCTTTTAGAGTAATTATATGTTTATATCACCCATTTGTGAGCCCACATTTGTTCATTTTTAAGTACATTTATGTCTATTATAGATATAATAGCTTATCACAAGTTGTTACAAAATAAGTTTTGGGACATTTTAGACTTTTTCATTTCATTTAGTTTTGTGACATTTTAGACTTTTTCATTACCTTTATATCTATATAATTATACAAATAACACTGCATCTTAATCATATGTAATGACTCACTCCACCACATGATATAATATTATCTGCTTTTGGCCTGAACCCGTACGATTTTGCTCTTGAACTTTACTCCAAAAGACCTCATATCAATTAGAGTGACACACCTACATATAAGCACTTCACATTTCTTTTTTCTAGGCGATGTGGAATTGTGCACCCGTAACTCGCCAGTGTGATAGCCTGTCAGTGTCTCGCACCCCCCCACAAGGTCATCACAATCCACCCCCCTTGGAGACCTGACGTCCCGGTCGGCACAATTCCGGCTGGGTCAAGTTCTGATACCATTTGTAACGACCCACTCCACCACATGGTATGATATTGTTCACTTTAGGCCTGAGCCCGCACGATTTTGCTATTAGGTTTTACCCCAAAAGGTCTCATACCAATTGGAGTGACACACCTACATACAAGCACTTCACCTTTCCCTTTCTCAGGCGATGTGGATTGTGCACCCGTAACTCGCCAGTGTGGTAGCCTGTCAGTATCTCACACCTGTCCACGGCACACTTGTCCTGTCAAAGCAAGGAGATGAGCTATGAGTTATAGGCAAAGGCCCATAGCTTTGGGTCCCTAGAGTTGGAGGGTATTGCGTGAGGCCTAATAGAGAGAACTTGTTCGTGGATTTAACTCACGATTTATTTTTCAGATTATTAGAAATTTCAATCCCGAAGTTGAGGATCCACAGCTTGGAGACTGTCATTCATCTACTCATTACTTTTAAGTATTATTGTTATTTATTGTTATTTACTTTTAATTAGTGTTAAATGGAATTATTATTTATTAGATTTTCCTTCAGCAAGTTATTTATTCTTTTTATTTTTTTTTGGTAATTTGTGCTTATTTGAAATATTTTAATTGTTTTGATATCTTCTAATTTTCTGCGTGAACTTGATCAACCCGTGTTCCGAAATTAGGGTATCACATCATGATTTCTAAATCCATATTTTTTACTTGTATGTATTTATAGTTGTACTGTTTATATTAATTATAACAATTCTTATTGTTTTTTTTTTTTTTTTTTTAAATAAAAATTTAGCAGATGAATTTTCAAATACTTAACTTCTTATTAATGGAAAATTTGTGGATATTGCATCTATCCATAATTTTGTTCATATTTCATCCTAACAGTCTAAGAACTTTTCGTTCTTTAACGAAAATGAATAAACTCCATCATTTTAATTAATCTCATATATATTTTAATTAATCTCATATGCGAGCAGGGCCAGGAATTTACAACGCTTTCTTAATATATATTTTTAAGAACATGTTTATAAATAATATAAGAAGAAAAAATGAAAAGAACTACAATTGTTATAAATGGTAACGTGGAATCTTAATATTCTTTTTTATTTTCTCTTTAATTCATAATAAATAATATTATATTATATATACATACAAAAATAGTAGTTATATGTTGTAGCTAATATTATAATAATATTATATTGAAATTTGAAGGGGTCATTAATAATTTATTTTGTAAAACACCTTTAACAACAAGAGATAAGTGGCCATAAATAGGGCTATGAGAAATTTCAAGGCATTCAATTTTGTAATCTTGGAAGGAAAGAGAAGAGGAGAGCTGAGAAATATAAAACTGAGAGATATTATGAACAATTAGAGCAGGAGTATTAATTTTTGAGAAAATATCTTTTTTATTTTTTTAGTGTTTGGTTTTAAAATATTTATGAAAGAAAAAAAAATTAAAATTTAACAAAAATAATTTATCCATAAATAATCTTAATCTCGACTTAAATCTTTGCCAAATACCGATAAAATAAAAAAAAAATATATTTTAGCTGAAAAAGAAAAATATTTTTCAAAACAAATAGTTTACGTCGAAACAAACAAGTCGTAATTTCACCATATTTACTTTAAAAATTTACCAATTTTAATGATAAATTTCACTACCATAAACTTCACTATTTTGAATTTTGAAAATTTAAATGAACAATAATTCTAAAGCATATACGGAATACATAAATTAGTAATTTTTTTTTTTAATTTAAACTATACAGTATGGAAATTGATTACTCCTTTTTTTTTGGGTAAGCAAAGTTAATTTATTTTTTCTTTTTAAAATTGCCATTTATACATATACATTTTTATTTATTTTTTATTTATCTAAAATACAACTATTTGTTGGTTGCTAATAAAAAAGATAAGCAATGCGAATTATGAGACACTGATTTTAGCTTCCCTCTGCCTTCCTGTCCATGGCAATATCCACAGCTTTCTCTCACTTCCATTCCCCATTGCTCTCCCCTCTTCTTCCCGCCAAACACCATGAAAATCTCTTCCCCTCTCTCTCCCAGCCAAGCGTGTCTCACCATAAATTCGACCGTTGCGGTTTATTGAACGTTGGTTCCCGCCAAAAACCACTCAATTCGGTAGATTCCGGTGTCAATTTGATTTCAGATCCTCCTCCGACAAGCGGGGAGGACTCTTCTTCAGTCAGCACAGAGCCTATGGTTCCTCCTTACAACGTATTGATCACTGGCTCATCCAAAGGTTCCATCTCTCTCTCTCTCACTCACACACACTCTCTTCATTTTACACTTGAAACTCCGTTTGTTTGCCGAGAGAACTGAGCTGTTGGATAGATTACAGAAACAAATTTCCCGGAATTTTAATAGATTACAGAATTCTGATTCCTATTTTTAATTTTTTTGTTTGGATTTACTTTCTTAGAGTTTCTAATCAACCAATATGGGGATTAGTGTTTGTATGCCTTCATTGCTCTTTTGAGTCTCTAAAAGGTGTTTAATGCAACTCAGATGAAGTTTAAGTTAGTCCACGCATTTCATGTTCTAGGTTTAAATATTTTGGGATATGTGTTTTGTGTTACTGGGTAGTTCTCTAATTTGAGCATTAGACAAAAACTATATATATACAAGCACAGACACAGTGCTTTGGATATGTGTGTTGGGCAATGCAAGATATTAGATATAGGGTTCTTGACAAAGGAACTTAATTTGGCCTGTGTAGTTACCTGCTTCATATTGGATCTGGATATTATACCTCTGTTTGGCAGTTAAGAAAACTGAGGCATCGAGAAAGATAATAAAACTGAATCTGGAGTAATTGAGAAAGAACTTAATGGAAAGTAGTATCTGGATAATTTACAGACACCTTGGGAGTATTTTTGTAATTTGTGAAGAGTTTGGATCGCATCACATCAAAATGTGTCTCGGCTTTAAATAGATGATACATGGACAACTAGTTAAATGGGAAATCATTTGGATGAAAGATCTCCTTAAGTTTGAAATCTATGATTTACTTGTAATTTCTTTTTAAGAATATTAAATTTCAGGCAAACAGAATGATGCAATAGTTCATTATCATCATCATTATCCTTGCCTATATCTCATATGTATGGGGTCGGCCACATGAATTCTCTTTTTCCATTCTTTTTTATTATACACCATGTCTTATCTTAAATTTAATTTTTTAAAAATTGTTTTAATTACTTCATCCAAGTAAGCTTTGGTCGGCATCTTTGTCACTTGCCTTATAAGTAAACAACCCTTCCCCTTTTAACAGGTGCATCATCGGGTCTATGTTAAATATGGCCATACCACCTAAGTCTACTTTCCCTAATTTTATCATTTATAAGCGCTATATCTAATGTTCTCCTCACACGTTCGTTATTTATTTTATCTCTTCTAGTTACTCCTATCATTCAATGTAGCATCCTTAGAATTGTGCAATAGTTTTTATGTTTAGTGGGTGTGAAATTTTCTGTTTTCTCAGGTTATAAATATGAATTATTTAGGATCCGCAATTTCAATTATTTCTTTCCGAAATCCATGAATAACATTATATAGGTTGATTTTGACTTGGACAACAAAGAAAAGTGTAAAAGACTATATTTGGGTGCCCCCTTGGTTTCTTACGCCTCACTATAAGCATTTCTGATCATAACTGTAGGAAGAGTTACGCAATATCATCACCATACAAACTGCATTTTGATTTATGGTGTATCAGAATCTACTTTTCTAGAAACAATTACTTACACTGTGTTGAAGGATTCAAATATTAAAGTTACACCTTCTCTAATAACTTAAGCTTTTAGAGTAGTTGGTTGTCAACATGGTATTAGAGCAGGCAAGATCATGTGTTCAACCCTCACGGCCTCACCATCACCTTGATAATTAAAATTGAAACACGTGTTGGATCAAAAGAAAACCACATGTGAGGGGGCTTGTTGAAGGATTTAAATATTAAAGTTACACCCTGACTAATAGCTTAAGCTTTTAGAGTAGTTAGTTGTCAACACACTGGAAGGTAGTTCAGTCTCTAAACTTGTTTCACTAGTCTACAATTAACTAAAAAATACATGAAAAAGCAATGCTTACTAAATTATGTTAATACATGGTTGTCTCTCCTCTTTTTGTTTGTGTTATATGAACACATATAATATATCTTGCCATTTATTTTTACTTGGTTGTCTTTGCTTTGTCAACTTCATTTACTCCTTTTCTCCCCCTAAATTTAGGAATAGGGTATGCACTAGCTAAAGAGTTTCTAAAAGCAGGTGACAATGTCATGATTTGCTCAAGATCAGGTGAGGACTTACTTCTTGTGTTAATGTTGAATTCTTTTTTATTATAACTTTCATTTTTTATTATGTTAGAATTTTTTGGTTCTATATTGATATATCTCACAAAATCAAAATAATAAATAGATTTACTTATTTGGTTGGACTTTTAACTATTGATGCATAAAATAACCGATTGAGTATTGGTATTTAGACAAGTTTCTGGGCTTATTGGGGGCCATTTCATAGATAGACACGTCAAGTGAGAGTCTAATAGAAGAGTGAGTTCATATGTAAATGCTGAAGAGCCAAGCGTTGGTAAGAATCAATCTGAGTTTAGTGATTTGATCTAATATGTCAAGACATAGATAACGCAATTGTGGAATGGGGTATTTTGTCGTTTACATGATGAAATATGTGGAATGTGTTAGGCACAACATGCTGATTGTAGTTATGGGTTTGGGTTTTCGTATTAATTTAACTTTTGTAGTTTGGGCAAGTCTGCAGGTATATATACATATACATATAAATATTATATAGACAAAGGATAAAAATTTATAAACAGAGCAAGGAGGGCATCCCTCCAAATAACCAACCAACAAAACAAAAACAACAGATCAAGGAAAGGAACCGAGACTTCTCCTACACTCCCTGACTTGAAATAATTAGCAGAAGAAAGCTATACCAGCCAATAACAGAAGTTCCAAAGGAATCACATCTAAGAGCTCATTGTGATTTTCAGACAGAATTTTTTTCTATACAAAAAAGGGCATAGCAAACATCAGGAACAGAGTTGAGAACCTAACAGTATAAACAGCTGATTACAGCCTTGTGTGCCATGTGCATCTAGAGATTAGGGATGTTCTTTAGTCAGAAATAATCAAATGTAGTAGCTCCAAGAAACCGAAACATTAAGCACATATCTGGATCAGAACTATTAGCATAAATCTGTAAACATTACTTTAAAGAGTGACGAAGGCAAATACCAGTTTAGAAGTTGATAAGGATAATACATAACTAATACTACATAACACAATACATGCAGTCAAGTCAGGTAACATAACCTTATATCATTGGTTGATGACACCCATTTATCTAAAGGGGCCACAAGTTACTGGTGGGCTTCAGTGTTTTCTTTTGATAGGCAAGGTTATTAAAATTTTACCCTTTACCATCATGAAAAGAATGATTCTTTTGAAGGCATCACTGAGCAGTGCACGTGCTATGCATAATGTTTTTGAAGAGAGCATCTGAACGCTTGTCCATCCGTCACCGAAGAGATGGATCACAGTATGCTATATTATTATTATATTCTTTGAAGATGTTACATGTCTTTCTAATCAGTTGCAAAAGTTAAGAGGCAGATCAAAGCATGGACAAGCTTTACAAGCTCCATCCTCTCTAGTTAAAAAGTTGTTGGAGCTTTTATGCTGTGTTGTAGAAGAATATGTATTATTTCAAGAAGAGTGTATGTACTTGGAATTGTATGAAAGGTCCTCTTTTCTCCTTGCCAAAAGAATTTAATTCCGAGACAATCATTTACCAAACACGTGTAAAAGTGGAAAACTTGTATCTAATTAATCTAAACACCTAAGATACGTATCTTAATGGTTATTAATTATTAGAAGGTCAACTGAACAAAGATGTTGCTAATTCCAATGCAAGTTGGAGTGGCTGAGACATTCCTCAACCAATGCAGAGGAAAGCAGACAACTGAAAGAATGTCAAGTTTTTGGAGCTGCAAAGAGCATACTAGAGTCTCTGTCAACATTGTTGGAGGATATAAATACTTGAGTTACATCTTCTGATTTTGGTTATTAGGGAGGTGTCAATACACTTCTGTAGTAGCCTACGACTTATAGATTTTGCTTACTGATTCATTAATTACTTTTTCCATTTTTCATTACTACTCTTTTCTCTTTATTATGTTATACGTTGATGTATTTTTTTCCTTTTTTATTTGCATATAATATCATCATGATGTCAGCCGTTTTCCATTTCTTGCTGATTTTATATAGTCATTTCCAAAGTGGCCCATTAAAGATAGATGTTTGTGCTTGAAAAGCTATTCTTAGCTTCTAACCAATAAAATGGCCAGACGTTAGACTTGCTTAACTGATTTTAATACAGCTGAAAGGGTGGAATCTGCTCTCCAGAGCTTAAGAGGGGAATTTGGGGAGCAGCATGTGTGGGTACCTCCTTCATGACTTTTATTTTATTTAAGATGTTGGAGAAGATACTTCTTTCTTTCTTTTCCGTCTTGTTGCTTTGCAGTTTCTTTTGCTGGCATAAGCTGTTATTTCATATTCCTGGTTCTCATTCAGTTACTCTCTCTACAGGGTACCACATGTGATGTTAGAGAGGGGCAGGATGTGAAGAATTTAGTTGCATTTGCACAACAAAACCTGAAGTACATTGATATATGGGTACTTGATTCAGATCCTTTCATTTACTGGATTAAAATGTTTTCTTATGTTGGATATGAGTTACATAGTAACAGTTATCATTCTGAGAGGTACTTTTAATTCTAAATCATTTACTGGATTGGAGTGCCCTCGAGAACATGACTAGTTGAACTTGTTGCTTCAAGACAAACTTAACTTTTACAAGTCCTCTAGTACTTCATTTGTAATTTAGGGTACATAACTTGGTGCGATAATAAAATTCAGGCTACCAAGCAACTTTGACAACGTCCACTTCATGCAAATTACACCGATACTTATGTCTGTACCCTTTCCCACCCCCCTCCCCCGCACCCCGCATTGGTGGGATGGACACTGGGTAATGGTCTGACTGGATATGAAAAATTATGTTGCTGTATCTCATATTACAACTCACGAATATTGCTCTGCCTGAAATATTATGTGATCGACCGTGGCACGTAGAATGTGAGTTTTTTAGATGAGTATACAGAATGAAATACGTTATGTTCATGGGCTAGCATTCACAATATTCGATCAACATAAAGTTTGCCATCTCTACGTTAATTCTCCTTCTACTGGACCCTGCATGTATTCCTTTCTTATTGTATGTGTGGCAATGCTGCGACGGTCTCTTGTCACAGTTTAATTTACACTTAACACTGTTTCAGTGATTTCATTTAGTGTATTCCTGCTTCATATATTACTATAGGTGAAACTTGAAGCTTCATCTGGGTTGAAAATAGATAAATGGTGGGAATTATCTTTAGAAGATACTCTTACCAAAGAGGAGACTCAAATGAGCAAGTAAATTTATTCAGGACTGAAGTTTGACCTGGATATCATTGTGGTGAATGACAGAGCATGGCATCACCCAGTCAGCTGTCTAACTAATGGTCGTCCCTTAAAACCCAGCTGTTGAAACTCCAACTTTTGTTTAGTCACCTACTTTTTTCTTTATAATGTTCATTTTATCAACCCTAAAAATGTTGTCATTTTTTATATTTCAGCTTTAACTTTTGAACCATTGATGTGTTGCAATCCATTGCTACTATTTTACGCCATCTTGACTCTTGAGCTATATGCAGATTAATAATGCAGGGTCAAATGCATATAGTTTTAAACCACTGGCAGAAGCTTCAGATGAAGATCTTATGTGAGCATCCATTATGCTCTCTTTCTTTTCTACTAGCTTTGTTGCATTGTTTGTTTATGCTTTGAGTTCAAATTTCTATACAGAGAAGTTGTCACTACAAATACTCTTGGTTTGATGATATGTTGTCGAGAGGTAATGAGGTTCTCTTAGTTTTTACTTCTTAATGACATTTGTCAGGTCTATGCTAATGCATGGTTGTCAACTTGTCATACAGGCAATAAAAATGATGCTGAAGCAGCCTCGAGGTGGTCATATTTTCAATACTGACGGAGCTGGTTCAGATGGAAGACCAACCCCCAGGTATGCTTTGTTTATCTTGGGTATTACTACACTCATAAACTGCTCAAATGTCAGGTTTTCACATGAAGGATTCTTGGAAAGACTGCAAAAATGATAAAATGAGGCCATGCTGGGAAACTAGCACCCATGAGGGGACGAGCCTACGTAGTGATATGTTTTGTTTCTTGGGAGATCTTTTGTGATGCAATCTATCCTGACCTAATGGCATTTGTCATCTTATTTTACATGGACTCCTCAAAAAATGAGTGAATTACCAATGTTGGACACAGGACACCTAGACATGGGTATGGTATATGTGTCCAACACATATGGTTGGACATGCACCTACATGCATATCCAATAATTCAAATTTATTAAATAATTATACGTAATTTTTTATTCCTTTTGCTTCAAAACAAGTGAAAACATTATAATACCCTACAAAACAAAAGAATAATCTTAAGATAATATGGATTTAGCTGTATCCATGTGTCTTTGGGTTTGAGAATTTGGTAAAACTGAGGCTTAGACACATATTAGCATCACTAATATGAACTGCTTCTCCATGCCCTTGTTATAAAACTTCCAATTGATATGCTAATTATTTTATCCGGACTCAGGTAAGTGTATCAGATGCGTGTTTATGTCTAGTTTTCCTTTCAACGTTTCAATAAAATTGTGGTTGGTTGTTTATTTACATCTCCTCCCTCTGCTGTGAATGCATCCCAACAGGTTCCTTTGTCGAACTCAACGTCATGGGATTTGTACACCCTTCTTGTCGAAGGCTCCATATACCTTTACAATTTTTTCTAAATGGAAGATCCAACAAATACACAATTGCCTTATTGTCCAACTTCCCTTTGGATGGTTCAGGCAGGTGAACATAACAGACACAAGACGGGATGCCGTATTATACATTTAAATATATTATATTTTTAAAATATTGTAATGTCATGTTTAATTTTGTTGTTTAATAATATAATCAATTATAACTCAAATTAAGTGGGATGTGATAAAACAAAGGGGTTCCCTGCTATTTAAATACACTGTATGCTATGCTCTTTTTATTTATTTATTTATTTATTTTTATTTTTATTTTGAGTGAAATAAATACAGTTTTTTCTTCTTCATCAATCATGCCATGTGAAGGATTGGGGCGTCTGAATTGGGTTCATGTGTCAGACACATATCTTGTAACAATACTTATGTCCTGTCTTGTCGACATGGGTACGTGAAGGGAAATAGGAGTCTATGTAACACAGTACGCTAATCATTCATTTGTATAGTTTGTCTGTCTTAAACTCTTAAACAAAGTCTAGCATGTGATTCCATAAATACTCGCATTTATGAACAATTTAAAAGAAAGCTCTAATTTTTTAGTACATGTATTTAGAAGTTCTCATATAGATTTTCCGCTTGTATTAATTAAATGCTTCGTTTGGTTTTCTCGGAAATAGTATGAGGAGAGAGAAGATGCTAAAAAAATAATTTTCGTTAGTTTGGTTGGTTGGTTGCACTGCCACTATCACTATTAAGATGTTGCCAGCACTACTTTGCTACTTGCCGGTCCAGCATGATGAATGTCAAGAATTTTATAATCTGTGAGCAAGTGAATCGTGAACTATCAATAACATCGCTTTCACCATCTTTGTTTTTTCTTCTTTGGTTTTTTTGTTTTTATTTTTTTATTGAAAAGGTATTGTACATTCTGGGAATATGAATAGTGCTTTTAATTCGTTAAATTCCAGTTCTTAGGGTCATATATATGGTTGATGGTGTTCGTTATTTCTGTTAGATTTGCAGCATATGGGGCGACTAAGCGCAGTGTGGTGCATTTAACGAAGTCATTACAGGTATGCCCTGTTTGACTTTTTGTTTTGTTTGAGCATACTTTTATATAACTCATAACATACGCTCCTTATTCATGTGCCATTGAACTTATAGTTTCAGGTGGTTTGAATTTTCTGAAATATTCTTTTATTTAGGATTTCTACTTCCAACCAACACCTAGGAAGTAAATACATTATCATTTCTTAAGCATTTTATTACAAAAATGCTGTAGACGCATGCATCTAAGTTTTGTACAGTGACTAGTGGGTTGAACAAAGATAAATAGCAGAACACGCTCATGCTAATGCCTTCAATAATCATTGTTATTATCATAGTTTTGTACAGAGACTAGTGGGTTGAGCAAAGATATAGCAGAACACACTCATGCTAATGCCTTCAAAAATATATATTTTTTTCTTACTTATCAAAAAAAATATATATATATTTTAATATTTATTTTAACTGTTTCGAGCACTGGGGAGAACCCATTATCATTCCGTGTGGAAATGAAGGAAGAAGGAAGGTGAACATGAATGCTAAAAACCGGTTCATGGGGACCTAAATAATTATGGTTAAAGAGCGAGGAATGGGCTGTTGGATGTACATTGTTCTGCCACTCCATTCTATGCTCCTTATAATTCACATCAAAAAGGTATTAATCTAGTAGTTCCTATTTAGTAATTGGTTCATTGTTGATGTTAGATATTGTACATATAATAGATACACAGAGGGGGAATACATACACAACATTCACTTTTACCTTTCTCTTATATATATTTTCTTCTACTCTGCTCTCAAATGTTAGAATACCCCCTTTTCAATCTCTACTTGATATCAAAGTAAAATGTTGGAGCTAAGCAAGGATCAGCATCCTTCGGGGCTACTCACCTTTAGTTTTACTTTGCAGTAAATGGTGTTCTAGAATATTGAATACTTTAAACTTACACTTCTCACATGGGAAGCCTGCTAATGCCGCTAGGCTACAAGGCCTCTAGCAATCTCAGTCTATGTTACCATATTTTTTTTTTTTTTTTTCATATTTCTCCCCACTTCTATTCTCTTTTCATTCTACAAAACCAAGTCTTTGTCTGTGTTGTTTTACTACTGCACAGTCATTGTTCAGGATCATTTTGTGTGCATGCTGTATCACCACAGATTTGCCCATCAATTTTTTTAAAAATAAAATTGTCTAAATATGTGCTTATGATTTTTCTACAGGCAGAAATGCGGATGCAAGACGTTAAAAATGTCGTGGTGCATAACCTATCGGTAGGTTTGGTGTATTTATTTATGCATTCTTGATATAATGAATCTGGGACTTCTGGTTTTATGTCATCCTGTGCAATTTTTGAACATTCTAATTTTATTTTCTCATGCACTTTGGTCCATGATACCATTGTTATATTCTATGGATCACACATTAAGCCATTAACATAATTGTTTTCGATGACAATGAAAATTGTCTGATTGATGGCTTAGCAAATACTGTTCGGTCACTAATTTAGGATTTTTTGGCCAGTTAATTGGCACCGTTTTTGTTTTTGGACGGGGAGAGGGAAGGCATTGTGATGTTGCAATTGCAACCAATCAACTTGTCCCTTCTTAAGCATGGGGTGGCCTAGGAGATGCATCGTTGATATAGAACATGTACTTTTATAATACACAGTTAATTATAAGAGCTTTAGATATTCAAATTACATTTTTGGTACTTGTAGATAGTATTAGGTATAGAGAACAATACATCAAAATTGCTGAACCCTTACATGTCTAACTCTTCTATTCATTGGAAAAAGAAAAAATGATAAGAAGATTGTTTAATAGATGTAATGCAAGAATTTCAATCCATACTTTTGTTTTAAAAAATTCATACCCATGGGATGTGGGAAATTAGAGCAACAAAAAATAGTTACTGATTTTGCTCACTTGCAACACTAATGAATTAAGTTTCAAATGAGTGTATGTTCATACGATTTATTGTCCTCTATGATTGTACCTTGTCTACTAGGGTTATTGGATGTGAAGGGGTGGGACCAAAGAATCCAACTAATTATTCTTGTCTTGTCTAACTTTGAGCTGTAATTACCAGGAAAGGATGATATGACTTTAAACCTTCTCATCCGAGGAAAAAAAAAAACAGAAAAAAAAAACTAAGAATTTTCCACGAGAAATGTACAGATCAACTTAACAGAGCCTTTAGTTCAGCTGCTTTGGTCCTGTTACCAGATTGTGTGCTCTGCTGTATTAAGGTCGCAATTTTTATCAACCTAGATACTTACATGTCTTTCCTCTTTGCCTCAACACTAGTCTCTCATCTAAAGCTCATCAAGGAAGTGCAGCGATGCTTTCATCCACTTATGAAGAACACCGAGAAAGAAGTATAATAATTTAAGGATGTTAGTTTCCCTCATGCTTGTTAGAATATTCAATAAGAGCAATGACGCTTGCTGATTTTGCAGAATAATTTTTATTGCTCTCCAAACCAGCTTAATTGGTAATCCTTCATCTTGTCTCCAGTTGGTGATACAAATGTATGAAATAGTGAATGTTTAACTTCCTTTGTAGACAATTTTTTTGTGCTCATTTAATTATTTTACTATGTATTTTTTTTTTGTATATTTATTTGTTAGTAAAAGTTCATTGAAGCACGCTAAAGAGGGGAGTGCATCCCAATTATACTATGTTTTATGGCAAATGCATTAAATATTAGATTGTCTAAAGTCTTTTGATCACCATTTTACTTGGTGCTCAAGATTTTTGTGTTTTTATATATCGGTGTCTTGTCCACAAAGAGGATTGATTGGGTAATGGGAAACAATTGTTCATTCACATTTGGAGGAAAAAAAAGGTGACTAGGACAAAATATGAAAGATAGAATTGAAGTTGGGTGATCAAGGGTGAGCAGGCAGAGGGTGCAGAAGATTGAGGAACGAGAACTGAACAACTTTAGTTTGCACACATCCCAGTGTCTAGATCTTTTTGGTCAATATAAGTGGCATTTTTCTGTTACTAATTACCTGGTAATTGATTATTCTTCAGTCAAACATAGTTGATACTCAAGTACCACCTTATGAGTTCATTCAAATTGGTTTGATTCTTAACACCAGTTATATACTACCACACATATTCTTTTATGCACTTGTTATGTACGCAAGATTGTGTATAAATCAATTTGTGGTAGTGGGGTTACTAAAATGTGTGCTACAACCACCTTGGATTGTCCAATATTTCCTGTCATTTTCATGCCGTATGTTTCCTCATTTTTGCTTGTTTGTTTCATGTTCCCATTCTTTGTGGTCAGCAGCCAGGAATGGTCACAACTGATCTTCTCATGTCTGGTGCTACCACGAAGCAGGTAGAATTTGTGTCACATGTTTTTCTCAATCTGTGTTCTTCAAGTCTCTGATCAGGAAAGTAAAACATTTTTATTTGTTGCAGGCTAAGTTTTTCATTAATGTTTTGGCAGAAACGGCCGAAGTGGTAAGATTTTGTTTATCTACCTAGACTACCTGAAAGTTGAAGTAGTGATATTTCAGTTCTCTCTTAAGTGCCTTGTATTTATGAGTATTAGATGATTGGTGCATTCTGAAGCCACTTAACCTCCCTTTCGAATTAACATCTGATTTGGTCATCCATAATAACAGCTTTAATGTTCAGTAGAAAAGATCATGTGGTTAAATTTAGCAGTTACAGGTACAGAGACGAACTGTTTCTTTTCAATATCCTAGACTAGATAGATTGCTGGTTTATATTTGTGAGAGATGCTTACAAACAGAATGGAAGAAAAACAAAGATATAATTTTGAAGACCATACCGAAATATGATCAGTAGGGTTTTTCCCTGAAAATTGACCTATTTTGCAATTACAAACTATTACTTTAAAAGAGGGACTAGAGACATGTATGTATGTTTTAGTACACCATTTAAAGATATTATAATTTCTGTTGCATTTCTGTCTCTCCGGGCCTTCTGCCCTGTGTGTGTGCAGGTTGCTGAGTACCTTGTCCCAAGCATCAGATCCATCCTTACCAATGGAACAACAAAGCCCACTTACATTCGTTTCCTTACCGGGTTGAAAGCTTACTCGCAGATTTTCTCAGTTAAGTACTGCAAAATGCTTCTGTTATTTTAATTGTGTTCATTTACTTCACTCGACGTAAGTATATTTAAATTATACATATATTTTTTGGTTTTGAAAAGGGGGTAGTTAACAAAACCAGCAGTTTCTAATCCTTTATTTGTTCTTATCATTTAGAGACTTGCTTTTGGTGCAAGAAGGAATAGATATCTCCTTGAAGAATGATGAGGATTGGAGGTCAAATGTGCTTATATAACAAGTTTTTCATTAAGATTTGCTGATTTATTTGTTGTTGTGAATTTTCCATAAATTTTTAATCATTTGTATTAAAAAAAAAAAAAACTAATTTGTTTCTTTTTGTTCATATCCATCTTTCATTGATTGTCTTGGTTGATTAGTAATATGTTAATTCAATGAATGAGGATGCCAGTTTACGGTAAAATTGCCCTCTTTTTAAATTTAATGTAGGTTATATATGCTTACGGGCCTTTTCCAAGTTCCAACAAACTCGGTCATCTTGTGCTAAATGTAGGGCTGCAACTTGGGCGGGCTAATCTAGCCCAACCCAAGTCCAATCCGAAAATTTGAAATTTGGACTTTAAGTTTACAAATCAGGTTCATGTTCGGGTTGGGTTTTGTCAAAATCCAGACATATTCGGATTGTGCTCGGGCTCAACCCGAACCCAACCCAAAAAGTAAAAAAAATAAAAAATTTCTTTCTCCTCTCTCTTCTTTCTCTCTCTCTCTCTCTCTCTTCTTTCTCTTTCTCTCTCTACCGCCATCCTCATACATTCAAGTTAGCAGTTGCAGAGAGGGAGGCAAGCTTGAGAGTTGAGAGATAGTGGTTGAAGCTTGCAAACGGCGAACCCAATCTGGAACAGTGGGTGATGGAAACTGAAAGATTTGGATTTTGATTTTTTGAACAATCTAAAATGGTTGAGAGTTGAAAGACAGCAAAGGCGAACCTGATCTGGAGCAGCAAGCGATGGAAATTGAAAGATCTGGGTTTTGATTTTTTGAACAATTTGAAATGATATGACGATATGGGTTTTGAACTTTTGATTGTTGCAGACAGATAGATGAAACTGAAATATATGGGTTTTGAAGTTCTGATTAATATATATATATATATATATATAATTTATTTTTAATAATAATATAATTAAATATATATAATATATATATATAAATTTCAAAAAAAAAAAAAAAAAATTTTAACCCGTCAACCCGACCCAATCCGTTCAAAAATATTCGGGCTAGGTTATAATCATAACCCATATTGAGTACAATTCGGGTTGGTTCAACCCAATTCGATTCGGGTTGAGGTTGGGTTGGGATTGGGCTGGGTTATGCCAACCCAACTTACAGCCCTAGCTAAATGCACATATATTACATTACAAACTATTTTTATTTTTATTTTTTTTCCTTTATCTTGGCAAAAAAAATATATTAATATTAAACAAGAGCATTACAAGCAGCGAAAACTTCCAACATGACATCCTACCAGAGATTCAGAACAAGCAACGACTAAATTCTCTTTGCCTGGTGATGATTTACTTCATTTTTAAACATATGCACTTGACCTTTTATATATTTTTTAAAAAAATATAAACGATTAAAGTGTCTCTATTTTCATTAATGTTTGTTTATTTCATTTGTGAAATTAAAAAGGATAATGTCATTTTTTATTTTTTTAAGAGTGAAGCACAACTATTGAAAAGTGTGGTGCCAATATCATTTTCTTTCTTTTTGCACATACTAAAATTATATACTTTCTCTATTCCAAAATAGTTAAGTATTTTGAAAATTGTGACTCAGTTGGAATCTTGAAAATTGCAACTCAACCTACTTATTTTGGGATGGAAGAAGTATGTATATATATATATATATATATATATATATATATAAGGTAAACTTGTAAACCATTGATGGAACTTTTATTATGTTCTGCACACATCTTATATTATACATTTGGATCCTAAATTCCACTTAAAAACCCCCAAACATGGCAGTATGCAATGTATGATGAGAAGAATGATGATGAACTTCAGTGGCACCATCCGTGACCACCCTTCTTCTTGTGCAACCCGTGGATGACAGAGAGAGAGAGAGAGAGATTTGGAACTTGTGCTCCCAAAACGACAGGATCTCGTATTAGCTTTGGTCGGTAACATCACTGTGCAGTAGCTAACATGTCTACAGGCCTTTGTCACTTTGTTGAAGCAGACTGATATGAAAAGGATGTGCTCATCTTTTGGAAGATAGCATTGCTCTACTTTTCACTCTCTCACCACCCGTGAAATATTGTGGGCCTCTTCTCCTATGTATGCAATCAATCATTCAACGTTTGCGATGTGTGGTCGGTCAGGAAAATTACACATATACCTAATTGTGTGTGTATGTGTTTTTTTTCTTTTTTAAAATTAATTGCACGAACATCCTTGAAGTATTGATCAATGTCATTCAGATCGGGGTGGAGAAAGAGGAATGCCACAGAGAGGGAGCCGGTGTGTAAACAAAAAGTAACCACAAAAAAAAGAAAAAAAAAAAAGAGGAGGGTTAAGAGATTTAGGTAAAGCGAGATGAAGGGTATTTTTGTCTATTAAAAGGGATATTTTGTGAATTAATTGAATAAAATAATTAGGGCAAATATGTCATTTGGTTTTTTAAATAATGACACCCCATATTTGCCCTAATTATTTAATTCAATTAATTCACAAAATATCACCATTTTTAATTGACAAAACTAGCCTTCCCCTCTCTTTACCTAAATCTCTTAACCCTCCTTTTTTTTTTGGTTGCTTTTTGTTTACACACCGGCTCCCTCTCTCTCGCATTCTCCTTTCTCCATTGTTAATCTTCTCTCTCTTTTCCGGTAACTCATCCCCAATACATGCTTCTGATATGCCGGCAACCACTCCATCTCCTATTTCCTCTCTTACTTCCACTCTGATCATTCCACTGGCATCACCCAAAATGGTCCAAAGGCATCATCTTTTGCTCCAACATTACCACTTGCTTCTTGTCGCTACAAAGCCCTAATTTTTAGGTGACGTGATTGCGACCAATGACGCCAAGGATGTCGGCAGCATCTTGCGCGTAACACAGATAGACACTCCTAAAATAGACGAAAATTTGTCCGTAGTTAGGCGGAGATGAATGACATGGTTTGAATGGGCCGTGGAGCGAGCACTAGAAAGTAACAAAACTGGTGGCTGGAAAATCGGCGGTGGGATTTCCTGATTAGGTGAGCACATTTGCGGTGGATGTGTGAGGCATCCTCACATGAGTGTTGTAGGAGAGACCGATCCAATACTAAAATGTTATTCCCCAAACATGGCTCTTTCGTACCTTTACTTTACTACTGCTTCGACAAGTTCACATGGGTTGGGCTGAAAGCCCAATTGAGAGGGGGTGGCTAGTGCAAGTCCCCAAAATTTGGGGGAAAACATGGTGGCGTGGTGATGTTGGGTTTATTTTTTTCTGTTGTGGTGGTGTTTAAGTTTGCCGTGGGTGTTTTCAATTTTTTTTTTTACTATTGTGGTGGTGGTGGTAATGTTGTTTGAGTGTAGTTGTGGTGGTGTCTAAGTTATCTGGGTGTTTCAATTTTATTTTCTCTCTTTTGTGGTGATGGTGTTGTTTTGGTGTGGTGTAGGTGGCGGTGGTGGTTCTGGTGTAGTGGTGGTGGTGGTTCTATTGTGGTGGCGTAAATAGCATTAAAGATAGAAAGATTAATGCAATTGTCCAAATAATGAGTCAATTAGTTAGAAAGGGCATTCAAGATTTAAAAGTAATTGTTGACTTGTCAAAGGGCATTTAAGTCTTTTTGTAGATCGGAAGGGGTGTGGATGAAAGATTTTAAAAGCTTAGAGGGTGTTATTGTATAAAAAATGTTGATCAGTCACTGAGTGACATTAACCAACACCTTAGGGGTGTCAATGCAATTAACCCTTTTCTTTAAATATCAGTGTCAAATTCTTGTATAAGGCAAAAATATATGAATTTGTACCTGACAGCATTGGGACAAGAGTCATACAAGGATAGGCGTCGAGACTCCAATGGAGTGTATATAATATCTTAAAAAAATGCTTCTTAAATGATTTGTCAAATCTTTTTGCATAGCGAAAAAGTAGTGATGTAGTTGAGGACCACAACGGAAAAGAAAAAATCTCTGATCAAATAAATCAATTTAATTATCATTACTCTAACATTTTTTCATTCTTTAACTCTTGACTCTCATTTTAGGGAATGATTATGTATTCTCACAAGTTTTAGTCTGAGTTTTTTGCAAGTAGTCTTCTAATAATTTTGGAACGTAAAAAATCTGAGTAATTTCAGCATAGAAAGTAAAGTAGATCACATTAAAAATGTCATGACATAGAGAAGCGGTCCACTTCTTTTTTGGTATAATATTTCAGTATATGAAGTGTTCAATTCTTTTTCATATTAGATGTTTATTTCAAATTTGTAGGATACAAAAATAATATATAAATATATAAAAAAAATATGATTAAAAGAGATGTCAAATGACTCAAAAATTAAATATGGTAGCTGGTTAAATTTTTTGAGATCAACAACAAACATAGGACAAAAGGAGTAAATGACACTGGATCTACCTGATTCTCTTCTAATGGTAAGTGCACAAACAGTTTGTCCAATGCCTTTAATTAAATTGAATGCTGTCTGATTTCTTGTAGCAAACTTTGCTTGGCCTTGGGCAATGGACATGTTCTCTAACTTCAATGTACTTTGAACTTCGCATACTTCTTTCTTTTAAGTTTTAATAATGAAATATATTCATTCTTTAATTTCATTTTAATTCCACCAGCTGTGTGATGCTTGCAATGCTAGATATTGAGCAAGTATGCACTGTAATACCCTAATTGCACGTCTCTAAATATGAATTCTAACAAAGAAAACAACAAAGCATATGCTGTATTATTATATGAAAAATGAATAAATTTGAAATTTCTATATGAGTGAGGATAATATCATGATATTTAATGACATCGTCTCTACTCATGTTAACATAATTGAACATGTCCGAAGACTTTCATGCTGTCACAACTCATATTAGGCTATTAGTTTATGGAAGAAAAGGTTATAAATATAATAATATCACTAAACATGATTTGTGTATTTGATACTTGAACACAGTTTAAAGACCCTTTGTTTGGCGCTCAGTAATAAAAGCTCAGACAGTCCAATATGAGAACACATATTGAATTCAATTGCAGTTAATGTGTACAAACTAATGTCAAATGTTTGGTTTCTTTTCTCTTTCTCTTTCTTTTTATTTTATTTTATTTTATTAATACATAAAACATTGTATGACTTCATAAAGAACTTTATGATAGCTCAGTGTCCGAGTGTCTGCAACTTACTCTTATCTCAGCTCTCTGCAACTTGGGAATCTTATTTCAGGTCTCTCATAGTTCTTGAAAAGCTCTAAGAAAAGCTTATCATACCTATCCAAGTGACAATTCAATCAAAATTTGAGAGTTCTAATGGCAAACCCTTTTCACCAATCTTTACTTCTTCTCTTCTTCATGGTGTTTTTGTCAATCCAACACTCATCTCAGCTTCAACCTTCTCAATCTCAAGCCCTACTGAAAATCAAGCAATTACTGAACTACCCCTTAGCTCTAAGCAGCTGGAGTGAAGAAAGAGACTTCTGCAATATTGAGCCAAACCCTTCAATAACTCTTGTGTGCTATGAAGATAGCATAACTCAGCTTCATATTTTTGGGAACAATGGCTTTTCTCAAACACGTCATAGTCTCTTTACTGAATCTTTCTTCTCCAATCTTGCTAGTCTTCCAAGCTTGAAAGTCCTCTCTTTGGTTTCTCTAGGTCTATGGGGACCACTGCCTAATAGTGTTGGCAGTTTGTCTTCCTTGGAAATACTCAATATTAGTTCAAATTACCTTAGTGGAACTATCCCTATGGAGGTTTTATCTTTGAGGAGCCTCCAAACCCTAATATTGGATCACAACATGTTCACAGGTGAAGTACCACACTGGCTAAGTACACTACCAATGTTGGCTGTTCTAAGTTTTATGAACAATTCACTTACTGGTTACCTTCCAAATTCCTTATCAAGTATGGAAAATCTCCGAATTCTTAGGGCTTCGAGGAATCATTTGTTTGGAGAAGTGCCTAATCTTTGCAACCTGACAAACCTTCAAACGCTTGATTTGGAAGACAACAATTTTGGTCCTCATTTTCCTAATGTGAGTACTAAGTTGATGACTCTTGTGCTCAGAAAGAACAGGTTTCGCTTTGGCCTACCGGCCAATTTAAGCTCATATTATCAACTTCAGAAGCTGGATGTTTCTTTGAATGAGTTTGTAGGACCCTTTTCACCATCCTTACTGTCACTGCCTTCGCTATATTATCTTGATGTTGCAGAAAACAGGTTCAGGGGAATGCTTTTTCGAAACATGTCTTGCAATGCTGAACTTGTTTTTGTGAATTTGTCGTCGAATCGTTTGACCGGAGAATTGCCTGCTTGTTTAGAGTGGGGTTTTAATAGCAGGGTTGTCCAGTGTGATGGGAATTGTTTATCAAACAGTAGTCAGAAGCAGCATCCATACTTATATTGCCATAATGAAGCTCTGGCCGTGAAAATCATGCCCCGGGAACAGGAGAAAAGTCCAGTTCATAGGGGGGTTCTTGCAGCAGGTTTAGTGGGAGGAATTGTAGCAGGAATTGCACTTTCTGGTCTGGTTTTTTCGGTTACTAGAAGAGTTTCTGGAGGTATAACTATTGCAACATGTCAAAGAGATATACTGGAGAAAGTGTCACCTGCATACACAATGAAACTGCTTTCAGCTGCAAGTAAGATCTACATTCTGTTCTTTTCTTGTTGATGATTGATGATCCATTTCTTTTTCCCCTGAATGCTTATCATGTACAGTTCTATTCGATATGACAAGAGTGCTTTTTAATATTCTTGTGAACTAAATTATGGTTGATATTGAATTACAGATAACTAAAAACTTTCTTGTGGAAGTGCAAGAAAATGAGGGCACATTTCCAGCATGCTTCTGATATGGTATCTCATATAAAATTTTCGATGCCCCTAATTAGATTCGGGCTTAAGCCGATGGATCCTAATGGTAAAAGGCTAAAAGAAGGTTGATTTACAAATTATACACAAATTCTAGGATTGAATAATATAAACACCCAAGTTTTTTTTACAATAAATCTTTCTGTCTCATTGTATTCTATTAAAGTATTTATTGTCTAAGTGGATGCAGTTCTGCTTTAGTGATGATCTTCCATAGCCTTTCTGATCAAGATAATTTTGGTTCATTATTTATAAACATATTGAAATTATTAACATTTTGGTGTCTTAACTTTCCATTAATTCAATTAGATAGCAGTTGGAATTTTGTTGATTTTACGCAATTAAAGTATGCAACCACAAAGTAAGAAAGTCAGTAAGGAAGCCAAAAATGAACTGAGTTTTTCCTGCTCATGGACATTAGGAATGATAGTTTGAACTTCTCTTGCTGACAGGATATATTTCTGAAACGATGAAGATGGGAGCACTTGGCCTTCCTCCATACCGGACTTTTGTGTTGGAGGAGCTTAAGGAGGCTACGAATGACTTCAGTAAGTCAAATGTCATAGGTGAAGGGTCTTATGGTCAGGTATGCCATTCCATATTGTGAGAAACTAACATTTGATTTCATCTACTTAAGCAGTGTTCTCTACTTCTTCTTATTTCTCTTAGCTCTTGCTATTGTAATCTCTTTTACTTCTTTTAATTCCATCAGTGAACCTGTTTGCAATAATTGTTACATAAGAAACTAATTCCTAGGTGAAACTTCTCTCAGTTAAAAAGAGAGATAAATTAACTCATCAGAAAATGGTTCTGAAATTAAAAGAAGACTTTTGTCAACATATATAGTGTTTTTTATCTGTATCCATGAATATATTACATCCTTCTATTGGATGCAAATGCGACTATTAGCATGCAATAGTTTTCTTTTTTCTTGTAGTTTTCTTTCACACGGAGCGAAAAAAGAAAAGGTCATATGCTTTCTGCAATATGCACTGAAAATGCTAGTTTTGGTTAAATGACTTTCTGGAGCTTACTCTGTTGATTCAACTCATGTAATCATTCACAAGAATGTAGCTATATAATATTTTCTATTGAACACATGAACATGTTTTGACTTTATTCCGAAATCAGGTCTACAAAGGATGGCTCATAGATGGCACTGTTGTCGCTATTACAAGCTTGAAAATGAGAAAGAGGCACAACATCCAGACCTATACACATCAAATTGAGCTGATTTCAAAACTTCGACACAGCCATTTGGTTTGTGCTATTGGGCACTGCTTTGAGTGCTACCCAGATGATTCGAGCGTCAGCAGAATATTTCTGGTCTTTGAGTTCGTGCCTAATGGGACACTTAGAGGCTGGATATCTGGTAAAATTGTTGCCCATAGCATTTATTTAAGGAAAATAGTAAATTTTGTTGGAGGCAAACATGCTATGGTATTGGCTTTATACCTTGTCCTGCATATTGAAAGGTTTTCAAACATCTCAACTAATTTGAACTTTGAATTTAATCTTCCCGTGAATGCTACGAGTAACACACCCTCGTCAACACTCTTCCTCGTTGTCGCCGCATAGATACATTTATCTATTTCTGCTTTAAAAAATCAAATCAAATGGGAATTGTAAAAAATATGTTGTCAAAAAGTATAAAATATGATATAGCATTCAGTAATAGGAAAGACCATACTACACTGCACTATATATGTGCTTCATTTTGTTTTCATACATTACTTGATGGGTTGGACCTGATAATATCTTTGTGCTTAAAACTTGGTACAATTGGATGTTTCCACCCACCAATGTGGGACAGACCCTTGTGACATTCTTCCCCAGCCAAACCCATGATGTCTTCGTTGCGTTCGAGCAACCCTGCTCATCCGTCCACCTTAGGGGGACCCAGACACGACCCAACATCTTGTGTGGGTGCTTGGCGTGACACTGGATAAGGGGGCCGGCTCTGATACCACTTGTAATGGGGCAGATGCTTGTCATTTGACCCAAAAGTTTAAGCTATTAGGTGGTGTTGCCTACTCGGCCTTTCAAGCCCAAAACCCTCCCCACCCCTACAATGTGGGACAGACCCCTTTGACACCTAGAATCACTTCTTTTTTATTTTTTTCTTTTTTTACCTTATTTATTTCTTCTTGACTATCCTAGATGACTCCACTGAGTGGTGCTTGCAGATAACCAAAATATGGATTCAAATTGTATAGGATTAAAAGCATTTCCTTATTGTTGTCCTTGACTTGTGTATGCAACTATGATACCTTTATCTATGTATAATGTTTCTTCCACTAACACTATACAGCAGAGAGACTTCCAGGACAAATTTTCAGTTGGACTCAAAGGATGACAGCTGCTATTGAAATTGCTAGGGGTATTCAATTTCTGCATACAGGGACTGTGCCTGGTGTATTTTCAAATAATTTGAAAATTACAGATGTTTTCATGGATCAAAATCTGCATGCGAAAATTAGCAGTTATAATCTGCCATTGTTATCTGAAAATAAGAGACAGGTATGCCAAGAAGAAACTTAATTGTTTTTCCTTCTTTTGAATAGTCCTTTAAGCAAATTCCCCGAGTTAATAGTTCTCTTTGTAAATCTATTAGGTAGGTGATGCAGCATCTTCCACAGTAACACAAGAAAATGTTCGAGGAAGGTAAATGATCTCTTTCTTGAAGTCAACTTCTTGAGTTCAAAATTAACAAGCATTTTCTTTTGCCAAATAGAATAGTTATCTAGAGTTAGATTTTTAGTTTAATTCAGTGTTACTAATTTAAGTCTTTAAGGTTAAACTCAACTTGACGATCGAAGTGACAAATCCTGTTTTGCCTTCCACTTGTGTTGCCTCAAAATCAATTAAAGCACTCTTACTCGAAATTGACCTTTGTTGAACATGACCAAACCACCATGAATTTACACAGTGCTACCTCTGGCTTTTCATGAATACATTCAATTCTTATCTATTGTTTCCCATATGTTACAAAAGTTCTCCCCCACACATGCGCGCGCACAGTTTATACTCTTCTATTTACATGCTTAAGATATTTACTTCACTATGTAGTTGTATGTAAACCTAGAGCAATAGCATGATGAACCAAAAAGTCTCCGGGACCTATTGTTAAGAATAGTGAATTACTATTCTCATTAACAGCATTTAACCAACCGGGCAACCATATGCTTCGACCCGCATTGAATGCCGGTGCAACCCTGATCGGTATTCTTTTTCTTATAAAAAATTGTATGTATCATTTGATGTGTTATACTCTGCTTCTCAATTATTAAACAAAATATTTCCTTGAATTATTTTAAATGAATTCTGTTTAAATGCAGGGTAAGACACGCGGACAAAGATGATGTTTATGATCTGGGAGTAATCTTACTAGAAATCATTGTGGGAAGGCCAATACTGTCCAAAAATGACATCAGTGTTGCAAAAGATCTTGTAAGCATTTTGTTAGCATCATATTCTATTCTCTTCTTTAAAATTTTGTTTCCATGATCAAGGCAGATTCTTAATTGTGTTCTTATGAACTTTGGATTGTGTTCGGTTCATTTGCAGTTGCAAGTAAGTTTGACAGCTGATGAGGTAGCTCGAAGGAGTATAGTTGATCCGGCAATTCGCAAGGAGTGTTCAGATGAATCGTTGAAAACAACGATGGAGAACTGTGTGAGGTGTCTGTCCAATGAACCAACAGATAGGCCTTCTGTCGAGGATGTCCTCTGGAACTTGCAGTTCGCGGCTCAGGTTCAAGATTCCTGGAGGGGAGACTCCAAGAGCAGTCAAGGGTCGCCTATCATGTGTTCTATATAGTACTAACGTTAAAAGTTTCTAAGCTTCCATGTATTTACTAATGTATGGTTTCAGGTACAAGTTCCATACTATTTGAGGAATATAAACGTTTTAAAGCATTCCCAGTATGCACATTGCATTTGTTTTTATCCAGTTCCCCGGTAGAAAATGCTTTTCTTAACCAATATGTCAGTGACCTAGCGGAACTACGCCCCTACATTTCATAGAGAGGTCAGGGTTCGAGCCTCAGTTGAGGCATGTGTGTGTGAGAACCAACTAAAAAAAAAAAAAAAAATTGCTTTTCTTTGCAACTCGGAATCTAAGGGGTGAGGAGTTATGGACTCGTGACAATTAAGTCGTAATGCAGAAGACAATGCTCGTTAAGTTGCTGTAGAATTTTCATTTTTAATGGAACATTATTGAGTTTCTAATCATTATCATTATTGTCATAGTCATCAGCATTATCATTATTACTCTTAGTAGTATTGAATTTTCTGTCGGTTTTGTGATTTATTCACAAAGTTAATAGTTTTTTCTGCTGTATCTCAAAATTTCTCCAAAAGGGTGTTTAAGGAATCAAATTATGAAAAGAGGTTTGAAGCGTCGTGATTGGTTTTTGAAATGTAATTTAGATTAGTTGAGTAATCTTTTAACAAAGTTTTAAGGTATGTTAAATCATTTGAAACAAGGGCTTCTTGTGGAAAATGATTTTGAAAACCTTGTAAGAAAAATATTCCTTTGATTGATGGATGTAAAGACGGCATTCTTAAATGGTCATTTAGAGGACATCTATATGAAACAACCAGGCGGCCTTGTGGTCGGTCGCGACCCCGATCTAGTGCTGGAGGAAAGGGCCCCTCTCAGATTGGCAGGGTCACCAGATCGGCAGCTTGTTTCCGAGGGTGCTCCTATTGATGAGGGCAATGGGCCCGTTGCTGAGGATGCTCGAGATACGGAGGTGACACAACTAGTTTATGTAATCATAATTATGTTATAAAGTTTTGTTTGCATATGGAATTAGAAATCGCACAAAACTATCAGCTTTGGTTGCAGTTTACCCAATCCAGTGACAGGCCCATCATTTTGTAGCAAATGCGTGACAGTTCATATTTATTTAAATGACCATACAACTCTTATCAAATTTAAAAAACTATTATGCCTTTGAAAGACCGTAACCAAATAAGCCCCAACGGTCAAGTGCCCCTAATTCACTCATCCTGTTCTTCCTCTGCTGAATCTGATGCCGTAGAAAAATTGTTATATCATGTGTACACACACACACACACACACACATATATATATCATGTATATCGCTGCTGCTTGTCCGATCCCGTTCCTTCTACAATCATGTTGGGCAGACAGATAAAGATCCCGATATTCATTAACTATCGCTATATTAATTATTTATGGCCCTGGATTGGGTCTTCAATGACGTTCTAGTTCTCAGCTGAAATTCTCCGGTCTGGACTGATGTTCATGGGTCGGTTGGCCGTTGTTCTAAACATTTTCAGATTTGAGTAGCTGAAATTCTCAGGTGATGATGGTCTCGTTTTAGCATCAAGCCCACCAAAAAAAAAATTATTTTTTACTATACTACTAATTTTATCTCAGTCCAAAAAAAAAAAATTTATTTATAATATTAGCCCAACCCAAAATTAGCCCATCCTATCAAGTCAACTTAGCTACCATACTAAAATAAAGGCCCAAACCAAATAAGCCCAGGGCCGGCCCTGACCCAAGGTGACAGAGGCGGTGTCCTAGGGCCTCAAAATTTATAGGCCCATGGATGATGGGCCACCAGAAAAAAATAAAATAATAAAATAAATTTAGGGCAAATCATTTCAGCCTACCCAATCGCCTCCATTTCTATTCTCGTTCTCCACTCCGAAGTTACCCTCTCCCTCTCTCTCTCTGCAACTGCAAACTACAAAATCTACAAGAATCAGAAGTTCAAAACTTATATATCAAAACCCATATTTGAGTATATCTATCTGTCTGCAAGAATCAAAAGTTCAAAACCTATTACCTATATCAAAACCCATATCGGCATATCATTTCAGATTGTTCAAAAAATCAAAACCCATATCTTTCAGTTTCCATCGCCCGCTGTTCCAGTTCGGGTTCGCCGTTCGCAAGCTTCAGCGGCTGTCTCTCAACTCTCAAGCTTGCCCCCCTCGGCCCTCTCTCTCTGCAACTGCTAACTTGTATGTATGGGTTTTGTTTTAATTTTTTTTTCTAAATCAACTAATCAAGCTCTGTAGTTCTTGTTGATCTTTTATATATATATATATATATTTTACAATATGAAGTAACAAAATTTGCATTGCATTTTGAGGTAATAATTGCATTGCATTTTGAGGTAATCACCGTAATCTACATTATATTTCAGCAAAAATTTTTTTTTTTTTTTTTTAATTTATTTCTATAACTTCTATTTCTGTTTTTTTTTTTTTTGTTGTCAATTATGTCTACAAGAAAATTTGAATCTGGGCATGAAAAAAGAAAAAAAAAAAAAGAATCTGAATTGGATTGGATTAGAAATCTGCAGAGATTGAATCTGAAACAATTTTTATCAACATGCCAAGCTTTTTGAAGATGGAAATCTTTTCAAAAAAATCATAACAAGAACTTTGACAAGCAAAAATACTTACTATAGGGTAAAGCTCTAAAGTTACTTCTTGAAAATTAAAATACTTACAATTAGCATGCTTTTGAGTGAATTCCATAGTGTTGGAAGGGGCTTGCCATGAACTACCTCACACTCTGCTTCCACTAGTAGATTCTCAAATAGGATTAGTAAATTGGTCAAAGGGTACTGAGTGGTGAATTGTTCAGAAATAAATTGGTAATTTTTTTTTATTAATTACCCAAGTAGGATTTTGAGATTTTCTATGCCTTAATTAGTCAATTGTCTAAAGAAACTTTGTTAATTAACTAAAATTGAATTAAAAAGCAGTTGGATTTTGGTTGAGATATTTTGATTTAGCCCACCCCATTGAGAAATCCTAGATCCGCCCTTGTTTAGCAGCGACTGGTAGCCAGAAAACCCGCTCCCTTATTCTCCTTCAACCAGGTCTCCAGCAGTGACCTGGTATCTCCCATGGGCGACGACCTAGTGGTCGCTAGCATCCACGGCGATAACCAGGTCACAAAAATGACCTGGTCATATTCTTTCGTGGCGACACAAAAATCATCGTGGTGTTCTGATCAAGGCTGTCACTTGAGTTCACGGTGTTGACGCTTCAAGTTTTGGCTCTCGATTTGGTGTAGAGATGAAACTATGCTTTTTGGTCTTCAATGGAGATAGAGAAGGGAGAGAGAGGTTCATTTAGGCAAGGTTTTTTTTTTTGTCTATTTATCAGGAATCTTCTTGTGAAGAAGATGAAATGGTATAAGGGTGCTTGGGTGTAATGATAGCAAGATGGGTCGTTTCCCTTGGTCTCAGTATAGGAGAGGTTTCTTGATAAGGTTGGCTAGGTGTCCACATTTTAGCTCTCTTGCTCCGGCTCCGTTTCTGGCTTGGCGAGGAAAGAAGGTCGACCTAGTGATTCCTAAATACATGTCTTTAGGGTACGATCCTTCCGGTCTAAGCAAAGGTTTCGATGGGTTTATTGAGGTCGGCGAGTCGAGTAATGCCTCTGGCGGCGGCGAGAACAACATTCCTCCGGTCATTGTTGAATATTGGTTCCGCCAGGCTTCTTGATGTCGCCGGCGAGAACAACCACCTTCCGCTAGTCACCGGCGATGATGCGCTTCTAGATGTCGACAAGGGGAAAAGTGCAACCACTGGCGCTGGAGACGATGTACTTCTCGATTTCGGCGAGTCTTCCACCGGCTACGACAACCTTCCTGTAGTCCCCGGAGGGGATGGGCTTCTTAAGAATGGAAAGATGACTGAGAATTATGGGATGGAGGGATTATGTTATAACATATACAATTATATATGTCAACATAACAACTACTCCCTCCGTCTCAAATTAAATGTCCGCCTTTCCATTTTTGGCTGTCGCAAAATAAATGTCCCTTTTGAAAAGTCAAAATACTATTTTTTGTAACATTACCAATTTAACCTTCTTACATTGAACTTATAAAAAGTAAAATCACATCATTTGAACCCACTATGGACATATTTGATAATTCATTCACTACCAATACAATAATAAAATATTAAAACCCATCGTCTTAAAAAGTTAGATTCTCGAAGAGGGCATTTAATTTGAGACGGGAGGAGTATATAACTACATATACTTCCTCCATCCCATATTGCTTGTCCACCTTTCCATTTTTAGGGGTCCCAAAATAGTTGTTCCGATTGAAAAATCAATGTTCTATATTTTGCAACATTTTCAATTTACCCTTCTTGTATTGAACTTATAAAAACAAGTAACGTGTAAAACATGAGGTCACTTTGGACTTAGCATTGATAGATTTGGTAATTCATATAATAAACAATATTAAGGCTTCGTTTGGATTGACAGAATTGGAAAGAAAAGAAAAGATAGGTAGGGATAGCGAGTTTCATTTCATGTTTGGTTTTATATCCTTCCAAAAGTAGGAAGACTTGGCGGGAGGGTAACAACTTAAGTGAAGTTTTCATAATTCCAAAAATAACCTCAACATTTTAAAGAAGGAAATTTAAAAGACATTGGGGTCTCATCTTAACATTAGGGCATATAGTAAATTGGTTAAAATAGTTTCTTTTCTTTTCTCTCCTTTACTTTTTTCAAACAAGAATGCTATCCTTTTCTTTCTTATCCAAACATAAATGCAGGTTATTCTCTCATAACTATTTTTTGATTAGTAAGATCGTATTAAGAAAAGCATTCAAAAGGGGAATGCATCCCTCAAAAGCTATACAAGGCCAAATAGGGCTTCTAAACTCTCAAGAAGTCCCAAATACTCTACCGTCTCCACCATGCATTAACAATTTCTCCATAGAACCCAACAAAAAGGAGTGCTAATAATGGAGAACTTTAGCTCGCCAATAGGATTCTCCTTCCCTACAAAGGATCTCTTATTCCTTTCAAGCCATAAACACCATCAAACACACAAAGGCGTGTAACCTTCAAGAAATCACGGACCCCCTCCCCCCTCTCTTCCCGTCCACCCTTTCCAAGCCTCCACCAAATCTCTGGAGGATCTGGGCATAACCCATTGAATCCTAAATAAACCTAACAACATGACCAAGCAGTCCTAAGCCACTCGACAATGCAAAAGAAGGTGATCCACTGTATCCGCATTTCTCTTACACGTAGCAACAATTGACCACCACTTCTCTCCTCTTTAGGTTATCCTGGGTCAAAATCTTCCCCAACGCGAAGTCTATGCAAAGAAAGCCACCTTAAGAGGGGCCTTAGAATGTCAAATAGCCTTTCATGGGAAGGATTTTCTCTTATAATTAACGTTATCATTTTTTTTCTTTAATATTTTTTTTTATTATATTGGTAGTGAATGAATTACCAAATCTACCTATGGTGGGACCATAGTGATGTCATTTTTTACACCTTTGAGTTTTTATAAATTCGCTGGAAGAAGGGTAAATTGGGAATGTTGCAAAATATAGTACATTGACTTTTCAATTGGGACTATTTTGGGATAGCTAAAAATGGAAAGGTATACAAGTAATATGGGACGGAGGGAGTATATTCTTGTCCATCTTTCCATTTAGGGATTTCTCAAAATTGTTGACCCTCAAATGTAAAAAATTTCTTCTGGAAATATCCTCAACTTTTGAAAATTACCCTAACACTATATTTTGAAGGATAGTTTTGAAATTTAAAAAGGGGACAATGCATGTCCTTTTATATAGTTGAAATTTCAAAGTTGGACAACAATTTTGAGACGGAGTGAGTGTACATGTTATAACATAGCAAACAACTATATATGTTATAACGTATCTTTACTATACGTTATATGTAGCTCAGGGGGGAAAATATATTTGTTATGTTTACTAACGTATAGTAAAGTTATCTCCCCCCCCCCCCCCCCCGCCCCGCTGGGCCGCGCTCCGATAACTATGTACACTAAAGATATTCAGCTATTAGTTAGTTCATGAATAAATGATTCAGCTTTTAGATGCCGATTGTATTGACCTTTGGGGAAGTATTTTTGTCTATATCTTCACGTAAGTTGTTTGATGAAATGCCTTTTGTTATTAGGGGGTTCGAAGTAGTGTTCTTTTAAAATATGCTTCATGGTTGATTGTTCTTGACACTAAATTTTTTTTTTGATAGATTTTTTAAAGGGGTGCAACACGAGGTTCTTGACACTAATTTAATAAGTTCTTTCCCCTTCCCATTTTCCGGTTTTCCTAGTTTCCAAATTAAATTGGTTAACCAAATGTGTCTATTGAAGCTTGTATCCTCAACCTCCCCTTTAGGGAGGTGGAGGACATACCACTCAAGCTATCCCTTTGGTGGTTCAAATTGTAATGCTAACATAGAAAAATGCAACAACAAAACATTTATTTTTCTATTGCAAGGTTGATGGGCTTGAATTAAACTCTCAACCCCACATTTGGTTCAAATTATTAACATGTATTGTTCTATAATCCTTTTTTTTCCTTTCCCCCTTCGTTACTGATTAAGTGGAAAAATGCATGTGATGGAGGCTATGCCCTCGCATCCAGAACCAGACTTGATCACCTTATATTATTGTTCGTGTTTTAATATTATTCATATCAATGAAATTACATAATATTTTTACTGTACTGTCTCATCTTTTTTAGTAAGCAACATATAACAAACAGAAAAAAAATACAGTTTGAGGGGCGTGTAGTGTGCTACAAGCCAACAAATGGAATTTTGCCCAACTTGTGGGATATTGTTGCAGTTTGAGTTGCCCTATATGGGACGACCTGCCAGATTCTTCTGCCCTACATGTCCATACGTGTCTCACATGGAGAGCAAGGTAGCTCACCCAACAGACCTTTGTGTTGAAATGTTTTCTTTTCCTAAGTCGTCTGCTACTCTACCTTTACAACTGAATTTTTGGTGGACTACTTGTGCGTGTATTTCTTTTTTACAGGTTAAGATAAAGAGAAGGCAACATTTAGTTAAGAAAGAGATAGAACCCATTTTCTCTAAAGAGGATATGAAGAATGCTCCCACAACTGAAGGTGTATTTCTTTTCCATATGTTTTGACCCTGAAAACTGGAATTGCCCTTTTCATTTATTAACTTGATTCATAATATGTGGTTTGTGTAATTATGCTTATGTTGAGTAATTGAAGATTTTCAAGCTTGCTTTTTGTTTTTCTTTATGTAGTTTTCCTGTTGTCTTCAAATTTCCATTTTTTTTTTTTTTTTTTTTTTTTTTTTTTTACATAGAAGCTGACCTGATGCAGTTATTCACATGATATGTTCATGATTCTTTTGAGGATTGAATTGAACATGGTATACTTACTGAAAAGTGTTCCTCGCCTTTCTGGGTTTAAAGGATATTAACTGCATGTCCTTTGTACTTTATTAGAATCGTTGCTTTCATTATATAAACATGATAGTCAACTCCAATAAAGTTCTGAACTATATTTTGATTTTCATATAAACTGAGGTCTTTTAAAGTCGGCCTCCTAACACTTGATGAACAGGTTAATGGTATGATGATTTTCATGATGTTGTTATTGGTTAATATTAGCATCTTCTTCTTCTGGCTACGTTCTCTTTTTAAGGCTTCCTAAGTGGAATGGGATAGTTAAGGTCATAAATGGATGAGAGAACAATAGACTAAGTAGATGTAATGACTTGTTTCAAACACATCGTTGTATTACATCCTTTACACCTCCTGTCCATTAAACAACTTAGTATTACAGTAGCTGTACTGTCAATTAAAACGTCTGATGGATGTTTGAAAATTGGTTACCAAATTTTCTCTTCTAATTTTAGGGGAGATTTGCATGTAATTCTTGTTTCCTTGTAACATAAGTACGGAGGGGCTGTTGCTTAGTATAATGGTAAAAGCTCGATCTCACAAGTGTAGGGGAGTTTGTGCAAAGTAATGTCAAGGTTAGGTCTTATCTCCCGACTTTCTCTCTCAACACCTTGATTAGGTGGGGATATACACTGGTAATACCGGTCTTTTAACCATTGGTATATATTGCTTGCATAACAACAGGAAAAAGGTTTTCATAAGTTTTGTTAAATAATGAATCATTGTATTGCACCTTGTGGGACAAAAGTTGAAGTAACTAACCAGATGCATCTTGCGAAGGGGTTCATTTCTGCTACTGTCCAATTTTTTTTTTTTTTTGGTCAAATTTTGTAGAATTATGGAACTAGGATACATACTTCATGTAGTAGTTGCAGTCACTTGCAGATTTCCTTTCAATCAGAGATTGGTGGGTTGAGATAGAATTATGCGGATTGTGAAAGATTTGACTTTGTTAATGAGATTTTGACATCTGATCATAGAATTTTTTGGAATATTTCACACCTTGTAACAAATTGGTTTCCTTGAATGCAAGACATGATGCATTCTCAAAGCTGAAACCCCTATGAACCATGAGGCTGTGTGGTTAGCTTTTTAAAATTAGACCAGTTTTTAGTATTCATACATGCTCAAGTAAACACATGTAAACTTGGTGGGATAGAACATTATGAAAATAGAATATAGTTCAACATAAACAAGATTCTATTGTTGAATGCCTGAATTTTATAGGTTGAAGCGACATTAGGTAACAACTGTCACATAGAAGTTCATGTTATTATTATTCATGCTACTTCCTTAGATGTTGGCTAATTGTGCGATTCTGAAATCCTTTTTTTCCTTCCCCCTTTTTTTTTTTCTCTCTTTGCAGCAACGTGCCCCAAGTGTAGGTTTGGGAAGGCTGCTTTCCAGCAAATTCAGATCAGGTCAGCTGATGAGCCGATGTCAACATTTTACAAGTGTTTGAATGAGCATTGTGGAGAGCAGTGGCGCGAGGACTAAATACATCGCATTCCTGCATTTATCTTTGCTGCAATGCAGGTTGTGTATCCAATTTTGGGTGAAATGATTTTTTGTTCCAGTGGTCAGCTTACAGGAATGAATAATAAAAAATAACAACCAAATATTTTATAATTCAATTCTTCAGTAATTTCAATTTCTGTTAAACGGTCCGCTATTATATTTGAGGTACATTGGATTTCAATCGCAAATATTGTTTTGTCCATAATCCAATCTTAGTGAAATTCATTGCATTCCTCCCTATGCTATCATGGTTTTTAATCCCTTGTAGCTGGGCTTGTAAGCTTGTGTAACATATTAATTGTACAAGTTATGATGAGCAAGATCGGAATTTTAGTACTTAGTGGGGAGAAAAGGGGGAAAAAGGCTTGGATTTTCGGTTGCCCAAGTCTTATGCTATTTAATAAATTGAAAGTTCCTTCTTCTCCAGTGTATCTGTACTTTGCAGTCCGTAGTGTAGTGAAAATAATCCCGATCAAAAGCAGGTGGATTTTAATGTCGGGTTTCTAACTGTTTCTGCTAAAACGATCGGAGAGGATTTTCACTCATGCCGTAACTTCACATTTGGTGTGTACAGATTTTGAATTGTTCTGGGCAGAGTCTTATTATCATCATTGCATTGGAAGTATTGATGATCGCTGAACGACAGATGTTCGGAAACACTTGCTGGAGGTCAAATTGCAAAGTAAAAAGAAACCACATGGAGTTGCTAAACAGAGCTGAGCTAGATGGAAAGACAAGAAAGGAAAGAATTCGAAGTTGATTATCATAATTTGTGTTTGGGCAAGTTGGAACCCAAATGGAGTTGAGGTAAGCTGTTTCATTTTCCTTCTGTGACCTTTAGTTGATAACCAGTAGAGGCGTCTGGTGGGGCTCCAAATGAACTGAGCTAGGCCGGACCCCCCCGGTGTGGTAAGAGAAAGTGCTATATATATATATATATATATATATGTATGTAGAGTTTTTACACTCTAATTGGTATGAGACCTTTTGGAGTAAAGAGCAAAACAGTGCGAGGCCGCTTGGGTGTGGAAAGAGAAGGTGCTATATATATATATATATGTAGGATTTTTACACTCTAATTGGTATGAGACTTTTTGGAGTAAAGAGCAAAACCATATGAGGCTGCGAGCTCAACTTGACCTGGAAATGTGGCCACATTTAGAACCCAATTATATATATATATATATTATTTATTTAAATTATCATACCAACTTATTGAAAATAAAAGAATAATTTTTATTTTATTTTAAAAAAAAGGAGAATCTCTTTACCAGCCAAATGAGCTTACCATTGCTCAAGCTCAATCCCTTTAATCAGCAAGCTCAGAGACTGTTCAATATTTGTTCTTTTATAGTGGAATTACCCAAATAGACACGCATATCATAAGCATTGAAACAAAGAATAAACAAATTTAAATTGTGAGAGTTGAACTCAAAGACTCCTTAAACATACCACTAGGTACTCGCTTGTTAAGGTTCTGATTGTTGATGTTAACGAAAATTATGGTTGAGCAATATTGATGATGAACAGTGTGAGAATTTGTTAAAAATATCATTTACCCGGTAAATTTGTTAAAAATAATTAACAAAGTGAGTCTCAATTTGTGACACAGAAATGCTACTCTTCCTTTCTGCTTCTTTACTATTCTTATTTCTTTAGCTCAGCGCCCATGGCTTTTAGATTCGTCCCATTTTCGGTCATGGACAGTTGACAGAATTAATCACACTATGATATATTGATACAGGACAAGGAAAGTAGAGTTCTCTGCAGAACCAAAAAGTATATGAATTTAGTTGAAGCTTACATATTTCATAAAAAATGAAGATGCACAAAGAGGTGCCAAATTAGACCTTCCTGGCTATAAAATTCCCTCAACGCTAGTTCAATTTGTGTTCCTTTAAAACTAGTGTTCTGGTTACAAAATTAGAATACAAGCAAGCCACCTATAAATGCGGCAATTTTTCTCTAGCATTTGGTAGAGAGCGAGTCAGTCAAAAAGGGTCAGCACCGAAAATGAATATGACATGGGTGACCATTCATATCATCTCAAATTGGGAACCTGTCTTGCTTCAATTTCCTGAAGTCGAAGAGTTACAGCTCTCTTGTGTGCTTCCAGCCCTTCAACTTCGGCCATGGTTGCAACGTAAGGGCCAAGCTCCTTAAGACCTTCCTCTGTCAATGACTGCACCGTTATGTACTTCAGGAAGGAGTCCAGAGACACCCCACCGTACATCCGTGCATAACCGTAAGTTGGAAGAACGTGATTTGTCCCACTTGCATAATCTCCCACACTCTCAGGTGTCCACTGCCCCAAAAATACTGAACCTGCAGGGGGCATTAAAACAACTTCAGTCCATCATTCTTTATTGCAGACAAAGAATTAAACTATTGATGACTGATGATACCAAGGAAAGTCCACTCAGATACTTAAATGGGTATCAGAAGCCAGCACTTGTTTGATTTTGTTAACTTGGAAACAGGAAAACATATGTAGACATTTACACATCATACAATAGGTAAATACCCCCCCCCCCCCCCCCCCCCCCAAAAAAAAAAAAAAAAAAAAAAAAAAAAAAAAAGACCCTTGGAATCCAACTTCCAGGGTTCAGCTACGAAACCCCACAACTCTATGAAGCATATCATCAGTTAAATTGTTTAATAAACTCATTTCTACCAAGTTAAATCGTTTACTAAAGTCATTTCTAACCAGACAGGAGAAAGATTACGACTCCTACTACTTCCAGTGGTGAGGCAGTGAGTAATCATACCTTGATCAAACAGGAGATTGTTCATTATTTCCAATGATTATAGACTCAAAGAGGAAATTAATAATGCCTATATAGCCTTAGTCTCTAGAGTCCCTAACCCTCCCTTTCTCAATGATTATAGACTCATTTCTTATTGCAATCTGTTGAACAGATGCATTTCTAAATTATTGGCAAACAAATTGAAACTAATCCTCCCTAATCATATTGACAATTCTCAAAATGCATTTGTTAAAGGTAGGAGAATTGGGAATAACATCATTCTTGCTCATAGGCTTATGAGGGGGAACCATGTGAATGTTTCCTCCCCTAGATGTGCCAATAGAATTATTTACATAAAAATTATGAGTCCTTTTGTTGGCTCTTGAATTGATGAACTTCTTTCCTATTTTTATCAAGTGGATTTCCACATGTATCTCAATTATGTCTTTTTCCATATCCATTAATGGAGAATTGTGTGGATTCTTTCAAGTTGTTAAAGGGTTGTAGACAAGGTGACCTATTTCACTTTATCTGTTCGTTTTTGCTATGGACTGTTTTCGACAATCCGCTTTTTCAATATCATTGGAGATGTAAAGTTTTGAAAATTACTCATTTGGCTTTTGCAGATGATATAGTTCTTCTGTCCTATGAAAAATTTCAATCTACTATTCTACTCATTTTTTTTTTTGAAGTTCTCAACTCATTTTCCAAACTTTCTGGTGTATTCCCTAATCGTTCTAAGAGCCTCTTGTTCTTTGTTGGAGTTTCTGACCCTATTAAGTTTTTCTCTGTTTTTTGGGTTTAATACTGGTAAACTTCCTACAAGATATCTTGGCTTGCCTCTTTTATCCACAAAATTAACCGCTCTAGATTGCAAAACTCTCTTTGATAGTATGACCGGGAGTAGCAACTCCTTAGAGCTATCTTGTTTAGCTTACAAGCCTACTGGTTCAGCCTGTTAATCATTTGTTCCAAGGTTACGCTTCAGCTGGAGCAAATTATTAGGAGGTTTTATGGTCGGGGTCAGCTTTGGCTCAGCCTGGTGCAAAGATTGAGTGGGAGAATGTAAATCATTCAGGGAAAAAAAATGCCAGTAAATCCAAGGAGGGGGTCAGGGCACCTCTACTCTACAGATACGCAATAAGTCTGCAGTTGGAACTTGTCCAATGACTCTTCTCATAGTTTATGGGCTCAATGGGTGAAGAAGAATTAAACAAGGACAAGAGTTTCTGGGACTTGAGCATTCTGAGTAATTCTTCAAGGTTTTGGAGGAAACTACTTCAACTTTAAAGAGATTGCAAGGCCCTGCTTCTTCACAAAGTTAGAAATTAAACTAAGAATCACTTGCTTTTCAACTCATAAGTCATAGCTGCCACGTGGCCCTTTGATCCAAGATGTTCCTGCTCTTCCTAGGCATGGATGGGGGTGTGCCCAAGTATGATAAAGTCTCCTTTATCAATTCAGGTAACCAATGGAACTAGCCAAGACATTTTTTGAATTTAATCTCTTCAGCTTTTGACCCATCTTTTTTGTCCAATCCTTCTTCCAGTTCAGATGATATTGTTTTTTGGACTCCATCTCCTAATGGTAAAAACTCTCTTACTCATACTTTACGTCATCTTTCTCCTCAGCTCCCTCAAGCCCATTAGTATCATCTTGTTTGGTTTCAACACTGCATTCCAGAACACAGTTTGTCAGATAGGCCAAACATGAGATTTCTCATACAACCGAATGTGTGCACCTCATGTTATTCTGAAGCTGAATCTCATGAGCACATCTTTTTTAATTGTCATTATTCTAAAGAAATTTGGATTGCCATCCAATTCAGATGTGGATTCCACGTGAATCCCAACAATTGCCAATCACTTCTTCTTTGGGCCTCTTCAAATTGGAAATTAACGTGACCCCTTGGTTTTCTAGCAACCTCTTTCACTCTTTCGTTTCTGAACATGGTTAGCCTGCGGTTCTTGTCCTTGCTACAGTATTTATTTGCCTCTTAGGCTTTGGTTCTATTGTTTTTGGAATGGAGGGGAAGACTTTCTTCTGGGTTTGCTGCCTTCATGCCCAGGCTGTTCATTCAGCTAGGTTCAAGTTGCTTGTGCTACATGGTTGGTTTTGATGGTGTGGCAACTTTTAGTCTCTCCTTCGAGATTGATGGTCAGCATGCTGGTTTTAGTACTCTTTGTATGTTGTTTTCTTGCTTTGGCAGCTGCTAGGATTCCTTTAATCCCTTTTTTGCTTGCTCTCTTGGCTTTCAGCCATTACTCGTACAACCCCAGGGGTATGCCCCTTGTATATGTGTACAATGTTTTCTTATTTGAACTTTTTTTTCCTTTCCTGAATGGGGCCTTATTTAAACTTTACCACCCCCCCCCCCCCCCCCCCCCCAAAAAAAAAAAAAAGGAAAAAAGAGAAGAGAAACAAAATAAAACAAAACAAAAATTCAAATGAAGATAGTAACACCGTTTTTTAGAAGGAAATAAGAAGACAATTTGTAATAATAAAACATCAAGCACCACACCTGCATTCTCGACGAAACTCTCCCACTTCTCTGCATCTTCTACATTAATGATCAGATGCTCGGGTGCATATAAATTTGAAAAGGACAATGCCTGAAAATTCCAATTATCAAGTTTAGTCACAAGAAGCAATGAGACACAACTACGTGAATAATATAATGAACATTAAAGATTGTTAATAAAAGTTGAAGAAAGAAATTAAAACAAGAAGAACGCAAGGATATATGTGGTTTAGCCACTAGGACTTACATCCACGACACACAAAGCTCAAAGAGCTACATCTCTTTCATTACATTCTCTCTTAATTTTGTTTACAATAACCACCTCTATTTATAGGTGAATTGGGAAAGACTTGTAGCCATAAAGAAGGAATTGCATAGAAAGTCAAATACATATATGACAACAACTTGTTGCCCAAGTATAGCAACTTAACATTCTGTCAAGGAGTGATTTAAGGGCTTAAATCACTCGTATAATTATTATCCAACACCCCTCCTCAAGTTGGTACACAATATTTAACTCAAGTGTCCAACTTGAAATTAAATATGAAGTTGTCGAGAGTCTGAGACTAGTAAATCTGAGACGAGTTGATCAAGAGATCCGAGACTAGTAGAGTATAGAGTATAGAATATTATAAACCTGCTCTGATATCATGGTAATAAAAGTTGAAGAGAGAAATTAAAACAAGAAGAACACAAGGATATATGAGGTTCAGCCACTAGGGCCACATCTCTTTCATTACATTCTCTCTTAATTTTGTTTACAATTACCACCTTTATTTATAGGTGAATTGGGGAAGACTTGTAGATATAATAAAAGAATTACATAGAGAGTCAAATACAAATATGGCAACAACTCATATAATTATTCTCCAACAAAGATAAAGGGCTTAAATCACTTATATAATTATTCTCCAACAAAGATAAAGAAACATAATGAAGTAAAAGCAAGAGAACAAGAATGTAAAAGTACATTGTCAACAGTGAACATAATATGCAGACATACAATAACAAAATATAGAACATAAAATCATGCTCCACTATGGTAAAAACTAGAAAAGTAAACTACACGATATAACATAGTCCAAAGACTTCCATGGAAGGATTAGCAAATTCATATTATAGCTAAAAAATTCTAAAAAGAAAAACACGAGATGCTTTGTTGGAAACTAATCACAGGAAGCTTGTGTGTGTGTGTGTGTGTGTTTAAATCAGTCAAAACTATGAAAATCAGAGAAATTACATCCCAAGTAAAAAAGAAACACTCATTTTCAGATATATCTCGAAAATCAAGGAACTGTCACCAATACCACCGATGCTACCCACCAACGATAAACAAATTAATCAATACAATAAAACTGGTCGAGTAACTATTGCTCCTGAATATGTCAACAATATATTTTCAGAGATCACACATCACACCCAAAAGATGTTTATGCCTACCAAAGAGACAGAAAGCCATAAAATTTTGGCAGGACCCTCCCACTTCCTGTTAATTATTTAGATAAAAGGAATTACCAACCTTAAAATTTTCAAGCATTTTAAAAGTTATTGAATAAAAGTGCAATCGTTTCTAAAGTTAAAAGGAAGGAATTCTTTTTTGTGTGTGTGCGTGTGTGCGTTTTAATACATTAATGGGATTATAGGCATGCATACAAAACTGTTTTACACCATCAAGTTGAAGCAGCAAAGACAAATCAAGAATAAGATGATTAACCTCAAGCATATCACGAGCAAACACAGTAAAGCTGTGGCTGAGCGCTTTTGAAGCAAACTCGCCCCTTGGAAGGCTTTTGCATTGCGTGCTGATTTCCTCCTCAATAGCTACTAGATCCACACCATCCCCAACAATCACAAGAACAACCTGGCTATCAGGGCCATGCTCAGCCTGACAATTATAAATTAACTATTTCAGAGAAAAGGTCGAATACAAGCAGAGAACCAAGTTGTTTTCTTATGCATGTGCATCACATAGGAAGAGCCTAACCAAAGATAAAAGTACAATTACCAAGAAAAATGGAGATTAGAGGAGGTTTATTTAGGATATATGAAAAAAAGGAAACAGCCTCGAGGCCTAAAACTCGGAATTACAGAGTATATTTTAGGTGCCAATTTTCTTATATTTTATGAGATAGTCGCTACTTCAGTAATATATATACCACATGTAATATGATTACTGAGAATTCTTTACACGCACAAACTTTTGGGATTCTGCTATTCTGTTGAAATAATTGATTGTGGAAATTTTAATACTAAATCACGGTATACTTAAATTGGGCCACTACCAATGTGGACCAAGAAATCCCAGTTTTTTGCTCCCTTTTCATTTATTTATCTTTAATTTTTGGGACGGGGGGTTGGTTGGTTTGAATTTTGAACCGCATATCAATCTAACCCCCTGACTTTATCATAAACTGGCTATCCTTGTACCCAAAATTTGTATCCTCTTACCTGATATTCCAAGCTTTTATCATATGGTCCCTATACCAAGATATACCTAAATATGCAATCAATTTCGACAATTCCTTTTTTTTTTTTTGGTTGCATTAGATAAAGCAATTTGATATTCAAACACATTTCTGTTTAGCAACTTTACAAAATAAAAATACCAGATTCTTTGGCCACATGCTTATGCTTCAAGTTTTATTCGAAACAAGTTACCATTGTCGATAAACACATACTCTGTAATCTACCAATGGCAAATAAATCAGCATTAACTGCTACTTAAAATTATCCTTTTGTTCTCTTTTCTTTTTTGCTTTGTATGTGTGTGTCTATGAGTGCACCCGCGTGCAGGGGGGATTTTCCCTCCTCCTTTTTTTTTTTTTTAAAAAAGGAAGAATTGTGTGAGAGCGATCGTGCAAGTGCCAGGGGGTTGCACGTATCATACACAGCCATATCGGCACTAGGACTTCAAAACCTACATCCTCTCTTAATGGAGTCCAGAGATACCACTCAAGCAAGACAGATGTGATAACCTCTACTATCATGCGCGAAAATCTATGTTTCACTAGAAGCTGAAACAGGATAAGGCTGGTCACTGCCTTATACTTAAAGACTTGTGCTTCAAGTTTTAACTAGTGAAGCCCTCATGATAACTCTTGTGATGTGTGATTCTGCACTGCAGCAACTCCAAATCCCTCAATAAGAAAACTGAAATTCCTCTTACTGTTCCTTAGTATGAATTATAACTTTTCCATTACTTTTGAATCATAATGCTTATTGATTATTATTTGACAAAATTATAGAATTATTCATTCTTAGATCATTGAATATACTAGATCAATTTAGATAAGGGTCAAATAAATAAAATTTCTTCACCATTTAGCATATTATAATGTAAGGACGCAATATCGACTTTGCATATCTTAGGCCAACTCACCCACAAGCACTTGGGAATTTCTAATGACAATTGAATGCAATTTAAGTGATAATTGTGACCTCAGAAAGCTCCTTCAATCGATGAATGTGAAACTTTGACTGTGAAGCTGCCGCCCTAACCTAATCAATACCATTTATATCAAGACTTTATTTTGCCAGACTTTTGGTTTTAGTCTCTTTTTTTTATGTGGAAATTTTTTTAGGCTCTTAAAACTTAATAAAAGATCTAGCAGTTGGTTGGAAAATATGATCGAGCATAAAAAGATAATTTTGTTATTCAATAGAGGAGTTGACTATTCATTCTTTTGAATTTTGATCTTTTACTAATTTTATTGATATCAAATGGGGATACTTCTTTTATTTAAAATAATTTCTAAAATAAATGGAAAAAGAACAAGGAATAATGAGGACATCTATTTAAATGATATTACATGCAAACAAGTTTCATTTTTTTTAGGCAAGAGTAGAATTCTGTGAAACTGTAGGGACTCGAGTGAAGTTGGTGGAGGCGGTGAAACCAACCTGTGTATTGTACATGAGACGTATTCTCTAGCTATTAGCTAAGACATCTGGATATACCATGTTTGTTTAATAATCTAAATAGAGAAGGAACTAAAGAGAGAGGGAGAGCATGGACTTGCTGAATCTGAATTATTGATTTTGTAACTGTCTATATACGTTTCCTAAGTTCAGAAATTGTTCTACTTCTTAACTCAACTTCCACTCTGAAACACACATTTCTCCATGGTTTAAAGTCATAATTCATCTCCAAGTTAGGATTTGCTTTGCAACTTTGATTCTAAATACTGTCCATTGCCATACCCACATGCCAATTGAATATGTACATATTATTGTTTTAGTTGTTGCTGATATCAGATTTGGTATCATGAAAGGGGGGCTTGTGTATACATCTAATTTGGTTTCAAATCTATTTCTTTAAGATTCAGTTTGCAGTCTAACTTCCCTTCCAATTCAGCGAGAAATCTTCATTTTTTTTTTTTTTTTTTTTTTTTTTTCTGATAAGTAAAAATATATTAGAAAAGTGTTCAAAAGGGGAACGCATCCCTAATACACAAAACGAAAAATGGACCTAAGGACCGATAGAGTCCAATAGATCAAATAAGTCATCAATCGAGGAGCAAGCGCTTCCTCTTACATAACAGAAAACAGAACGAATAATATGAATTTTTAAATTTGCTAAAGACGATTCCTTTCCTTCAAAATTTCTGTTGTTTCTCTCTCTCTCCATATACACCACTAAACACAGTGTGGGACTATCCTCCAATAATCACGGGCATGACCTTTGACTGAGCATCTTCTCCATGCATTAATCAGTTGTATGGAGTGCTTAGGCATTACCCAAAAATGCTGAAAATGAGATTCCAACAATCGTACGCCACAAGACGATGCATAAGAATGTGATGCACGGACTCACCGTCTATTTTACACAGACAACACCAGTTAACAATGGTGTTACCTCTTTCTCAAATTATCCAACGTTAAAATCTTTCCCCAGGTGGCAGTCCATACAAAGAATTCGACTCTAAGTGGAGCTTTAGAGCGCCAAATAGACTTCCTTGGGAAATCGTGACCAACGAAATTAGACAAACATAAGAACCTGGATCGGACACCATATCTACCATGGGTTAAAGGGAGCCACAAAATATCGTCACAACCTCTGCCAACATCCTTCTGTTTATACAACAGATCCAAAAAAAATGCACGCTTCTTCCATCTCCCAATCCTGAAAAGAACGCCTAAAACGCACATCCCATGTAAACCCACTGCTATCAAGCCGATAATAATCAACTACGTAAGTGTGCTTATTTTCGGAAATACTATAGAATCTAGGAAAGGAATGAGACAACAACTGATCTGCATACCATAAATCTTCCCATAATCGAACATACGTACCATCACGAACCTTGAATCTAATGTGTGAGGAAAAAACATCCCAACCCTTCCAAATGAATTTCCACGCGCCAACGCCTCCCATAACATAGACTGGACGGGATGACCAGCTCCCACTTTCCTCCCCAAAACGACACTAGACAACCCTTCTCCACTGGCGATGTCGTTCCCTACCGAATCTCTATAACCACTTTCCTAATAAAGCTCTATTAAAAGGGACCAGCTTTCGAATGCCTAAACCGCCTAATTTCAAAGGTTTGCAAACTTGCTCGCAATTAACAAGATGATACTTGAACTCCTCTCCTCTATACCCCATAGAAATTCCCTTTGAAATCTTTTACCATATAAATCATACAAATCACATCACAGTTCCACTTTGAGATATAATTTGAAGAAAGTTCTACTCTTATGGTTTAACTTCTATTTAAGTTCCTACCTAGTTCAGCCTATTATTATCATATACAATTCCGAATGAGAAGTTCTATTGTCTTCTAAAATATTTATTTGATATACATGCAATCTTTACTAATCCAATGCGAAATCTAAGCCATATGAATTTTGAAACGGAAAGTGTATAACGTCAAATGACAGTGAAATTTGTTTTGAAATGCATCTCATCTTTATCAAACATTGTAAGTACCACCAATCAGGAGGTATGTCTAAACAACTGAATCATTCACTGGATTCGTGAACTATGGTAAGAGATAAATTTGACCCAATTGAATTATTCTTAGGATTTTGAGACAGTTGTTAAGAATGTGTATTGACCAATTGAAAAACACGAGAACTTTTACAAAGTTTGAATTTTAATGAACTATATACATCGATTCATTGTACTATATAAAATCCTTCTTAATTTGTCACATGCATCTGATCAGTTCTGAATGTCACATTTGGTTCTTCTATCAACTATCCAGTAAGCCACCTAAGTTTTTCTGTGAAATTATTCTTAGTAAATAATGGAAATATATATATATATATTTTTGATAAGTAAGATTTTATTGAAACGCTCAACAGGGGAGCGGAACCCAAAGAAACACAAGGGCCAAAGGGCGCCTTAGACCTTCAAAGAGGCCAAAAAAACAATAATCTCCTCTGTAGATCTATAATCTCCCTGGGACCCAACAAAAAAGAGTGGAAATAATAGAGAACTTTAGCATAGAAATAGGTTTCTTCTTTCCATCAAAATATCTCCTATTTCTCTTTAGCCAAATGCACTACCAGATACAGAGAGGCGTAACCCTCCAAGTATCCTGAATGAGAGCCCCAAAAGAGACACCTCTCCAAGTCTCAATCAACCCTCTAGAGGAACATGGCATAACCCAATGGACCCCAAATAATCCAAGCATCAAATCCCAACAGTCCCTGGCCATGCTGCAATGTAAAAGAAGGTGATCAACTGTCTCCTCGTCACACAAGCACATATAACAATGATTGACCACCACCTGATTCCTCCTCTTCAAATTATTCTGGGTTAAAATCTTACCCAGGACGGAAGTCCAAGCAAAGAAGGCTACCTTGAGGGGAGCCTTAGAACGCCAAATAGACTTCCAGGGGAAATGGTCACCGGAACCAACCGAAAGGCACCTAAAAAAGGACCTAACCTCGAAACGACCCTGCGAGTTAGGATCCCAGAGCCAACAATCCGACTCCCCAACAGTGATCACCTGGCGATACAGAACCTCCAAAAAACGAGAAACATCCTCAATCTCACAGTCCTGAAAGTGCCTCCTAAACTGAACATCCCAAGTCAGTCTCCCGTTATCAAGGTGATAACAGTCAACCACCATGGCCTGTCGGTGAGAAGCAATCCTGTAGAGCTGTGGGAAAGCGAGAGCAAGAGGAAGCTCCCCACACCAAAGATCCTCCCAAAATCTGATCCTCCTACCATCCTTAATCCAAAAACGAACATGCTTGCAAAAGTCATCCCAACCCCTCCGAATGTAAGTCCAAACCACCCCCTAGGACCACGCATCTTAAGAGAGCACCACCCACCACTGCTTTCCCCAAACTTGCACGCGATAACTCTCCTCCAAAGCCAATGCCTCTCAATCCCAAACCTCCAGAGCCATTTACCAAGGAGAGCCTTATTGAAAGGCAACAACCTCCTTAACCCTAAGCCTCCATTGAATAGGACGGCACACATGCTCCCACTGATACTCCCCCCCCCCCAAAAAAAAGAAAGTTGCACTGCAATCTCTCAATTCTCTCAGCCACTAAGGAAGGAATCTAAAAAAGAGATATGAAATAAGTGGGGAGGTTAGAAAGGATGCTCTTAATCAGAGTAACCCGACCCCCCTTATAAAGATACTGCTTTTTCCAACCCGCCAACCTCCTCTCGAATCTATCCACTACCAGATCCCAGCTCCCCACACATCTCGAAGGGGCTCCCAAAGGCAACCCTAAGTAAGAAATAGGGAAAGAGCTAGTGCAACATCCAAGAATCTAAGCAAACATCTCAATCTCAGAAACATCCCCAACAGGCACAAGAAGGCTCTTGCCAACATTCACCTTAAGACCAGAAACAACTTGGAACCAAATCAAAACGCATCTCAAATATCTCAACTGGGACGCATCAGCATCACAAAGCACTAAAGTATCATCCGCAAACATCAAACGGGAAATCTCCAGTTGACTAGCAACATCCCTGCCCACCCAAAAACCTCTCAAAAGACCCAACTCCACAGCCCTCTTTAGCAATCTGCTAAGAGCCTCCGTCACAAAAAGGAACAAGAATGGAGAAAGCGGATCCCCTTGTCTTAAGCCCCTCGATCTAGAGAAAAAACCCGTCGGAGCTCCATTCACAAGGACAGAAAACCGAGCACTAGAAATGCATAAAAGAATCCATCTCCTCCAACGGCCACCAAACCCCATCCTCTCCAATAAGTAGAGGAGGAAGCTCCAACTCACATGGTCATACGCCTTCTCGATATCCAGCTTACATAAAACACCCGGAACTCCGTTACTTAAACGGGTAATCCACACATTCACTAGCAATGAGAACTAAATCCAAAATCTGACGACTTCCCACACATTCACTAGCAATGAGAATTGAAGTATTATCAAGATGCAAACCAAAAAGTTCAATGCGAAATATTGGAAAGAAGAAAATCCAATCTTCCAAGTTCAGAATTTCAAAGAGCAAGTCAATTACATCTTTATGTCCTCAACTCTAGTGTGACCAGCATCTAAAATAACTTAGGATAGAGTCTACAGACATGATGTACTCTCACAATAAATTAAAAATAATAATAATAATTACATCATAGATAAAAATCCATTTAATCTACCAAAGTCCAATTTTGTTTAGATAGATAAAAAGAACTTCACTACATAGACTCAAAACAAAAGACCTCGACTTCACTCAAAGTCACGCCTCTCGTACTGAGAGGGCAAAATTACCCTTGAAAAACCTTTCCATTCCCCTCCGCTTCCAGAGAGCGACACCTGTCAAACAACCAAAGTGGACTGGGCCAGCCAGTCCACCTATCCAAAAACAAGCTGGACAGAGCCCAGCCAGTGTAACGTTGAGGCCCAAACACAATGCAGGCCCAAACACAGTACTATTAGGTAAATGAGAATAGTGCATAAATAGGAGAAAAGGAAACAAGGAGGGGGCAGAGTGTTTGGTGTAAGAGAAAAACTTTCCATCAATAGAAAGAACATAATTCTTGCATCTACACATACAAATAGGGATAGCTTGTTCAGTTGAGATTAAACTTCCAAAAATAAGTAGACTTGTCAAAACACATGTAACTATAACCTCCATCAAGCAGGATTAACTGGCTAGAGTTTTATGCATCCACAGAAAAGATGCACCTCGTGTTTCTAACTGCTTTTTTTTTTGACATTATAAAAGCAGAAAATTTGGAGCAACAGCTTCAATTATAAAAATTATCCATCAAAAACTAAATCAAAGCATTTTCAAATCAAATATTATTAAACACCTGGGAAAGCAAATCTGCAGCTATATGAATAGGATTGGCATGTTTGTCAGCAATAACCAGAACTTCTGATGGCCCCGCAGGCATGTCAATGGAAACCATAGCCTCACTGTTCTGTTGAGAAAATATAAAGAGAAATAACTAAAACCAATATAGAAATGCAGTTTTTATATGAAGTATGACAATATTGAAGTGTCATATAGATGGAAAACCTATCATACTTGGAGAATCATTTTAGCAGCTGTGACATACTGATTTCCAGGACCAAATATCTTCTCGACCTGCAAATAATTACAATATCACTTGTAACAGAAAGTCATGAATTATAAACTTGTAATGTAGAAGGAACCAAAAACACTTATGAGTAATGAATAAAAACTATATCCCTTTGACCCCCTATAGAATAGCAAATTATTCTGTCTGAAAAAATTAAAAACTTTAATTTAGTGTATGTATACTATTGTTATTCTGTGAGCCTCAGAGCATGCAAACTTACCAAGACATTCAAGGTGCTTGGTAACACTTCAAATGAAATGTATACACTTGCCAATTAAGACAAAATGGTCAACTGTATGATTGGAGTAGAACTTCTTGGGGTTTCTCAAGCTTAATTTTACATATTAAAACATACATATATGTACACACACACACCATTTACTGGCCACGGAGGACTTGTAATGACTAATGGGTACATAGAATAACCTAAGAAGGATAGGACTTTAATTAGATTTAAAGTCAATTCAGAGATTTTCAAACACTACATGTTTCAAATTTTCAAAATTGATCCGTACACCTTTAATTGAACGATATCGATTACATCAACAGTTAGAATATCTGAAGCATGTCTATCTGAATTAACATAAAGCTGATACCCAGTGTTGGTCACACCAATATCTGTGTCAGGATGACTGGACACAAAATCTAACCTTTGGCAATATCTATACATTGTAGCTATAGATGAGAACCGACATTCTCGTGCTTGGCAGCCACAGCTTTAACCATTATACCAAACAAAGACCCCTAAAGCTTGTTCACATTAATATATACACTTATATATGCCTCCATCATCTTTGAGCCTGATTTTGTAGAACATGATTATACATTTTCCACTTTGGCCCATCAGAAAGTCGTAACTTTGGTCATTATCAAGAAATCTAAACATGCTGATGCTGAAAAATAAGTGTCACTTCCCACCCACCCCTTTTTTTTCAGTAAATAAAATCCAAAATGGGACAAAAAGGGGTGCAACACGAGGACTTCCCACCTTTTTTTGGGTAAATAAAATCCAAAACGGGACAAAAAGGGGTGCAACATGAGGACTTCCTAGGGGGTCACCCACCTCTTCCCAAATAGGAAAGGGAGAAGAAGAACCACATTAATGCCTACATATACACACAATTTAAGTATAAACATGAGTTACCAGTGAGACCATGAATTGGTTTTTAACTGCAGCAAATGAATTCCGAAAAGGTTGATGTGGCTGAGTTTTCATTAAAAATTGTACAAAAATTGCTATTCAGAAACTTTACTGATTTCTTCATAATATTTTAGGAATACCCTAACTCATTTCAAACTACTCCAAGGGCCACTAAAATGTCCATAAAAAAAAATAATAATAATAATAATAAAAAATAAATAATAAATAATAAATAATAAAATTGAAGTGACTAATTGAAAATCATGTGCCTTTTAAAATATAAGTACAATGACAAAATTATCCCTAATTAGAACTCATATGACTGACCAACAAAGAAAACATTAAATAACAGGAAAAAAAAAGAAGTACAACAGATTTAAAGCTCAAATTGACAATTCAGGATGCAGAAAGGCCCAAGTGCTAGTATGCAGGCAGGCCGACTTCTTAAGATGTTTAGTTCTCATAAAAAGATCCCCGCATCTCTAAATTAGTCCCTTAAAGGAGGGGGGGGGGGGGGGGGGGGGGGGGGGGGGGGTTTGTGGGTATAATGGATACAACATATAATGTATACTCGAACAATTCTTTCAAAATTCTTTTTCGTTGTTCCATGCAATTAATCTTAGTTCCCTTGTGAAAATCTTGCATAATGAATTTTGTTCCATAACTTGTTCGAAGGAGATGAAGAGAAATATATCTCCGATAAAACCTTTGGGGATAATGAAAAATTAACTCAAGTTTTAAGGAGGAAACAAAAAAGAGAGACAATCAAACGACGAGGCTACAGACAATGGCTTAAGCATGAACCTTGTAAGACAATGCTTAACATTTGATATCATAATATTAAAAATGGATAGAACTCATAACCCCTTATAATTTTCCTTCCATAGAATGGATTATTTGACTCATATTTAGGCAATTTCAGTTACAAACATTTCATCAAACCTTGATTATTAATAACCTAAAGATACATGCGAAAGAAGAAGAAGATGGCCATAACGTACTTCCAACCCTCTGTGCTTTGCCATCCAAACAAAGTTCCCATCTTGACAGGAAAAGCATTGACATTGAGTTCTAGCTTCCGAGATCAAAGGGTGGAGACGGTCCCACAGACTACGCAGCTCTTTGATGTTACAAGATGACAACATAGATTCAGAATGGCTTTCACCTTAGCTGGATCCACCTCAATTCCTCTTTCACTCGCTCATAGTGAAAGCTAATAGCTTTAGAAATTCTACATTCCTAGAAAAATGAATTCTACTCTCTGTATAAGTTTACTCCTTAGTTGCATGGAATTAAACTGCATTTCCAATTTGCCAATTGTCCCTTCCCACCAATTGATACAAATAAATAAAAGTTCATGATAGGTTCTTTACTGCCACGAAATACATCAGATTGAGGTCAAGCTGAAGACCAGAAGCAGTTGATTACAGATCTTAATAATTATCCATGAGGTTAACCCCTAATAGTTGCCATTAAATTCTTGATTTCTGGCTCTTACAATAGAATGATGAATCCCACAAGATACTGACAATATGACAAAATCATGAAACAAAAATATGCATCTCTCTCTCTCTCTCTCTCTCTCTCTCTCTCTCTCTCTCTCTCTCTCTCTCCCTCCCTCTCCCCTTTGTCATTTTTATCAGAGTAAGAAATGGAATAATTCCATTAAGGGGATATATATGAGTTACTATAATGGCATGTAAAGTATACATGTAACAGTGTGATGATCAAGATAATTCCCAATCCAACCTGCGTCTTATTAGTGCATACATCATCAAGGTTACAACTTAAAAGGGAAGAACAACATGAGGAAGTCCAGCTACTGGTAGCAGACACTCAAATGCATTATATTATCAGTGGAAAGCTTTTCATATTCAAACACAAAGCTGCTTTCAGAATTCAGAACAGAAAGGCATAAAAGGCCTCAGATTGTTGTTTGGATACACAATCGCATACACCTAAGTGACTGATCAAAGAATGAATTTTGGTTTATGTTAACAGTAATATTTGAGAGATACACTGTGGAAATCGGTACCTTGGGGCATGACGCAGTCCCCCAAGCCATTGCAGAAATGGCCTGCAAAGGTTATAAAAAAGTCAGAAAACTTGACATGTATAATTCAAACTTGAACATGAGAGCAAATATATGATAGGTGTGTCACATATGCGCAAAATAGATGGACCAATATTTGATAATTTACAACCTGAGCTCCTCCAGCTTTGAGAATGTGAGTCACACCAGCTTTCTTAGCACAATAAAGTACCTCCTAAATAAAAGCACGTATTAACTCTTGATAAGTAACATAACAAGATACCTCATCAATATTAAAATAAATACCTTGCAGATGCTTCCATCCTGAGCTGGGGGAGTTGCAACAACAACAGTTTTACACCCAGCAATTTGCGCAGGCTGGTGTACAGAATAGAATAAATGTCATACTGATGACCTAGAGATCAGCAATCAATATAAAGATCATAATTTGATGAACAAGCAAAAGCAATTCATCCAGTAAATTCAATAACATACGACTGCGAGCATCAGAGCCGTTGAAGGTAAAACTGCAGTTCCACCAGGAACGTAAAGACCTACAGAGGTAATGCTCCGTGCCACTCGTTTGCATCTAACACCCTGGCAGGGAATAAAACCAAAATGAGCTACAAGGTTCAACAACACAAGAATGCTTCAATGCTATATTGCTTACTTTCATGTTCTCAATGGTTCTCTCAGCTGATCTTTGCGCAGCGTGAAATGCATAGATGTTGTTGTATGCTACGTCAAATGCTTCTCTAACAGCTGCATCAAGCTAATTTTATGAAACAGACGAGAAAATGTCTAACATAAGAATTAGCAAATTGCACTCAATGAAGCTTTCAGTTGCAGTCAGACTTTATTCTTCAACAAATGTACTCCCTCTGTCCCACTTTAAATGTCGGTTTCGGGAACCGTGACTCAGAGTCACGGTTCCCGAAACCGACATTTAAAGTGGGACGGAGGTAGTAATATACAAATGACACAACCTGAAGTTTAAGAAAACTTCTTACCAAGAGGATATGGATTCATATATGAAAGGAAATTCCAAAATTAGATAAATAGAATACCTCTGGATCTGGAAGTTCGCTGACATTTTCAACTATCTTGTCTAGTTCAACTTTGTCAAATCGTGCAGTAAAACTGCCAAAGAAATATAATGGCATCTCAGAAGAAGAATCACTATTAGAGGAGCTGAGAGTGGAGAAAAATAATTACAATTCCAAAAAGACTTCATTAATAACAAAGAGTGCAAGACAAAATATTACAAAATAAAAAACAAAGAAGCACCTACTCTTTAACAGCAGCATCGCCTCTACCTCGGACATCCTCAACAATTGGGTGAACCTTATATACCATCACACACAAATTCACCAAATGCTTAATAAACACAGAGAGAGAGAGAGAGAGAGAGAGAGAAAAAAAAAAAAAATACAGAGTTTGATTTGATGAACTAAATAAAGGCTTACTATATTGAAAATGGAAGAGAAATCAATACGAGGACGAGCCTTGAGGTTATGAACCTCAGCCTGAGTAAGCTCTGATAGCCTATAGGACTTCATTGAACATCTTATAGCATTATGAAGAGATCCTGCAACAACAGTCAATTACAATATAAAAAGAAGAAAAGGCATTGACATATATTACATTTTTCTTTACATACAAAACATTTAGATGTCAAAGACGTAATGCAGAATACTTCAAATAAGTATCATAAATGCATATATATTAATTATTACTCAGCCCAAACCATAGCGAGTCAAAGACTATACAAGAATTGTAGCTTGAGTCAGGCACTTCAAATATTAGACACAACTATAAAAAAATCATGTCAACTGACTAGGTTCTTTCTCTTTCTCCACCTACTGCAATCCTTATTCCCAAGGAATGCAAATTAATAACAAATGATGGTAGAAGAGCACAACAGAGCAGGATATCATCGATAAAAAGGAAAAGGAAGGATTCCTCACAGCATGGAGCCCATGGTATGCTCATTACTAAATAACAGTTTTAAGATTTGGTAAGAAGTATCTCATGTTATTTTTTATTTTAGTTATAACTCAAACTTGGAACTAGAATGCAAAGAAATTAAGGTATTGGGAAAGCCTGGTAGGATATTAGTTATATACTTCCCATAGTAAAAGTTTGAAAGCTTAGGGCCCGTTTGGCAACCACAGTTGCTTTGTGCTTTTGCTTTGACCCAAAGCAAAAGCAATGTTTCTACTTTGAAGTGTGTTCAATAATATCTGTAAGCCTGTTTGATAATGTATATTTGTTGCAAGATTTTTGGAAGCAAAAATATGAAAACATGTTTGGTAAAAAAGTGTTGCAAGTTTGAAAATTTAAATGGCTACTTAAAAATGTCATTTTAGAGTTTTTTTTGGCAAACAGTGCTTTTGCAGTTTGCTACAGCACGGAAACAACCAGAAGCATCAATTTGGTACTTCCGCTTTTGGCCTCTTTTTCAGAAGTGTACTATTCAAATCGCAGCAAATGTTACCAAACACGCTTCGTACTTTTGCTTCGCTACAGGAGCAAAAAAACACGAAGCAAAAGCGGTTGCCAAACAGACCCTTGTAATTGGATTAAGTTCCTGTTTAGCATTTGTCCTTGCAAATCTTAAGCACAAATTAGTTAGTAGTGGTTATCTCATGCCAATGGCGAGATTGTTACAAATCTTCTAACTACTGTTTAAAATTTGTCTTTACAGATTTTAAAAACATATAATGTAAAGCTCCCTATATCTTTGCCTAACAAATAGGTCTCCAAATTTGGCAAATTCTTTAGTTGATTCTGGTGGAGCTGAGAATGCAGCGATATAGATTTTAATTTCCATTGTTTATATATATATATATATATATATATTTTATAAGTCTTGTGTTTATATATATTTATATAGGTTTTTTTCATTGTGTTTATATGTACAGGTTGTACCCTCTTTGGTGCTTGTCACTTAATTACTTCTACGTGACAAAAATTGAAAAGTGATATTGCCAAGACTAAAGGAAGCAAACTCAAAAAGGAGTGAGCAAAACAGAGAAAATGAAAAAAGTATCTGTTTGGGTGTAAATAGGATTTTGGAGGAGATGTAGCAAGCCATAATTTGCCACTTTCTTCCAGCTAGCTATCTACCAGAAAAAGTTAGTTGAATTTTATTTTTCAATAAATTATTAATTTTATTTGCAACGTATTCAAGTAAGGAGAGACAGCATGACTATTGAAGAGTATGCTCTCCACCTAGCCAACGGTTCTACTTTTGATAGGAATGAGGATGTTAGAATGACTAAGCATAGACATGGAGGTAAAGCCACTAATAACCATTAATAATTCTAGACTCGCAGCAAATATGACATGCATGATTCATTATGCTAGTCAATTAGCCAGAATATAGGAGAAAAGGAGTTTACGAAGTCTTCCAAGAAGGTGCTGATAAGAAATAGCTCTTAAGGAAGAAGGAAGTTGCTAATTTTGGTAAAGGGCTGTTGAGAAGTCATACGGTGGTAACTGTGGTGCTACTAAAAACAACCAACTCAGCAACTCTGTAACACAAGAATTGATATACAATGCTAGATTTAGTTTGGGCATTTTTATGTACAGTGTCTTTCAGTGTAATGTGTACTGGAGAGCTTTTTACCATGGTTATTAATGGTAATAGTTGCAAGAGTGCATTTCAGGGGAAATATTTATGAACATGATTTGAAGATGGAGCCTTATTCCCCTCCATAAAACTATCATGTTGAACACCACCAATAATAAAATTCACGAGAGGCATTTTGGGACTTATTTCATTGAAGAAGCAGTTGATATTGTGGAAGGTGATGCGCCACCGAGAAAGAGTGTCGTATCTTGTTGGGCCAATAATGGCTATAAAATAGAAAGCTCGTGTCAACCAGCATTATAACGCCCTCTCACTTAAAAGATTGGTGCATTAAACCAAAAAACATAACTCGTGTAAAAAGATGCAGCTCAGTGGATTTTATTTGTTGCATACAAAGGTCACATTAACAGAACCCCATTACACTTGGGGTCATTGTTTCTTCCATCTATGTTCTTAAATCTAAAAAAAAATGATAAATTTAAGAGTATATTTGATTATTAGAACCTAAATGTAAGACACAAAAACAAAAATGTGGTGGACCATGAACCGGAAACATTTAGCGTTAAACAAAATCCAAAACGAGCAACCATTTTTAAGTGACTTCCTCAAAATTGTGAAATATAATTACCATTTATGCATGGAGTTTTTTGAAGGTCGGTGATCTTTTAATTAAAACTGCAATAAACAACAAATATAAACCAAAAATCCTCTTTGACACTCCATTTCCATATATTTGCTACATAATTCTTCATGAAACATCAAAAGGTTGTCAAATGTCACAGCTGAAGTGCGTAAAAGATATACCTGAACGCAAACAATAAGACTGATGACGTAAATATTTCTGGACACCAAATATTTGAAAATGACAAGTCTGGTACGATTTACATAAGCACTTGCTCCAGTTAGAAGAAAGAAGTTGACAGTCCATCACCACCTTCAATTAAATCAACAAGAATGTAAAGGTAAATAAAATTCTGTCTATAACAGAAAAGTCCAGGCAAATGTATTCAAGGCAGTAATAATTACTAAAACAATGTGTAACAGAAACTAAATTCAATTGTTCCACAGAAGAATTTGCTATCACGGAGTTTGGCAACCCAATCCATGCAACTGCTGTTGATGGAAAGAGCTGACTTCAGTGCTTTTTTATTAAGTCTAAGGAAAAAGGTCCATCAAGTATCTTTTTGAGATTAAAGAGATTGAAGGAAGAAAAAAAATGAAACAAGAACATAGATAATAGATAAAGGAAAAGGGAACAATTGAGGAAGAATTTTAGTCTGTATTCAGTGAAAAATGAAACCACATATCTTAAGAATAAGTGTACAAGAAATAATTAAAAGAAGAAGAAGGGCATAAGGAAAAAGAAAAACCAAGGTAATAGAATATTATAGATTAGCATATACACTTAAAACACCCCCATGGAAAATGAACAGGTCTTTGGTGTTCTCCATATCAGTGGAAGGAACAATAAGACTGATGTAAGAAATTGAAAATCGATTCCCGTTGATTCAGAAAGAGTAATTGTAAACCATCATAATGACCCAATTACGGATGATGCATTTGTAACTCCAAATGATATGTGAGACACAAACTTGATAGAATGTTGCACATAGTTCTGAAAAGAAATTGTATTGAAAGTGAATATAAATATATCTACATATATCCAGGAACATAACTTGTTATATAGTCCTTTTAAACAAACAAAAAAAAAATGCTCTTATAATATCAGCATAGTGTCAAACGAGTAGATTGTAGCCAAAGAAATCCCATATCAAGTCCCAATGGAGTTATTGGGCAGCAAACTCTGAGGAACACAAATCATTTTCCTGAAAGAGAATTGGGCCTTCACAAATCCGCTGATTAGAATTTCAATTATCGAATTTATCATATTCTAATTCTTCCCGATAGGTTTTTCATCAATTTCAAACTTCACAAGAGTATTGACAATCATTCTACATGCCAGATTTACAAATCTTCGTATCAAATCTCTAATGTTGTGTTTAGGAACATGGATTTGGATTTGAGAATGGATTTGAAATTCATGGAGTTCAAAATATGTTAATATTTATGGAAAGGAGATTTCAAATCCAATATTTGGATCAAATGTACAAAGAAGGATTTGTATCATCCATCAAAATCATCCTGAGATAAATGTATAAAAAGGATTTTATACTACATTTCATCTAATGATAAAAATCAATATCTATATACCCACAAAGTAACGTAGTTCACTAAATTTTATCAAAAAAGCTTTCAATAACAACATTAAAGCATAAATAATGCTATATATTACCATGTCTCTACTCTTATTTTCTCGTAACATCACAAGATATAGCATCATTAAATCCACAGCCTAAGGAAAAAAACAGACAATTTTTTTTCTCTTTCTCAAGAGAACATGGAATTCTCAAGATAGATAGATAGATAGATAGATAGATAGACGCTACCTGAATAAAGTGTGCAGAAGCTGAGAGGTTGATCAGGTGGCTTCTTCCTCAGCTATGTGTTTTGAGTGAAAACAAGGGCATTCACACAGATCACTTCACTGAATAAAACTCAATATCAGCAATTATAGACACACGCGCGCGTATGTTGTAACTCACTTTCAGATTGCAAGTGTGAAACTAAGGCCATTCGAAAGACCATCAAAGAAAATCCACATAGATTTTATTATATATAATGTTATTTTGATGAGGGAGCTAGTGAGAGTTCTGTCGTTATCACATTTTCTTTTATATAAAGAACAAAGTCTTTATTTTATTTTTATTTTTGATAAGTAAAATTTCATAAAAGGCCCTCAAGAGTAGGATGACAATGGGGCGGAGTTGGCTAAACCTTGTTCCGCCTTGTTAGAAAATTCGTCATATCAACTCCATTCCTACTCCCCTACTCCGGAAAGGGTTTATAATTTGTATGCCATCTCCGCCTCTACTCCGACAGACAAAGTATAGACTCTGGCCTGCGTACTCCATTTAATTGCATGGTGGGGGTGGGGGCGGGGGCGGATTATGCCACTTTTATTATTTAGTAAAAAAAAAAAATCTAGCCCAATGTGTTAAAATTGGACTAATAAATAAATTGGTCCAATATTATTAATTTTTTTAACACATTGGGAGAATATATATAATTTTTTTAAAGGTACATATATAATCGGGGGCGGGAGCCGGTTCATCACTAAATCCGCCCCAGCCCCAAACCCACTTCGGGTTTTTAATTATTTTACCATGCCCGTCCCAAATCCATCTAAGGGGCTACCAAATTCACCCCATTAGGGGCGGGGCGAAAACCCGCCGGGTCGGAGGAAATTGCCACCACTACTCAAGAGGGGAGCGCTCCCAAAAAAATACACAAGACACCAAAGGCAACAACTATAACTATAGGCTTAATCTATCTACAAAATCTAAAAAAATAAAAACTTTTTTTTATTACTTTTGACCCGCAGAATGTATTAATCATTTGACGTTATAAGTCTTTGATAGCTAATTATACATGTATAAATAATAGCCTAAATACAATAGGTATATTGTGGACACATATATAACAGAAAAAACTATCTTGAGGTGTAGTTTGAGAACACTAATTATACTGCGCGCACATATATATAACACGAAAAAACTGTCTTGAGGTGTAGTTTGAGAACACTAATTATAATGCACGCAAGTCAAAAGGAAAAGTTTCAACAAAAATTAAGGGTGCAAACTTGGACAAATTAATCAGAATAAGGGATAAATTCGGACTCAACTCAAGCTATAAAATTTTCAAGGGAAAATTACCACTGATTCTTACTTTATGCTTCAAAAGACAATTAAGTACTTTGAATTCTCAATAAGACCAATAAATCCTACTTTTGAAATTATTTTTATTGAAATTCGTTTACACCCTTACCAAATCATACCGATTAGATATAATTTTTAACTAAAAAAATGATATAGAATTTTAAATTGTTTTGTATTAAAGTCGTCATGAATTCTACACCAGATTTTTCCGATTGAACCTATATTAAATTAGTTATAATTAAATTCATAATGCATTGTTCACTAATTAACTAAAGCTTAAAGGAATATGAAAAGGACAAAAAAGAATATATATAAAGTTTTGAATATTATAATTGCATAATTTTACTTCTATTTGGTTAGGACGTTAATGTAAGATTTAGTGGTTTTGAGCTTAAATGGAAGAAAATTTCAAAAGTAGGACATATTTGGTCTTATGAAAATTGATAGGACTTATTTGTTTTTCAAATTGAACTTAGGTTGAGCTTGAATTATGACGATCTAGTTGAAAATGGGTTTATTTTGAGTTAGGTTACTCTGCACATAAAAGATTTTGAAAACAGAATATTAATATATAAGACTTTATAAACCATTTCTCAAAAAATTAATATACAATAAATCAAGCTTTATTTAAAAAATAATAATAATAATAAGTTGGAATTTTTTTTTTTTATAAGTAAAGATGTATAAAAAGCGCTCAAAAGGGAAGCGCATCCCAAGAGAACTACATAAGGTCAAAAAGAACCTCTAAGCCTTCAAGGAGGCCAAAAAATCGACAATCTCCTCTAAAGATCTATAATCTCTTCCTGAAACCCAACAAAAAAGAGTAGAAAGAATAGAGAATTTAAGAAAAGAAATAGGCATCTCCTTTCCATCGAAATATCTCCTATTCCTCTTGAGCCAAATACACCACCACACACAAAGAGGCGTAGCCCTCCAAGCATCCTGAATATGAGCTCCCACAGAACAACCTCTCCAAGCCTCAATCACCCTCTAGAGGATCCAGGCATAACCCAGAGAATCCCAAACAGACCAAGCATCAAGTCCCAACACTCCCTGGCCATGGTGCAATGTAAAAGAAGATGATCCACTTTCTCCTCATCATGAAGGCACATGTAACAACGATTAACCACCACCTAATTTCTCCTTCTCAAATTATCCAGGATTAATATCTTTCCCAAAACAGTGGTCCAAGCAAAGAAGGCCACCTTGAGGGGAGCCTTTGAGTGCGAAACAAACTTCCACGAGAAAAGACCTCCAGACTCTTCAGTAAGACACCTAAAGAAGGACCGAACATCGAAACGACCCTGAGCGTTGGAAGCCCAAATCCAACTATCAGAATCCCCAACCATTACTCCCTAACGATATAACACTCCAAAAGATGAGTGGCATCCTCAATCTCCCAGCCCTGAAAAAGACGCTTTAATCGAACATCCCAAACCAGTCTTCCGCTATCAAGATGATAACAGTTGACCACCACAGCCTGCATATTCGTAACAATCCTGAAAAGTCGTGGTAAAACGAGAGCAAGAGAAAGGTCCCCACACTAAACATCCTCCCAAAAACTGATCCTCCTGCCATCCCTAAGTCGAAAATGAATATGTTTAGAAAAGTCATCCCAACCCTTCCGAATAAACATCCAAACCCCCACACCCCTTGGACCATGCACCTCAAGAGAATCCCACCCTCCTCTGCTCTCCCCATACCTGCTCGCAACGACCCTCCTCCAAAGCCAATGTCTTTCCACGATTCCACCCCAAACCTCCACAGCCATTTCCTCTAGAGGATCCCTTGGAAAAAAAATGATTGGGATTATAAATATATAAATATATTTAAAATAATATAATTATATAAAAGTCAGACTCAAATTTGGGTTGGGTTCAGGTCATTGGTACCTCGACTAAAGCCCAACCAAATTAAAGCTCAGGTTATAGCTTTTCAACACAAGCCCAATTCTAGTAGTATAAAAAAATTACCACGCTCATGAGAAATTTAGTTAAGCTCAGACTATTTCGGGCTAGCTCGTTAAAGTTGCACTCCCAGGAAAAATATAGTTAGGTAATAAATTTTCTCTGAGGAGGCACGGATTTTCACATCTCACACTTGGCCTTTGTTTAGTTAAAACCCCAAGGGGTTGGCTCTAGTGTCGAAGCGCTAGGACTTAGTGTCTCGTGAAGCATTAAGTCTCAAATACGAATTCTCTCGAGTGCGATCAATTCCTTTGGGGTCACGACCGCGGACATAGTCCAAGCTTTGCTCGATTCATGTCGACTGTGGAGGGGTCGCTTTGCACAGGTCTCGTGGATTAGTCGGGGCAAAGCCCCGCACCCTAGTTATCGAAAAAATGGTTTGGTTAACATGAAAGTTATAAGAAAATATTGTGATTTACCTAAATTTTTGTGTCCATTGTGTTTTTTTTTTTTTCCTTATTATTGCTTTCATATACATGTTAATTGTTAATGTTCGATTGCTTAATGGATTAAGTAGATTTAGATTAATTGCAGTGATTCAAGGCCTATTCAACCCCCCCAACCCCCCCCCCCCCCTATCTAGATCATGGACCCTGCGCTAATTCTGCACCAGAGCTATAAGTTACATTTTAAGACTTCTCAATAACAATCACGAATACTATTAGGAGAGCTCTCTCATGACAAGAGATGTGATCTCTCCATTTTTAACCACTAGATTGAAAGACTTATTAAATGATTTATTTGATTTTCACAAATCTCAAAAAGACAGTCTTAATCTAGTGGTCAAATATGGAGAGCTCGTACCTCTTCTCATGAAAAGTATCTCTTGATAGCATTACTCTAACAACCACCCCCTCCTATTAACTAGTGGTAAGATCCATCACCTGACACCTTTTTAATACCTATTTATCCCTTGAATAACTAAAAAGAACTCTTTAACCGTGTATCACGTAAAATGACCAAAGTACCCAATGAAAATTTTGTTAGTGGACAACTAGATCCTTTCAATATATATATGTTCACCTCATTTTTTCTCTCTTAATAAATCCTAATAGTATCTCTCTCATCTTCTTCTATTGCATCACCAATTCAATCACCAACAATATACATACATACAGGTGATATATATATATATAAGGAATGGACATTCGCTTCTCTACTAAAAATTGAATCAACCGAGATTTGGTCTGGGTCTAATCCATGAAAAAGACAGCTTGTTACTGGTCCAAAATTTTCAGAATGGTAGTGAGCACCAAAGGGATACCTGTTTTGGAAAAGAGAATCCATGTACACAAATTATGCACTAGCTTATCAATAACTAATCACTCCTAGAGTCAATTATATTACCTATTACAGACATCTTAACAATGAAATTTGCAATTGGCACTTTCACAAGCCACAAGTGATTCTTCAATTGCAACAAGTCTATCCCTTCATTGTTGACCACAAACTGAGTATATCATTCTACTAAAACCCAGAACAACAAGAATCATGACAGTCCGAATTTTTCACTTTATCCTCTTCTCCTCCATATTCTGAGCAACCAATCGCAGGGTAAATGAAAACCCATATCAAGCAATCCAAAAGACAGGTAAAATTCAAAGAAACTAGCCAACCAAAATGACCCAAATCCAGAACAAATGTATTAGGAAACAGTCATGGATATACACACAGACACACCAACAAACGTAACTCTAAAACAGGGTAATATAGCTTCAATACCAATCAGTTTTAGCACCATCATATGTATTGCCAAAGAGAAATTTGAACTATCCAAAGTCACCCACAAGTTGGTTCTTTCTTTTTTTCCCTTATTTTTTGATAAATTCGATATTCTATACTTAATATCAAATCCCAAACCCTATCTCTACGTGTTATAGATCAGTACTTATATCAATTTGTAATTATTTGAAAAATGTAGAGTTTCAGACAGATAAAAAAATTATGATTACGATGGGGTTGGTGTTTTGTTTTTATGTGGTACATTTTATGAACTATAGTAACAGTGAGCCTCTAGAAAATGTGTAGCATAGAGAGGGTGGGGAGAGAGTGTACCTTCATCCATTTCGGAGGTTTAGCAGAGCACTGAGAAGACAATGAATTGGCTTTGCGCCAGCAAAGAGTTTTGTTTTCTCTCTCTAGGAAGAGTATGGGGGAGATAGGGTGGCCCGAATCGTGGTTCAGGAGAGAATCTTTTGATACGGACAACCGAAAGAGGTTTGATATTTTTTTGGGTAAATTACACCTAGGCCCCCCGATTATAGGTTATTTTTCATCCAGACGAATATTTGGGTTTTAAGTTTCACTTATACCCCAATTTGCTTGTTGGATTCTGACACATGTGAATTGACCCTTTTATCCTTAATTTTTTTTAATACAATTTAACATAAAAAATTTTGTAACTCTAAAAGACAAAACTACCCCTCTCATTATATACTAACACACACTAAGGGTCAGTTTGGTGCAATGGCAAAGGGAGGAAAAGGAAAGGAAGGTGATGGAGGGGGATTAAAAATTTGTATTTGGCAAAAATTGTTGGAAAGAAAGGGAATGAAATGGAAGGGTTTGGAGGGTTAACACAAGCCTTCAACAGTAAATTTCTTAACCTCCCAAAAATGGGAGGAAATGAAGGGAAAGAAAAGGAGAGGCTTAGTGTGTGATTTCAAATGCCTATTTTGCCTTTGATTACAAGTGAATTTAGTTTGCAAAACAAGAATTACAGACCTTGATTAGTTGATTTAGCAGTTGCGTAGAGAGGGGGGGCAAGCTTGAGAGTTAAGAGAATAAGGGTCAGCGATTGAAGCTTGCGAATGGCGAACCCGAATTGGAACAGCGGGCGATGGAAACTAAAAGATCGATATGGATTTTGGCTTTTTGAACAATCTGAAATTGGGTGTTGATTTTTTGAACAATCTGAAATGATGCCGGTATAGGTTTTGAAGTTTTGATTCTTGCAGACAAATATATAAACTGAAATATATGGGTTTTGAACTTCTGATTCTTGTAGTAGTTTGTAGTTGCGAAGAGAGAGAGAGAGAGAAAGAAAGGGCAAGTTCAGAGTTGAGAACGAGAATAAAGATGGAGGCTAAAATGATTTGCCCTAAATTTTTTTTTCATTTTCTGGTGCCCGATCCATGGGCCTGAGACAAATATATATATATATATATATATATATATATATATATATATATATATATATATAAATTTATATGGTAAAATGTAATAAACCCCCCTGGACTATTGGGGTTTTGCAACTAACCCCCCAGACTACAAAAAACCCCTCTGAACTTTAATTTTGTTGTATATTACCCCATCAGGTCACCGGAAAAGATAAATAATATTTTTGCCCTTATTATGAAACGACACCGTTTGAAGTATTATCATATTAACTTGCTGATGTGACAACAAAAATCTCAATGGCGAATGGGAGATTGACAACACACCGAAGAGATAACGTTCTTTCTTTTATGGGAAATCAGTGCCGCGAACGTGGTCTTCTCCTTAGTAACGAAGAAGGCAGAGGAAGAAGCAATAACAGCGGCGATGGCAGCGAGTTTGTGGGGTACGATTGGGTTTAATGGTGTGCGATTTAGCTTGAATTGTTTGAATTCCCAAATCGATAGAGAGGCCAGGTAGGTGATGGAGGTAGCGGTAATGGTGGTCGGGGAGTGAGTTTTGTTGTTCAATTGGGTTTTACTATATGTGGTTTGGTCTTAATTATTTGAGTTTCTATGGGTTTAGGTGTGGTGGTGGGGTGGCGGCGGCAGAGGAGACGGAACTGGCACAGCGGTACGGGGTGGCAGTGAATCAGCTTTAAAATCAGCGACCAGGCAAATCGGTGAGACCACGGCGAATCACAAATCCACAGTCCAACAGTCACCATGGACGACGGCGATTATCCATTTCTAGCTTTTTCGTTCACTGGCCATCGGAATAACAACGGATCTGTTAAAGAAGCCCTAGCAGAACTTCAAGGCGGTCTTGAAAGTCTCAGAGCTTCTACATCTCTCAGTCTTTTCCGGCCACCTTCCACGGCGACAGTTATGTCATACGGTGGTCGCAGGTGTCACAAAGGGCGGCTTTGTCGGCGAAGCAGAAGACAGAGGCTTCATCTCTGTTACACACGTCGCACTGGATCTTCATTTAGCTGGTACGGTTGTTTGATCTAGATTGATTGTGTGTTATGTAAACAGTAAAATGGGTTTAAGAGGTAAGAGAAAGGGAAGTTAGAGAGAGAGGTTTGCGACGATGTTTGGTGAGATGGAACGGTGGTGCTTGCAGCGGTTCTGAAATCAACAGTGAACGTTCTGGCCAACGCCCCGTGCTCCATCGGAGTAGTCATCGACCGGGGACTGGTAGAATCCGACGACTTCGCACGTCGGGATGTTGAATTATAGCAAAGCCGGGCCTTCAAAAGGGCATGTTGTGTAAAATTGCAAATGGGAATTTAGTTCACTGTTGGACTGACCAATGGGTTTTGGATTCTACTTATTTGAAGCCTAGTCCAAATCTGTTAGACACACCTTTGGTTCGATGAAGAAGATGAACAGTAATATATATATATGTGTGTGTGTGTGTATGTGTGTGTGTCTGTGTATAGATAGAAATGAAGGTTTGTGTGAATAAGAGGAGCTGTTTGATTTGGGGAAATTTTTTATAAAGGTTTGTTTGGGTTTGTGTTCCATTTTACGGCCTTTGGGTCTACCGGTTGGAAGTTAAGGGCATTATTGTCATTTCATGCCTATATGGGCAATATGGGCATTTAAATTTAAGAAACCAATTTTAACGGTCATGTATCACCGGACATTGGACAGATGGGGTCATCTGCAATAATTTTGCATAGTTTAGGGGGTTTCTTGCATTTTTGGAAGTCCAGGGGGTTAGTTGTAGGTTTCTCAAAAGTCCAACGGGGTTTCTTGCATTTTACCCTAAATTTATATTTTAAAATATAAAAAGGAGACAAATATATATATATATATATATATATATATAAAAATTTATATTTTAAAATATAAAAGGGCATAATAGTAAATTTATTAAAATAATTCTCCTTCCTATCCTTCCATTTCTTTCCCCAAACATGATTATTATCCTTCCATTTATTTTCCATTCAACAATCAACTAAACACGATATAAGACTAAAATTATCCTTCCTTTCCCTTTCCTTCCATTTCCCTCATAATTAATTGTGATACCCCTCGATTCTAGAGCCACGGATGATCAAGTCCAAGCACAGATCCGAGGGATATTAAACAATCAATATATATAAAAGCAGGAATACAAAATGAAATAAGAATAAATTAATAAGTTGAAAAGAATTCTAAATGTAAAAATCCTCCAAAATAAAATATTAATATAATTTAAATCTTTCCAATCCGTACAACTCGAGAATTCATCTAGTGGACCCCTAATAATCCCAAATGAACAATAATTTACAAAATCAAAATCCAAAACTAAAATAAGAAAGAAGATCCTATATAGTCGGAGGAATGAGTGTCTGTATCTGCATCAACACGATTAAACTCTAAGCCTGGTACTGACGAACACCTGAAAAATAAGAGTGGGTCAGACCCACATGCAAGTTCCATCCTACTGCAATCCATACATAAACCTGATACGCAGATACATCCTAAATAGCTCGGCAATATCTAAAATAGTCCAGATAAATATAGATACACACTATAGGATGCTCACTAACCTATAGTCATCACACCTGAGTAAATGTAACACGCAAAACGCACGTAGCGTAGTCATGCACACCCAGATCTACCAGGGAACGTCATTAGGTCCAGTTATCCATCCAAGGCGATATACGCACCCTAACCGTGATCAGGAGACTCAAGCTCATATCACGGTAACATAAATATATATATAAATCCTTCCTAGTATAGAAAAATAAAACAATCATTTGTTATGTCGTTCAACTGTTTTAGTTGATAGGACATGCATCCATGTAGGATTTAATTGTTTTAGTTAATCCATTCCATATGTATGAAAAGGTAGGACTTAGCTTTTTGATCTAATCCATCTCCAATATGCCACCGTCCCATACCGGTGCATATAATGCATATGATCCATAAATAATGCATGATAAGCGCCGAATATTATATATTCAAGCGCCCTAAATTGCATTAGTTAAGTCCATCTTTTGATTATTTATGTAGATTATCTCCATTTCCATGTTTTTATGCATTTTCAGGTTCATTGGCCAAAAAGAAGCAAGGTTGAAGTTTTGTTGTAATTTTGGATAAGAAAGGCACAATGCTGAAGCTTGGCAGCAGTGGAACCTGACTTTTGTCGCCATTTTCGACCTAGCAAACTCAAGAACTGGACTTCCATCATAACATGAAAGATTTAGAGCTCTGAATCAGTTTTCCAAATCTTCAAGCGGTTCATCATTCGGAGTTCGGAGCAGAGAGTTATGATCTTCTTATTAGAGGTGCTCAGAACTGCCTGGCAGCAATGAAAGTCTGCCTTGTTCTTCAATTTTGACCAACCAGACTTGAGAATTGGATCTCCACCATATAAAGTTTTTAGAGCTCTGAATTAGCTTTCCAAATCTTCAAACGGTTCATCATTTGGAGTTCGGAGCGCAAAGTTATGGCCGTTTTACCAAAGTAGGTCCAGGCAGAGCAAACCAAGCATAGGGCATTCTGGCCAATTTTCGAGTGCTCGAGGCCTTATTTCGAGTGCTCGAAATTAGGGCAGATTGCTTCACGAGATCAACCACTTGTGCTCAGAAATTTGATAACTTTATATGCTCTCTTTATGAGTTGGTTGGGGATGTTTATTGGAGGAGAGAGAGGGCTTTTTGGGTAGATATGTTATCTAAATAAGAGAGGAAGAGCCACACATTCTATTTTATCTACATTTTTGCTAGATTCGTAGAGAGAGAAAGAGGAGCAAGAGAAGGAGAGTTCTTGGAGTTCTTGAAGGCAACAATGGAGTCTTCTTCTTTTTCTTCCATTTTTGTGTCCATGGATAACTAAACCTCCATCTAGGGAGGTGATGAAACTCCTTCTTGTAAGCATGTCTAGTTTTTGATTTATTTTGGGGAATGAAATGTGTATTTGACTAGTTCCATAATGTAGAGCATGTTACATAATGTAATGGATGTTTTAATGTTCTAAAGATCATGTTGCATTAAATACTCTTGTCTTAGATGATTTAATCTCATGGTTGTATGGCTTGTAGTTTCATAGTGACAATGGAGCTAAGACTATGGAATGGTTTTAATGGCATGATTTTGAGTAGCTTGTTAATTCATTGCTTAAGAATTTCTTTTGATGGATTAACCTTGTGACTTGTTATCATGTGCTCTCATCAATTGATTACTCGTTTGACAATCTCTAGCTTAGTGAGCATGTTGAGGATTGCACCATAGTTTAGGTAATTTAAGCATGTGGAGCTTTGATAGGTTGTTCTTACATTTTAATTAATTGAATTTCTTAAAGATGTTATAGTAGTCATGAATTGCTATTCATCAATGTCATTTCTACATTAATTCCCCAAATCAATCATATAATTAGCTTGTGTAAAGGTTTGGAGTGGATTCACTTCCCTAGACTTCCTTCTCTAAATCTTTTCTTTTAATCACCTTCAATTTATTATTTTATGCATTCTGAATTTGTAGTTTAGTGACAAACAAAACAAACCCTCTATGAACACCCCTTATCACTCTAAAATGACTCTAGACACTTAGGTTGCCATAGATTAGCGCAGTCCCAGTGGTTCGACTTACCCGACCAATAGCCCTATTTTACAATGATTTGTGCTATTGCGAAGGTTGATGTATAGTTGATCAACCGATCAATTTTTGGCGCCGTTGCCGGGGACTTGCAAACGGTTTAGCAACCAAAGTTTAGGGTTAAATTTAGTTTGATTGTGCATATTGTGTTTTGTGCATATTTTTCGTGTGGTTTAACCATTTTCGTGTTGTAAAATTCTAGGGACTTGGAGCGCCGTAGGAACGCTAGCAAATTATAAGTCTAGAGGACCCCAGGTAAGTCTCTTGACTTCTAGTTTCAACTTGTAGATACAGTACATGTGTTAATTTTAGAAGTAGTTAATTTAGTTGTGAAGCCCTTGTAGAGGCTATTATCTTGTTTAATTTCGTGTACAAGCATCGGTTCTTGTCGTGGCCATTTATTTTCTGTCTTGATAATTGAGGAGAAAGGGAACATCGTATGTGGAGTTGATGATAAAGATTTGTTGTGATGATGTTGTTGTGAATTGTTGATGTTTGGCCGTAGATCACTCTCTCTACCCACAATTAATTCACCCATTGATATCAATTCTCTTGAAAGAACTCTTAGACGTAACCCTAGGAAATCCACTCAAATAAGAGATCTTGAAACTGAATTTAATACAATGGCCGGTAATGAAGAAAACTTGGGAAATCAAGGGGTTAATAATGATAGGGCTGAAATTCTGAATGTAGAACCAATGACTCTTAGAGATCACTTCATCCCTACCACATATGCTTCCCCTTCTTGCATAGTGATGCCAAACATCGATGCAGCTCAATATGAGATCAAGTCTAGTACCATTCAAATCCTTCCATCATTTCATGGCTTTGATAATGAGGATCCATATAAACATCTTGATAAATTTCTCGAAATCTGTTCAACCATCCGGTTGAGAGGTTTTCCGAACAATGCACTCCACCTTCATCTCTTCCCGTTCTCTTTAAAGGATGGGGCAAAATATTGGTTGAACTCACTTGCTTCCAATTCCATCACTTCTTGGGCTCAACTGCAATAAGAATTCCTTAAGAAGTATTATCCGGTGAGTAAAACCAACCAAATGAGGCGTTCCATTCTTAGCTTTTCTCAAACTGATGGAGAACAACTCCATGAGACTTGGGAAAGGCTACAAGACCTTCTTCGGAAATGTCCTCATCATTTGATTCCAAAATGGCAATTAGTGCAAGCTTTCTATGCTGGCTTGACCGAACCCCATAGATTCATGGTTGACTCTTCTTATGGTGGGATGTTCATGTCCAAGAATGCGGATGAGGCTTGGACCCTACTTGAGAATTTAAGCGAAAAGTCACTTCAATATAATTCTCGTAGGGCTCCGGCCTCAACCAATGCAAAGAACACCAACCTTTCTCAACCAAAATCAATATGGGAGGAATCATCTCAAGTGGATGCCATAGCTCATAAATTCTACCAATTAATGGCACCATATCTCTCTCCTTCATTGTCTCAAAACTCGGCAAGTTCGGTATGTGCCTCATGTAATAGTCCATTTCATCTCTCGGAAGATTGCCCCACACCGGAGCAATTTTCCAATCCCAACCAAGAGCAAGCTAATGCCATGTTCTCACGGCCCGGGAACAATCCATATTCCAACACCTACAATCCGGGTTGGCGAGATCATCCGAATTTCTCGTGGCGGCAACAAGCCCCACAAAATTCCCAATTCCAAAACCAAGGGCAGCAAAATCAGCCCTCTTCTCAATATCAAGGTAGACCATTTCAAGCCTTTTCAAGCTACCGTCCTCCTTACAATCCAAATGTTTCCAATCAACCTCCTGTGTATCCAACCGATGAGATAGTAGCTGCAACCAAGCAAATGATGGAATCATTAAACAAGCAAAGAATGGATTCCAACAAGCAACTCTTGACATCCTTGCAGCCTACTCTCAAAATGGTTCACTCTCATACTCAATCCATAACTAAGCTCGAAAATCAAGTGGGCCAAATAGCTAACTCGGTGAACCAATTGCTTTAAAGAGATAAAGGAAATCTCCCTGCTCAACCATTTGAGAATCCTAGAGGGATTCATGTGATTGACGAAACCCCTCCTCCGAGTAGGCCGACTCATGAGCAAGTTCAAGCAATCACCACCCTTCGGAGTGGTAGAGTGGTTGACAACAAGGTTGATGGAGACAAAGATGAACAAGATCCTCCTCTGAAAAATCCAAATTCAAGCTCTTCCAATCAAAATCCAAGCTCTTTTTGTCCAAATACCATTCACGGCAAGCCCATACATGGCACCCCAAATGTGAAAACTTCTTATGAGCCAAAAGCTCCGTTTCCTCAACGTCTCCAAGAGTCGACACATTATGGGAATAAAAATTGCAAAATTCAAGACATGTGGGAAGTTTTCAAGCAAGTAAAGATAAACTTGCCCCTCTTTGATGCTATCAAGCAAATCCCTCCCTATGCAAAATTTCTCAAAGATTTGTGCACTCAAAAGCGGACTTCCAAAAATCATTTGCCAAAGAAAGTAAGACTAACTGAGAATGTGAGTGCGATCATTCAACACAGTGCTCCTTTAAAGTATAAGGATCCGGGCGCCCCAACTATCTCGTGTGTCATTGGTGACAACAAGATAGAAAGGGCCCTCCTTGACTTGGGCGCTAGTGTCAATTTGATCCCATACTCGGTTTACTTACAACTTGGGTTGGGAGATCTAAAGCCAACTCCGATAGTGTTGCAATTTGCTGATCGATCTATTAAGCAACCACGGGGAATTATTGAAGATGTGATCATAAAAGTGGACAAATTCTACTTCCCGGTAGACTTCGTGGTTCTTGATACGGAACCAGTCCATGATCCAAGAAAACACATTCCCATAATTCTCGGACGTCCTTTTCTAGCTACAGCTAATGCTTCCATTAACTGTAGATCCAGATTGATAGATATCTATTTTGGGAATATGAATGTTAAGCTCAATATCTTCAATGCTGTGCAACTTCCTTTAGATGACAATGAGTGTTTTGCAATCACTATTGCTGATGAACACATTCAAAATCCAATCCCACCTCCTTCAACGGAGGATCCCCTACATGCTTGCTTGGTCCCTTTTGATTTTGAGGATTTTGGTGTGGACAAATCCATTCGGGAAGTCAACTCCTTCCTTGATATTCCATCGCCATTTTCCTCTCCTTTATGGGAAGCACCAAATCCATCTCTATCTTGGGATTGTCCATCTCCTTCCATTTCTTCACCGGAGTTACCTCAACATTTTGAAGGTGAACTGCCGGACAAGGGTAAGGAGAATGTTGGCAAGTTGCTGGAAATTCTTCCAATCATTCCGGCCCAATCTAGAATCATTGTCCATGATACTCAACCTATGAACAAACCATTTGAGTACAATGAGGTATATGACTTGGAGATTGCAAATATGAAAGGTCATGATCCTCCCATTGTTAGTCAAGACAGTGTCATTCAACGAGCTTCCATAATCTCGAACAAGCAACACCTTTGCTTAAATCTGAAAATAAAATAAATGAGATTAAAAGCGATGCTCAAATCCTCTAAGGCCAAACTTGTTTCTCTTCAGAAGGATCAATATCCCTCACCATTCATTGATCCAAGTTTGAGACCATATGAAGAAGGCAAGTTGCATACAAAGCGTTAAGGATCCATCTCTCCAATGGATCCCGATCCTGGTTCGTCTAGCTATCGACATTAAATTTAGCAAAGCAAGGGAAGAAATTCTTTCGATGTTCCAAGCTTCCCTACCTTCTCAAATTGCTCGTGCCTTGAAATTTTCTGGGAAATGGTTTAGAAAAGCCAAAAATTTGATTTTTCTGAAATGGTCTTCAGTTGTGTTCCGCAATTTTAGACTGGCCTCTTAGACCTTCTCAGCTCTAATTTTCATTCCCAGAAATTTCCATCGCTTTCTAGCAATTTCATAGGATCTTTAGCATGCAACTTATGTGTACAACCTCTCATTTTCAATGCATTGTTGGATCATGGTTCCCCAAAATTTTTCATGCTTTGGAATGGAATGAATTTGCAAGGTTTAAAAATTTTCTCCTATATTCATCCATGCATTTGAAGAGACCAAATCCCATCCATGCATTGAAGAGATGTTCCAAGGCTTGAAAATTTTCTCAAAATCATCCATGCATTGGAAAGGTGTTACATTTTGAAAAAATTTCCAATTTGATCCATGCATTAGAAAGAAGTTGAAAAGTTTTCCAACTTTTTCTCAAAATCATCCATGCATTGGATTGGAATAATGTGCAAAGTTTCAAATTTTCCATGCATGGCTTGAATTTAGGACTGACATGCAAATTTTCAAAAATTCTCTATGCATAAAAATTTCATTTTTGAGAATTCCATCCATTTTGCATCATGTTGCAATGTTTTAAGCTTCAAAATTTCTTTTTTTGAAAAGTTCCATCCCTTTTGCATCATGTTGCAAAAGTTTGAAAATTTTCTTAAACTCATCCATGCATTGTGTGCAGTGCAAAGTTTGAAAATTTTTCATCCATGCATTGGAATGGAATGAATTTGCAAAGTTTAAAAATTTTCTTCAGAAATTTTAGTAATGCTTTGTGTGATGTTGTAAAAGTTGGAAATTTTTCTATGCAATTGAAATTCATGCATGCATCATTAAAGAAAAAAAATTTCTATGAAAAAATTTTCCATGAAAAATTTCAATTTTTCCATCCATGCAAAGTTCTTAAAATTCAATCCATGTATAGGAAAAATGCATGCATTCATGCAATGCATAAGACTAAAAAAAATATATATAGAGAGAGTTCAAAATCCATGCATCCATGCATAAATTTTCAATCAAGTTGAAAGTTCATCCATGCAATATTACATTTTTGCATGCATAGACACCTTGCTTGCATGCATTCCATTCATTTTTATGTTGCATGCATTTTTTATGTTGCATGCATTTCTATGTTGCATGCATTCCATGCATTTCTTTGGTGCAATCTTACATGATGGATGGATGGTTGGAAGCACCATGCATGGCAATCCATCAAATGCATTCATCCATGCACTCAAAATGCAGTCATGCAATCCATCCATGCAAGATCATCCATGCATTCAAGTTGGCTGAAACATTCAATCTCCATGTGCCAATTCATTTCCAAGCTACTGAGCCAATTTCGTGCACTCCAAATTCCAATTTGAGTGCTCCAAATTCTTCAACCCACAACTCGAAAGCCAAGCTTCGAGTGCTCGAAGCTTCACCATTTCCTTAGCCTACTCGCTGCCTAATTGTCGAGCGAAGCTTCACCATTTCCTTAGCCTACTCGCTGCCTAATTGTCGAGCACTCTAGATCCCCTGTGGAGTGCTCGAAAATTGCATTCCTCTCCTCTCCAACCAAAGCTCTCACTTAACCAACCCAACTCATCAACCCAACAACCATGCCAACACCATGCAAACCAACACCATCACCCAACAGCCGAGCCCTCTGCTTGTTTTTCGAGCACACGTCGCGCCTAGCTCGAGTGCTCGAACCACTTCAAGTCCCACTCCTCATCCTCTCGGCTCCAACCAAACAACCTCACCTCTTGCAACCATGCACACCACACCTCCTCTCGGCAACCATGCACACCATGCACCATGTCAACCACTTAACCAACCCATCTCCTCAACCTCCAACCCACCTCACCATGCCACCCACCAACCCCACACACCCCCACCATCTTGGCTTCACCCATTCCTACCCCTTCACCCAACCACCACCTTCTCTTTTTCTCTCCTCAACCCACACCCTGCATGCCCACAAACCCACCAACACCATCACTTCTCGGCATCTCTCTCTCACCCTCATGCCATGCAAACCATGCATCAAAAAAAAAAAAAAAAAAAAAAAAAAAAAAAAAAAAGAAAAAGAGAAAGAAGAAATTGTATAGATCTCTATCTTACATTAACATTCATGTTTGTATTCTTATTTATGTTTTGTTTTTTTTCTTAAAAGACCTGTGCTTTTACCTGTGTACATTAGTTGTGTTTGGATAGGTCTTCATATCCAAGTTTGGGGGACGTCGTTGCGCACTCACATGGCTGAACATCTACGTCGTCGTCACTCCACTTGGTATTATTGTTCTTTTACCCTCTTTGCGCTTATTTTGATTTACTTGTCTTCTCACATTGAGGACAATGTGACATTCAAGTTTGGGGGTGCATTTATGCATTTTTGGTTTTACATTTTTGCTAAGCAATGATAATGGAATTTGAAACCTGTTGGAGATGAAAGCATATGTTTAAAACTTTGTGTATAGAAGCAGCTGATATTTTTGAAAATAAAGAAAATTTGAGTTGAAATGATCATGTAGATTCAAATTAGTCTATATAAATGTCTCAATTAAATTCTCGCTGGATTTGACACTCTTTTAAGCTTCACAATGCACAGATGCACATTGGAAACTTAACTGTGAGGCATGCAACTTGATTGACCTTGACCTTGGCCTAGTTAATCTGATTTGATGAACCTAATGGATGAATACTTTTGGCATGAATCTAAAAAAAAAAAAAAAAAAAAAAATTGAGAAAGAAAGAAAATAATGATCAGTTGACGTTCGTAACCTTTCCAACTCGAGTTATTAAGCCCTAGGAGTGTCTCTACACTTAGCACCCTAAAACCGTCTGGTTTGGGAGTCGTTGGCCTAACGCTTGCTACAGGGGTTGGTTAGAAAGCTTAAGGGACTTAAACATTGCACGGTCATTCAAAAAATAAACTGGTAATAAATATGGTTCGTTGGAGTTCGTAGCCTTTCCAACTTGAGCTATTAAGCCCTACGGAGTGTCTCTACACTTAACACCCTAAAGCCATCTGGTTTGGGAGTTGTTGGCCTAACGCTTGCTACATAGGTTGGTTAGAAAGCTTAAGGGACTTCAGCATTGCACAACCATCTTATGTTTCAATTCTGAGTTACAATAAATTGTCAAAAGCAACAAAAGTTGTCTTGTAAATAAAATCATGCCTTAGGGACTTCATTTAAAAGGGAATTCAGTGATTTGAAAACTCGTGTCTTGGAATTGGAAAAGAAAGTAAAAGCCGCATGTTGAGAATCCAATCCACTTTCACTGAAGTTAGAGTTGATTTCCATTTTAAGAGATGATAATTGAGTTATTTATATGGACTATGATGTTGATACATGCATGTTGAAATGTGTTTAGCATCAATGCTTCATATATGCAAGGTAGTCTTCCCAATGACCCCATCTCCAGCTCTTTTTCTGTTTCAAGTTATTTTTGAGCTATGTATATATCTCATTTTACCATGGATGATATTGTTGTAGTAGCATGCCCATGGTTGTCTTTTCATTAAGTTTTTCATTGTAGTTTTGCTAAGGGATTAGCAAAATGTAAGTTTGGGGGTGTGATAAGCGCCGAATATTATATATTCAAGCGCCCTAAATTGCATTAGTTAAGTCCATCTTTTGATTATTTATGTAGATTATCTCCATTTCCATGTTTTTATGCATTTTCAGGTTCATTGGCCAAAAAGAAGCAAGGATGAAGTTTTGTTGTAATTTTGGATAAGAAAGGCACAATGCTGAAGCTTGGCAGCACTGGAACCTGACTTTTGTTACCATTTTCGACCTAGAAAACTCAAGAACTGGACTTCCATCATAACATGAAAGATTTAGAGATCTGAATCAGCTTTCCAAATCTTCAAGCGGTTTATCATTTGGAGTTCGGAGCAGAGAGTTATGATCTTCTTATTAGAGGTGCTCAGAACTGCCTGACAGCAATAAAAGTCTGCCTTGTTCTTCAATTTCGACCAACCAGACTTGATAATTGGATCTCCACCAAAACATAAAGTTTTTAGAGCTCTGAATTAGCTTTCCAAATCTTCAAACGGTTCATCATTTGGAGTTCGGAGCGCAAAGTTATGGCCGTTTTACCAAAGTAGGTCCGGGCGGAGCAAACCAAGCATAGGGCATTCTGGCCAATTTACGAGTGCTCGAGGCCTTATTTCGAGTGCTCGAAATTAGGGCAGATTGCTTCACGAGATCAGCCACTTGTGATCAGAAATTTGCTAACTTTGTATGCTCTCTTTATGAGTTGGTTGGGGATGTTTATTGGAGGAGAGAGAGGGCTTTTTGGGTAGATATGTTATCTAAATAAGAGAAGGAGAGCCACACATTCTATTTTATCTACATTTTTGCTAGATTCGTAGAGAGAGAAAGAGGAGCAAGAGAAGGAGAGTTCTTGGAGTTCTTGAAGGCAACAATGGAGTCTTCTTCTTTTTCTTCCATTTTTGTATCCATGGATAACTAAACCTCCATCTAGGGAGGTGATGAAACTCCTTCTTGTAAGCATGTCTAGTTTTTGATTTATTTTGGGGAATGAAATGTGTATTTGACTAGTTCCATAATCTAGAGCATGTTACATAATGTAATGGATGTTTTAATGTTCTAAAGATCATGTTGCATTAAATACGCTTGTCTTAGATGATTTAATCTCATGGTTGTATGGCTTGTAGTTTCATAGTGACAATGGAGCTAAGACTATGGAATGGTTTTAATGGCATGATTTTGAGTAGCTTGTTAATTCATTGCTTAAGAATTTCTTTTGATGGATTAACCTTGTGACTTGTTATTATGTGCTCTCATCAATTGATTACTCGTTTGACAATCTCTAGCTTAGTGAGCATGTTGAGGATTGCACCATAGTTTAAGTAATTTAAGCATGTGGAGCTTTGATAGGTTGTTCTTACATTTTAATTAATTGAATTTCTTGAAGATGTTATAGTAGTCATGAATTGCTATTCATCAATGTCATTTCTACATTAATTCCCCAAATCAATCATATAATTAGCTTGTGTAAAGGTTTGGAGTGGATTCACTTCCCTAGACTTCCTTCTCTAAATCTTTTCTTTTAATCTCCTTCAATTTATTGTTTTATGCATTCTGAATTTGTAGTTTAGTGACAAACAAAACAAACCCTCTATGAACACCCCTTATCACTCTAAAATGACTCTAGACACTTAGGTTGCCATAGATTAGCGCAGTCCCAGTGGTTCGACTTACCCGACCAATAGCCCTATTTTACAATGATTTGTGCTATTGCGAAGGTTGATGTATAGTTGATCAACCGATCAATTTTTGGCGCCGTATCCATCCAATTGACAAAACAGAAAATATAATAGTTCATCAATTTACATCCATAGTATGATATAATGATTATCAGAATTTTACACTGAGCACATTATGCTAGAATTCCCAAACAATCCTTTTCCATACTAGTTCATTTAAATTACTAAAACAAAGATTAGTAATTAAATTCACCTCAATCCTGAACGGCATGTAAATTAGTATTTAAATCCCATGATGTCCTTTTAATCCTCAATTTATAAATCCTACACCCAATATAATGACACTCAGAAGTCTAGACAGAGTACACTATATGAATTCCCAATTATAATTTCATACTAGTCCTTTTAGTTCACCAACACAAAACTAGCAACTAAAACTCCTACAGCTCCCGATGACATGCAACTTACTTGTTAAAATTACATGACGTCCATAACCACAACATAACCAACATTCCTAGAACTGAAATATGTTACATATATCATTGATTTAAAATCCTAACAATATCTTTTATATCAGTTCATTTAATTTGCTAAAAATATCTAGCAATTCAGTCTTCCTTCCTTCCCGACAACATGACTATTATCCGTTTCTGTTTTATGATGCCCCTTAGGATTAGCACCCTAGCATAAACCAACTGTTTAAAGGTTTTAGTAGGTTAATTTTTAAACAGTTAAAACCCCCTTGACTTTTCGGTAATTACATTTAAGTCCCTGAAATCATAAAACTATCGAAAAAACACCCCGCAGGGCATTTTTACAAGGGAGCTGACTCCCATGATGTGGGAGCCGGCTCTTGGACTTCCAGAGCCAGCTTTTCCTCATGGAGAGCCGGCTCTATTTTCATAGGAGCCGGCTCCCTCACTTAGGGAGCCGGCTCTCTCTCCCTGAGAGCCTGCTCCTCCGTCTCTGGTCTTCGTCTTCGCTTCCGGCGAAGTTCCAGTCGTCCGTACCACTTTTGTTAAAGATTTTTAAACTTCTTAGGGTCCAATTTAAATCCAAACAGTCCTAGAACCTCCTCACATTCCCTTAGGATTTGATTTACAGAAGCTTAAATCCTAGTCGCAACAGTTTAAGCAAAGAACAATTACAGTTACACAAAACGTAAAAACAGTTTGTAGCTTGATTCATTATGTATAAACATTCGTTTTAAAGTTTAATTACATTCCTGGAGTCTATTTAGAATGCACAGAACATAAGTTTACACAGAACATAAGTTTACAGGTAAGAGATAAAATGAAACTTGCCTTTAGGTTTCGGTTTGAAATCTTTCAACGTCGTCTCTAATTTCTCCGACGAACTAACAACTACCGGTAACCCTCCTACTGCTCCAGTTCTATCTCACAATCAACCTCTTCCTTCCTCCTTGGTCCGACCTTAAATCAACGGCCGCAACCCTAACCAGTTCCCTCTATTCTCTTCTGTTTCTCTTTGTTACGGGAAAAAAAAGGTTCTAAAACCCTTGCAGACATACAACCTATATATATATAGGCCCTATAAAACCCTAATCCCAATTCCAGCCTAATTATAGGTTGGCTACTTCAATTACATAAAACAATAAAACCCTACGACACATACAAATAATAGACCAATTAAGTCACCTAAGCATTGTTGGAAACGGGGTTTACAAAACAAAAACTTTGGATGAAATTTGGAATAGATTCCACTAAGAATTTTTTGCGGATCTATAGACCAGTGCGTTACTCTCCGCAAGGAGATGAACGTGGTATATTTACTTTCTCAAATCCGTTTCTGGGTGAATGAGAAATTAGATCCAAAGTGAGGTGTTTGAAAAGCCTAAATGAAAAAAATGTTGAAACCAATTGAAGTTTAAATAAGTCAAGCTTGGGCTTGGATTTGGGCTTGGGCTTGGGCCTAATTGTAAAGTCCAGATTATTCCTTTTATTAAATGGAATTTTAGATTGGACCTATTTTTGGGTTGGGCTTATTTAATTGGGTTTCACAAATGGGTGGGTTTTTTAGGTGGTTGGTTTTTTGAATTAAAAAAACTACTTTTTAGTTTTTCTAAAAGGTTACACCTTTTAAATTAAAAAAATAATTTTTTAGTTTTTCTAAAGGGTTACACCTTTTAAATTAAAAAAATCATTTTTTAGTTTTTTCAAAGGGTTACACCTTTTTTTGAACCATCATAACCCATGGTTGCACCCACCCGAAAAGGCACCTTACTACCTTTAAATACCCCCCTTTGGATCATTTGCAAATCACACCAAATTCAGAGAATTCTTCTCTTCTTCTGAATTTTCTTCTTCTTCCTTCTCTCTTTAGTCTGTGGGTTCGAGCCTTAGTCAGTCACTCTGAGTCCGAGTTTGAGTCAGAGAGTATTACACCTAGCCAGTTCGCCTATTCCTTTGGTTTGCAGTGCTATTACCGAAGGAAGACAAGTCGTTGTATCCTGGGAGATAGACGCCACTGAGTCCATAAGCACCATAGCGGGGCGAATCTGTCTTAAGGACATAGAATCAAATTCTAGCCTCGACTTTTAATCAGGTTCCTTTATTTATAATTTTTATTTTATTTTATTAAACTATACATTATAAGTAATTATATATATATATTATTATTTTATAATATTTATATATATAAGCATTATATTATTTTATATTTACAGATAATATTTAAATAAATAATACTATAGTATATGGTATACTTAGACCATATTTTGGATAACAAGCATACACAGAATTTAACAAATAAATTATATAAACTACTAAATATCATACGTCAATTAAATCACCAAAAATCAAATAAATAGACTAAATAACAATTAAACAATTCATTTAAAATAAATAAACAATTTCAATTAAACAATTTATTTAAATAAACACAATTAATCAATTAAGAAAAAACACATAAGGCACGTAAGTCACATAATTAAATAAAAATCAAAATTAAATTCCCATTTTATCCTTTTAAAAATTAGGGGTATTACACTAATATTATCCTCCCCCTTCGAACCCACCCTACCAAACATAACCTAAATGACACACACCAAACAAACACCCAACACCCTTCTTTGCATCTCTCTCTGAACCAAATATAGACCTAGCCCGAAGAGGCGAAAAAAAGCAACTGGACCGAAAAGATCAAAGCAAAATGTGTTCCGGCGAGGGAGAAAATGTTGCATACAACTGACTTAACTGCTAATAGATGCTCGGGCAAGGATCCCAAATCGAATCAACTGACTCAATTGTTAATAGATGCTTGGAGAATCGGACTAATCCACTACTTTCTCTTCAGGGATTGTCGGATCATCTTCCTGAATCTTGTTTTCCCATATGAAAAAGACTGAATCCTAGATGGTTGAAGAACCCTAATTTCAGGTATGATCATACCCTAAATGTATATGTTTGCATTTCATTTCTTATTAACCCTAATTTGTTAGGGGTTTGCTTAAATTAAGTTTTATTAATCGTAATTTAATGAAATTTCTAGTTCTCGTTTTAGACTTCTTTTTTTTCCTTCTCTCAGTGTAAAATATGTCATTTTTATTTCTGAAAATCTGCTAGAACAGTTATTATTTTTATGTTTATACCAAATTGAATTGACGAATTTTGAGTGTATTGAGTATATATATATATATTTTGTATTATATGATTGCAATTAGTCTTTTTTTCTTTTGGTTCCTTTTTTATTTCTATCAATTTATCCTCTGATTTAATTGTTTCTTTTTCGTTTGTTTGTTTTTTTTTTTTTTTTTCCTTCTCTCCGTGTAAAATATGCCATTTTTATTTCTGGTTATAATTTTTATGTTCAGTTGATCTCATACCGAATTGAATTGATGAATTTTGAGTGTATTGAGTATATATATATAATTTTTTGTGAGCCTACATTTCATTTCTGATTCCAGTGAAGTTTTTTTTTTTGAAAGATATTATCTGACATGTTTGTTGTGTGTTATTCCAGTTTGAAATGGCATACGACATATTGCATGATATCATTATTCACTTTGAGAGACATATGCATGTAATAGGGAATGTTCATTCAGACAAGTTCAGTTATGTCATGTTGTATAATAATGTTGTTGTATTTTTTCTTTAAATTTCCTGGAACTGATCAGAGAATGTTGGTAGAAGCCGATGAAGATGTGATAATCATATTTGAGATGATGAAAGGTTGTACTGATATCAACATTGATGTTGAAGTTGCTCAATATTGTTTGGCTTCAGCATTGTTGTGTGTTATTTATGTTTTTGTTTCCATATTAGGCTTCAAGTAGGGCAGCAGCAGCAAGAGCAACTCAAGGCACATCAACACAAGGCTCTTCGGTATGTAGTTCATTTATTGATCCTAATAACAACAAAAAAACAAAGCTCTCAGGTATATAATTGTGTTACAATAAATATTTTTGATTTCATTTCAAGCTTCATGTTGCACCAGGAAGTAGAAGAAGAAAAGCAACAAGGACCATTGAATGGGATTTTTTGGTATTTGGTATTTATGATATTTTGAGACTTTAAGTTGGGAATGTATTGATATATTTTGAGACTTTAAGTTGGGAATTATTTATGTATTTTGAGACTTTAAGTTGGAAATTTTTTATGTATTTTGAGACTTTAAGTTGGGAATGTATTGATATATTTTGAGACTTTAAGTTGCTGTAACAGGTTTTCAAAATTGGATTACACATATAGCACATATTTTGGCTTATCAATTGCTGTAACAGGTTTTAAAATTTGTAATCCTCTAATAGGTTTTAAAAATTAGACTGTAAAAAGTTACAATTTTAGAGGTTTAAAAAAAAAAATTACAATTGTTTTACAGGTTTTCAATTAAAATTAAAATTTGTTGGCCAATTGTATTACAGAATTGTAACTAGGTTTTTTTTCAAAAAAAAAAAAAAAAAAGGGCATTGTGCAAGATGCAAAAATGCTAATACGATTATAACATCTGTTTTACATTCTAATATGCAAGCAATTAAGAAAGACATAAGAGTCTTTCTTAATTAAGCAATTAAACAATTATAATAGCTAACGTCAATGTCAGGAAAAAAAAAAAAGAATAGCAAAAGGCAACAATTATATGTAACAAACAGCGGCTGCTTGTAAGGTCATTGGGGTATTTTTGTCATGAAAAAATTGAAATACACTTTTTTAAAGTCAACAAATGGTCAAAAGGGTAGAATAATCATTTTATACCTAAAAAGTATTTCACTTACACCCCAAATGTCAATTTGGGGTGTAAGTGAAATACGAAATCACTCTTTCAAATATGAGTGAAAATTAAAACCAAAGTCTTCATCTGAGTGAGAAATGACCTAACTTCAGGGGGTGTAGGTGTAATTTACCCTTTTTTTTGAGTTAATGGGATAGGGTAATATGGTCATTTGACTTTTTTAAAAATTTATTTTAGCTCTGTTAGATTAGATGACAAATTAATAATGGAAATGGAAGACAGAAAAAAAATATACAAATAAAATGAAGTAAAGTGAAAGGCATGTGACCATGTCCATTTGATTAGGATGATTTTTTTATTTTTTATTTGTAAAAAGAAATATGAAAAATAAATTTTATATTTTGAGTTAACGGGATAGGGTAATATGGTCATTTGACTTTTTTTTAAATTTATTTAAGCTCTGTTAGATTAGATGACAAATTAATAATGGAAATGCAAGACCAAAAAAAAACAAAAAAAAAACGTGAGTAAAGTGAAAGCCATGTGACCAAGTCCATTTGATTAGCATGTAAAAAAAATATATGAAAACTAAATTTTATAGTTTGAGTAGGTACCATAACAGAAATGGCAATGTTGTAAATTCATATAAAACTTTCTATTTTTTTTTTTTTTTTTTTATTTTTTTTTTATTTTTTTTTTTTTAAGAAAGAAATTTATCAAAAAATCAGATGATTATGAAAAGTAAATTTTTCTTTTTTTCCCAATTAAACTTAAAAGTGTTAAGAAATTTTTCTTTTCATTTCATTTTCATTTCTTTGTTATTTCTATCTAAACAAACAACCATACGAACTCTTAAAATTTTGGAATCATTTGTTGGAATTTTTATATATACATTTAAATAATAAAAATTATTTTACGGTCCTATGCATTACGTTTTCTAAAGTATGATTGCAATGTAATTATTAATACTTGATGGATTGGGTTGTACTTTCTAAATTGGTGGTCTAATTAGGAGTATGTTTTTTATACCGTTGGATTGTGGTTTTTTAACTTATTGGTGTGATTTAATTCTAACCATTAATATCTAAATTTCCATGAGAGGAAGAGAGACTTAAGTGTAGGGATGGCAATTTGACTCGCCCACATGGTTACCAGCCCCGCCCCGTTTTTGGCAGTTTTGGGGGACCGTTTTGCTTATATGGGCGGGGATGATTTCAAGTAATAAAAACCCGTGCGAGTTTAGTGCGGGGGCGGGGGGAGGTCACCCCGCCTCGCCCCGTTTAGATAGGTAAATTACTTAAGTACTTTTATTTCAATAGTATATATATTTACCACTATATATTAGGCACCCTATATAACAATATTAAAGTAACAAATGAATTTGATTAAAAGAAAAGTTGCAATGGTGAAGAATTGAAGATGAAGGGAAAAAAAAAAAAAGACCAAATATATTTCAACAATAAATAAATTGTGGTCTTAAACGGGGCGGGTACTCGCGGGGATAAAAATGTTAAACGGTTATGAGGATAGGGTGGAAAGTTCCCCTGTTTTTGTTGTTCTTGGCGGGGACGGAGGGCGAGGTTTTTAAACTGCTGCGGGGTCGGGGGAGGGTACACTCGCCTAAACCCACCCCCGTTGCCATTCCTACTTAAATGTGTTTGTTTGTAGAGAGTCGTCCCCCCCCCCCCTATTGTTGTTATAGATAAGGGTTTTAAAACTCTTATTCAGACTTATCGTATCGACAATTTTCAGAAGAGGGTAAAATGCTCTAATTTTTCAGATCTCTCAAAGGGCGATAAATGATTCTCAAATGTATCTAAAGTTTAATTTTCTAATTAGGTATGATATCAAAAACCTCTCTTTAATTCATGATCAACTGTATTATTTAGTGAGAAATTTCTCACTGACTAATTTCATGTATTATTTATTAATTTCTAATCAGTTATGATATAATGGTGATGAAATTACATGACCTCATGAGTGTGCTATATATATATATATATAATTTTAATAGTGTTATCCAATACTCTATAATTAATTTATGGTATTTGTTCCATATTTTGGTTTGATTTATGCACACTAAATAAATAAATTTGAACCTGATTAAAATGGAACTTCGAAAGATAAAGTCCTTCATTGGGGTTTATGAGGACTAGTAAAGTACCGTTTCAAAGGTGGTAGCCAAAGTGTGTGATGCCTGCCAAAAGGTGACACACTCACGGAAGTTATTATTATTATTATTTTTTTGAAATTTTAAGGCATTTGTCTTATTGAGGTCTCACAGTACATTTACCTACACGAGGGCATTTGTTCTGCCAAAAGGTGATCAATGTCTTAGTGTGGGATAAGTGAGTAGAATATTTGAAAGTGCTTGAATTATATCTAAATAACCCTCTTTCCAAAAGGTAGTGGAAGTGTTTAGTAATAATTCAAGTATAATCAAATAGGTCTATGTTCGATTTTATTGCAGGTTTAGGAGGTAAAGTAAAATCTAAATTTCTGCGAAAAGGTGATTTTTTGATGGCATTTTATCTGTTCTCGTATGGTGGACTGGTTTTGCACATAATAAAATAGCCTGAGAAATTCGGCTTAAAACCCTAAACACGAATTAAAGTAATAATCCCTAAAGCTGTGACATATTATTTTATATGTTGTTAATCTGGTGTAATTCAATATAGCATCTATTCATACTATGGACGCTTCCGCAATTTAAATTAGCTAATAGGGATTAAACCATTGAATGGTTAAAATTATATTGCCTAAAACACAGGTTTTGATTTTTTATTGGGTTTCTTGGACCACGAGTCTGTGTTTTTTTTAGGAAGAAACCCATATGCCCAGTGCAGAGTCTTCTTAAGTAGAAAAGTTGTTGCATTTTTATGTGGACTAAAGATACTACTATGCCATTAAGTTAATTTATGCTTCTATTGGTGATACTATTCAGGGTGGTATTCTGGTTTTTTGATACTGCCAATGAGCTTCTTGATTTTATTAAGAAAGAGTTAATGGGAATTAAGAAACAACTATAATACTATTATCTGATATGATTCATGTTAGTCAGATATAATGGCAATTGTTCAGTGAGGGAGCACATCTATATGATGTGCAAGCTGGTTAATGATCTAAGGTAGTAGAGAATCATATTTGATGATAAGTTATTAGTCCACATGGTGATCTATTCTTTGCTTAGGTTTTTTTAGCTTTTCAATGTGAATTATAATTCATAGGGTAAAGTGCACTAAACCCCCCTAAACTATGACCCCATTGCAATAAACCCCCCTGAAATAAGTAAAACCCCCTTCAACTATCATTTTGTTGCACATGAGGACGAAACGTTAGTGAGTCGTTAACGAAAAAAGTAAATTACTTTTTCACCCTTAAGGGCACTGTTTTAAGTTCCATTGAACTTTAGCTGCTGATGTGGTAAAACAATATCAATAGCCAATATAAAAGTTACAACACATCATTCTTATCACAATTGTTCAGTTATTTGATTTTCTTTTTCTTTTTTGTTCCTCTTCTGTTTCTCCCCTCTTTTTCCTGAAAGTTTTCAGACGGTGGACACCATAAATGGTGGACAGAACCACCATCTTCGATGACGTGAGGAAGAGGCAGTTCATTTCTGGCCACTGAAATCCCAAATTGTTGGTTGCAATCTGACAGCGACATCCGTGCTTATGAGAAACACGGTAGCCCAACAATTTGCACCGCCGCGTCCATTGCTAAAGCAATCATCATCGGAGAATGAGGCGTAGATCGTGAATATCTACCGCCGACGCGATTGAGCATGAAAGATTCGACGTGATCGATCCTTCGTTATAATCGAGACAATTTACTGCGAAGATCCTATAGCAATTTAACGGCCCGATTTGTAAAATTTGTTCAAATTAGGATGAAATTGAATCTTTAAAGATATGGGTTTGTGGGATTTCTGTTCATTTTTTTTTCTCTCACCTTGCTTTACTCATCTTTCTCACAGTATGTTTATATATATGTGTGTGTGTTATATATATATATATATATATATATATATATATATATAGAGAGAGAGAGAGAGAGAGCCACAAGAGTGGTGATGTTTGTGAAGGATTTTTTACAGGTTAGAGGTGTGATATCAAAAAAGGTCTATCTTGAATTTTTTTTTTTTTCCTCCGGGATCGAAATAACGTATGGTAAAATCTCCATCAGAAGAAGCTTCTATCATTCTAAGTCTCTACATACATAAATTTTTTAGATGCTTGGAATTTATTGCCTCACTATTTAACTTATCAATATGGTAATTTACAGGTGGAAGAATTTTTTTAACCCATTATGAATGTGTCGAACAAAACTAAGATTTTCTTCTCTTTCTTTTATTTCATTCATGACTATAATAGATAAAATAGTTATCTGCGAATGTATCCCAGTAACAACTGGAAGAGGGTTTGAAGATGAAGGGTAATGGAAAGAAGAGGACCCAGTCAGAGAATGACCTACTTTGCAAGTATATATACACAGCTACACACACACACACGTGTATGGCAATCAATATATATATATATATACACACACACACATGTGTGTGTGTGTGTATATATATATATATATATATATCATATTTTATCTCTTGATTGCCATAAGGGCTAATTTTGTTTTTTTAAAATTTGTGACCCTCACGCGACAGACATTCTATTAGATTTCTAACTGTAACATAACATTTGCAACAAATAAAATAGTTTAGGAGGTTAAGTGTGTTTCTTATAGTTCAAGGGGGTTTCTTGAGAGAGAGAAGAAAGCTTAGGGGGGTTTAGTGCACTTTACCCTAATTCATAAGAAGTTAAATGTGGCATTAGCCAGCTGTTAGCACTTCGTGTGATTGAAGGGGAACGACTCATGAGTGTTAAAACTGAGTCAGCTCATCTTGTCGTGACAGCAAAAATACTTTCAAAAAGAAACTAGGCGGCCAAAAAGTATATAAGGCTAAAAAGAATAAAGCAAGGCAGAACAATACATGAAAAGACATTAATCATGAAATGATAAATGTTAGTTCTGTAGAAATAAAAGAACATCAAAAGAAAAACGTTATTGTGGTGAAAAAGAAAAACAAAGTATGAAAGAAAATCGCCATGTTAATATTTGAGCCAAACTTGTAAAAGTATAGGTACATAGTAAATGGATCCGGATGTGATCCTACCTGCTTCTTGTTTTCAATAGACTTAATACCTTCCGAATAAAATCGTGCTTTGGTTAAAGAGGATTCATCTATGCTATGCATAGGATATTGGGGAATGTTTCTCAAAAGAGACTTGAACGCTTGGTCAAGGATGAGATTATTTGGCCACAAATTTATGCGTTGGTTGTGTCAAAGGACAGATGCTAAGAAACACAATTTTTTGAGGCTAGTCGGTCATTTGGTCGTTTGGACTATATTTATACTGACATTTGTGGTTCATTTCTTATTGTAGCTCGATTGCAGCAAAGGTATTTCATTGTCTTCATTGACGGGTTCTCAAGGTATGATTGTGTATTTAATTCACCAGAAGTTCGAAGCACTTGATGTGTGTAAAATCTATTAGATTAAAGTTGAAAGTAGTTAGTATAAACATTTTGGTTTTAAGATTGGACTAAGGTGGTGAGTTTTAATGGGAGAATGGTAAGGAGGGTGTAAATCGTAGTACTTTCAGTACATACTTAAAGAACAGTGCATTGTGCCACAGTACACCACTCTTAGTTTTCCTGAACAGAATAAAGTTGTAGAAAATAGAAAGTGTAGAGATGTCTTATAGAGATAGAGTTATAAAATGCAGATATTAAGGAACTTAATACTCACACTACCAATGATTATTTTATTGGGTATAAAAAAATATTTAAAGAGCACGTGATTCGGATGGGTATTCAAGAGTCATTGTGTTATGATGTCTGATTTCTCTATTACATCATGTTACATTGGAGTTGTTTTCTTTCAGTTTATTTATACCTTATGGTGACAGTTATTTGCATGAAAATAAAGTTATGATGCATCATCATCATTGTTATTACATTGTTGTATATGATATGTGCGCGTGTTATTCTTGTTGCCTAAGAGTGGTATTTCACTCATGAAGTTATTTGGGCTAGATGTGAAATTGGCACCACATTGGTAAACCAAACATAACTACTAAAGTTTGCCTGTGGGAGTGTTAACACTCTATGAGGATAACTTGGGTTAGATATGAGATTGGCTCCATATCGGTAAACCCTTACACTGAACAAAAGATTGGCGGTTTGCTATAATATGTTCAGGTGACATACCGCAATGGCATGAAGCAGGACGGATAGATAGTGAGGTGTACGTTTAGACCACATGCAGTTTACACATCTCATGAAATACAGTAAAAGCCACTATATTTGCTTGAATCCTAGATGGAATCGGTTTTGAGACCATGGAACTGTTTAGACTAATATATTACTTGTCTATGCATTCATGATTCACTATTGAGGAAATTTATGGAGGAGAGTGTTCTAAAGTTTCAATCCATCAATTTCGATAATTGTGTTTTCTAAATGAAAAAGAGTGGTCACTCAACTTTTATAAAGTGTGTTGCAATCCATAGTGTCATTTTATAAAACTTAGAGTGCATGGACCAAGTGGGAGATTGTTGGAATTTATATATATATATATTTAAATAATAAAAATTATTTTATGGTCCTATGCATTACGTTTTCTAAAGTAGGATTATAATGTAATTATTGATACTTGATGGATTGGGTTGTACTTTCTAATTTGGTAGTCTAATTGGGAATATGTTTTTTATATCGTTAGATCGTGGTTTTTCGACTTATTTGGTGTGATTTAATTCTAACCATTAATATCTAAGTTTTCATAATAGGAAGGGAAACTTAAGTATGCTTGTTTGTAGAGAAGTCGTTCCCCCCTGTTGTTGTTATATATAAGGGTTTTAAAACCCTTATTCAAACCTATCGTATCGACAACTTTCAGAAGGGGGTAAAGCGCTCTAATTTTTCAGATCTCTCAAGGGGCGATAAAGAATTTTGAAAGGTATCTAAAGTTAATTTAATTTTCTAATCAGGTATGATATCAAAAATTTCTCTTTAATTCAAGATCAATATTGATTTTTACATGTTATTTATTATTTAAACCCAACATCATTTTCATCAATTAGAATTTTTAATTCTTAAGTTTTGATTATTCAATTCAGCGCTTAACAAATGTGTTTGATAAAATAATTTGAATATCACTGAAAGCGGTAACCGTCACTTAAAATGATTTAAAATTTTAAATGATAGAGTCATCATTTATCACTGAATATTAAACACTGAAATTCAAAAAAAATATCAAAAGAATATTTATTTTATAATTACCACTTAAAAACTTTCATGCTTAAAATTTAGCTCTTAAAAATTTTCAGTTTTAAATTTATTATAATTCATGTTGGTTATTTAGAGTCATTTTCATTTTCAGTTTTAAATTTATTATAATTCATGTTGGTTATTTGGAGTCATTTTCATCCCTAAGAACGTCCATGCAACTAGAACTTTTAACACTTCATAAATGCCCCTTAATCTAAAAGTATTTTTATATAATTGTTGTTATAGGTAATCATTATAAACGTATTTAATTTTATTTTAAAAAATTACGATTAAATGTGTTTGATGATCATTAGAATTTAAAAATTCGTAATCATTTGAAGGCCTTTTACATTAGAAAATTTTGTCTTTTTAATTTTTTACAAAGACAAATACGCTATTTTCTTAATAAAACGATATTATTAAAAAAAATTAGCAACACAAGTGTTTAAATAAATTTATTACCAAATGAATTAAAAAATATTATATATTATTGTGTTAATCGAGAAGGTAATATATTTGACTTCCAGTGAACTAATTGCTAGCAACATCTCCAATTAGGCAGAGCATATCAAGGAGACAAACACCAAAAGTGCAAACTCAACTCTTTTGATGGTAATTTCATGTTACAACTGTGTAAAATCTCCTGACGTAAACAATGATAATTTACATTTAATAATTCTAAGGAAGATACAACATAGAAGAATACAAACCTAAGTATAACGATTTCTATCCTTTGGATAGGTAAAAAAATGGAAAAATGGCAAGGCAAGGCGGAAACTCGAAGCAGCCTAAAGAATGAGACATTTTTACAAAAGTATAAAAAAAAAAAAATAAAGGAGATTCAAGGAACAAAACCACCTAATCATCTCCGAGGAGCGTCGAAAATCGGGTTCATTTCTATTTCTGCACCTTCAAAATTCCTAAAATTCCCAAACTTCTCGGCTTCTCTCGCAATCTGAACATCTGAAGGTCTATAGTATTGAACTAAAGCTTTTACAACAAAACGAGGAATCATTGCTGCTACTGGGATGCCAAGTAAGCACAACCAAAACAATCCTGTCCTTACAAGATGAAAGATGGCCCTGCAAAATAACATTGGAGTTGCAAATCAGTAATTTAATTTCGATACACGTGCATGTAAATATGAACATAATTATGATAATGCAGTTTCCAAGATAGATTATCTTTTATTGTGAACAATGCCTGCATTAGAACATACTTATGGATTCCTCTCGAGGTGCTGTTACATATATTGGATATATATATAGAAGGGCTAGCCCAGCACATGAGGCTCCCTCGTGCAAGGGTCTAGAGAGGGTCAGATGTACGAGAAAAACTTAATTGTGCCGGTTGTATTAGTGACGTGGTATCACCACCAACTGATTAGATATTGACATATAGTGATGGGACCCACTAAAATAATGCACTTTTACTTATTTAACATGATACAATTGGTTGATGATGCAAATAAATAAGTATTAAAGGTGAAGGGAAGTTTTTCTCCAGCAGCCTCTCCACGAATGGAGAAGTTGTTTCCACTTAACAGAATGACTTTGCAGTTTAAGCCTCAAAAATCGAGGGTCGCCTAAATGCATCAAATTGCATAATGACCAGATAGGTTCCCTCATCCTTTCACAATTGCAGTCTCATTTAATTGAATAACCTATGATTGTGCACTGTGCAGTGATGTGCACAGTATCACTGGTACTCAATGGACTCAGTCTAACACAAGTTATGTGACAGTGACACAGCATTTCTCTTTTAATTTTTTTTTTTTTCATTTAACAATGTTAATTTTGAGGTAGGCTTTCAAGTTGGTGTTTCCTTGAGAAAATACATATGTGATCTCTTGTCAGAACTATAATTGATTTAGGACATCAAAAAGCATAGTCCGAAGGCATAGGTAATTGAAAGTTAAAAAGTGCCTATCTTCAGAGTTAAGCTCTCTCCATCGGTGAATTTTAAGAAAAACAATGCACTTGGAGTTGAGATTGTGGTTACGTAGCTTTCCTGCAGTGGGCTCTAGGGTATGTTCGAGTGAATTTTGTTGGGAATTATTGTTTTGGGAAAAAGCATCTGTGACATACACGGGTGGCAGGGTTCAATTGCCACATATCAGTAGCAGTACTTTGCACAGGTGTTAAAAACGACCAAAAAAAACATAGGTAAGGAACCATACCAGTAACCAGGTAACGTGGGCAAAGCATCAATGACAATGACACAAATGCAGGTGGCGATTATGGATCCCCAAATGGATGCATGAGTGATCCAGGTCCACCGAATCACATCCATGGCCAAGTGAATATTAACAAAAATCACCACTGCAAGTGTCCAAAGATCTCCAATGCTTGAACCATCAATACTGCTTGAACCATCAGTAGTGCTTTGACTGTTTTCCCAATATGCAAAGAGGGGGACAAAGAAGGCAGCTATACTCTGCCACAAAGTGTCCAAAATTGTCAGCCAAAACAATGTTGAATTGTAGGATTCTTGTCTCTGTCCAGCCCCATAAAGCTGAGGATACTTTAGAAGAGTCGTTCTACTTAGATCCTTGTCTAGGATTCCAACAACGATTGTAGGCAATGAAGTGTAAATTACTGAAAACAACACGCTGCTCCATTCGTTGATTGCAGTCGTCAAAGTGAAGCAGGTAAAGAGCACATACCTATGCAGAACACATGAGAACACTGTCAGAAATATTTATAAAGAGGCCTTTTCATACACAACTGACCCCGATTTTATATTTTTTGTCCTCTGAAAATTCAACCTCATCCTAATTGGCTAAATTGATTACTGTGACTTAACTTTTCTGCTTTAATTCAAAGTAGATCAAAGTCAACTAGCTTTCACCTAGTTAGCTTGCTGGTCAAAGGTGTCATTCGACTATGTTTGCCACCAGATTTTGACTTAACCATTTTCCAAAAAGCATAAAGGAAGAAAATTTAACATTTAAAAGAAAAGTACCAAAATAGAAGGTATTATGCAGAATTACAATAAAAGAAAAGGGGGAATTCTCAAAATAAAAATGACCTAACGCATATATTTTTGAACATTGATTAAAGGGAATAAAAAAAGGACAAAAAAATAAGAAGATATAAATTATAGTATATTGCAATTACACCACCCTCCAATGTGAAGACTCAGTTTAGGTTCAAGTCTGTGACATCACATGTGACAAACTTCAACCGCTAAGCTGACTGGTGTATTCCCTTATTCCCTATTAACAAAATGGAAATGAAAACATGTTTCTGCAGAAGCAGTGAAGCACTTACCAGAACAAGACGAGAACAAACACTGCATTCCTGTAAAAATTGTATAATATCATGTAGCCCATTCTCTGGTAATTCCAATGTCCATGGACCAATAAAAGAGGAACCAGGAATCTGAACTGCCCCATTGCAAAATCTGATGCCATAACAGCTTGCCGACCCTCTTGTCCACTGATGCCAATTCCCACATCAGCCATTTGAATCATTGAAACATCATTAGCACCTAGAAAGCAGTAGAAGCTTCTATTATCAGATCAAGACAAAAACCCAGGAGAACTTTTCATATCATTTTTCAAGAGTAACATATCTCAATCTAGATTTTAAAATAAACAAATAAAATAGTACTTACCGTCCCCAATTGCTAGGGTCATGTCATCTGTCCGGTTCTTTATGAGGGCAACAATTCCAGCCTTTTGCAATGGAGCCACACGACAACAAAGAACCACAGAACATTTACTTGCTAATTCAAAGAGCTGCAAAACGATGACAACAAAAACAAAAAAGAAAAGAAAAAGTCAAATCGGGATAAGTGAGAAGGGGGGAGCAGAGGAAGGACCAACCAGGTTACAAAAATTTACCTGTTCTTCAAGTTCAGTGTCAAGGATATACACAAGGCTTGTTCCATCAATTATCAAGGCAACAGGACTTGCACCAGCTCCAGAACTTCTATCAGCATTTTGCGTAGAACCAGACACCGTCATGAGTTTTTTAGACATAATCAAGGCATCTTCTAAACTCTTTCTACACGATTCCCTAGAGTTGTTGTTGATTACAATCTGCGTCATCTTGCCTGTTAAAAGCCTGGAGGAGTAGCCAATGGATATAGCAGTTTCTTGCTTGTCCCCCGTCAGAACCCACACTTTAATCCCTGCCATTCTTAGAGACTCTATTGCTTCTGGCACGCCTTGCTGCAGTTTATCTTCAATTCCAGAGGCACCCAATATCCTGAGATTATTTTCTACATTGCCCGCAACCTTACGAAGTAAAGCTGCCCTTCCAATCAAAGCAGTACTTGCTGCCTCATAAGAAAACTGCCATTGCTCAAATTCTGAATCACTCAGTTCCCGCATTCCTATAACAAGGGTTCTCAAACCCACTGAGGAATAAGAGTGAATATGGGCTTCAGTTGCACGTACAATGTCCAAGTTCAAGGACTTATCGATTACAGAAAACATGGTTGTGTCAGCGCCTTTTACGAAAACTTTAACGGTCTTGTCAGGACAACCCAATATAACAGACATCCTCTTCCGGTCACTATCAAACTCATGCAAACCCAAAACATTGAACCTGTACTGCCCATAATTGGAAATTTCATCAGAAAAGAGACATAATAAGGTTTACATGTCATGGTAGGGAATTTCAATTTCTTATTAAAAATAAAAATAATAATAAAAAAGAAGGAAAAAGAACTAAAAAACAGAGCAATCAACTATAACAATAAAAATATTGCCACCACGACTACCATATCATTCGCTCCCCACTAAAGATTATCATCATCATAGCATTTGCCCTATCAGTATGACTTCCTAACAAGGCCAAACGGAAAAAAATCGGTAATTTAGATCCAGGAAAAAGAATCCGAAGCCCAATTCACTCTCGCGTTTATGCTGCTATAGTTATTAAAATAATTTATCAGATGAATCACTTTAAGCATAATGTTGTCTATATTCTGGAAAGGAAAACTACACGGACATCCTTCTAAGTCATTTTGAAATATATTAAAGAATTTGACTTCAACCAAGTTTCAATCTTCTTTTTTTAAATCTAAAAGCAATTTTCTTTTCTTTTTTGTTATACCACAACGTCCCTAACCCATATTGAGTAATTGAAGTAGCTTGAGACTTCTGAGTATTATGGAACCATTTCCTGGATATAATATTCCTGTTTCACATGTGACACTACTACAAAAACTAACCACCCATGAAAATGAGTGCCACCGTGTAACCAAGCAATTAATCCAGCTCCTCTAATGCCAACCAATCTAACAGAGTGGCATCGCTAGCAGAGTGGTATAAGAATCAAATAGAAAAAAAAAAAATACTTAAGAGAGGGTGAAGAAAGGAACTTCAAATTACCTTTGCCTTTCACCTTGGACATCAATTTCTATGTGCCCAGAGGTTCGTTCTATAAGCATGAAACCATAGGCAGCAGCCGCATAAACCAATGCCTGTTCATCTGGAGATTCCCCTTGATAATCTATAACACTCACAGTAGAATCAGATGTCTCTACAATAAGAGGCACAATTGTGTTGCAAGCAGCCAATGCAAGGAAGAAATCATGAACATTTTTGCCTCCCTTTGTATCCTTTCCACTTTTTAATAGTTGTAGAAGCTCTGCGTCAACCTTCACCTTCATTTTTGGCTTCAAAACCTGCCCGGCCACTGATACCAAAAAAAGCAAACAGAGAATGGAAAGTCAGCTTATATAAAACAAAAGGCTGATGTTTTTACAACAGATTATGTTTTCCACAGAAAGCAAAAAAATGTAATACCTTGAGTAGAGTATTCAACTTCTTCCCCTTGTATAGCTTTCCCATTGTTGTAATCTACACCCCAAATGCTTGCACATTGAAACTCCATCTTGTTCTCAGTCAGTGTACCAGTTTTGTCAGAGAACACATACTTTATTTGTCCCAAGTCTTCATTTATGTTTAAAGCTCTGCACTGGAATCTTGCATTTGAGGCTTCATCGTACATCCGGGCATCCCTGATCATGAAGTAAGCCTGACCAACGCGGACAAGCTCCATAGAAATATACAATGAAATAGGGATCATAATCTGGAACACAATGACTGACATGAGGAAGGTGAAGAATATCTCCATTCCCCATCCATAATACTTGTAATCCTTCTCATCCCCTTCACTTTCAGAGTAGTCCTTTCTCCTGTAATAGGGCAAGTCATCCAGCTCATCCCTGTGGCGCCTCAACCAAACACCAGCACAAACAGAAACAACTGTACACAAAGCGACAAGAAACAGAGAGAGGAGAATGATTTCCCTATTCATACGGGTCTCAAGCCGGCTCCTCTTTGATGGAGCTCCAGAATTGTTGAGCATAGCTTTGGTCTCTCTGCCAGCATACACTGCGACACCTAGTGCCCAAGCAGTATTCTTGAGTTCACACCCACGGAGAACTATATTGGAAGGTCCTAGAGACACCCGCTTCCCATCGATCTCCATGTTCGCCTGGAACCCATATATGTTTCTATTGGGTTTCTCACACTTTATCAACCCATTAATCTTCTCCTTCTCAGGAATCTTAGAAAGGGTCTCTTGCTTTGCATACCGTGTCTTCAAATTTGATTCTCCATCCAAATTAATGGTCTGGACATAAGCAACCCCAGTTGGGTCGCTGGTCGAAAGCAGCACTATATCACAAGGAAGAGTATCATTTGCAGAGATTTTGATGATTTCACCAACCTGAATATCTTTCCATTTTTTCTGTTGAAACTGATTATTTACAAAAACTGATGCCAACCTGTTGTTCTCAATTCGGTCAGACTTGTGCCGCCTCCAGTCCTCATAGGCATCCTTAACTGCTGTAACTAACAATACAAAGGCTAAAGGCAGGATTGAAGCTCCCCTACCAAAAACCGCAAGCTGCGGAAGCTGGTTGAGGACAGCAATCACAAGGAAATATATGTATGCAACTCTATGAAACTGTTCAAAAAGGTTGCGAGGCAAGAAGGTCAGGACAGAATATTTCCCAGTCCTAATTGAATTTCCAGCAAATTCAAACCTCTCATTCGTTTTCACTGGATCATTTACATATATTAGCCTTGCATCCTCATCATTAATCTCTTTCTGGGACACGCTAAACCCTTCAGAATCAGCACCCCTCGATCCATACCTCACGGGTTTCGATCCCAAATCACCTAAGTTAACCTCTCTAACTGAATTTCCACCAGACCCTCTCGATTGAATGGACGAAATGCTTCGATAAGATGATGATTTTGGGACAGAATCAGGGGCAGAGGTAGTCTCAATTGGGCTATTTGAATCCATCCCCAAAGAGAATTTGGGGTTGTCAGAGATGGGTTTGAACAGATCAGCAGAGACTGGTGTATAAGGAAGTTCTGGGGCACCTGGGGTTCTAGGAGAAGGGATTAAAAGAGCCCTCTTTGAGGCCATGATCTGAAGATCACGGACCTCTTGAACAGCACAGAATCAATATTCACCAAATACATCAAACACCCAAAAATTGATCTCAACTAAAATTCCCAAAAATCACAACAAAATTCAACACAACACTGAGAAAACAAAGACGCAGTACTCGAACAAACAATATAAACTTGTATCTATTGCCAGATTGAGGTTCTTCTCCTACAGTTCTAAACACATATACAAATGCAAATTTACAGAAATAATTAGGAATTTAGGACTCGGAGCTGTTTTTGCTGTATTGGGTTTTCAGAACTTACTTGCTTGAACACCAAAGCGTTCTAGAGAGCGAAAGAGAAAGAGATAGAGAGCTGATCCTTGAGCTGGGTTGCGTTCCTCTTGCGCTATGGGTTGAGGAAAGATGGGTATATCTGATCTGGGAGAGGAGAGAGAGGTGAGAGAAGAAATTTTCAAGGTCAAAGGCATTGTAGAGAGAGAAGAGGCGGGCGAGGGCGAAGATTGCAAGAGATTGGGAAAAGTCGTAATGGGTGTCGACAAAAACAAATCAAAATCATAAAAATTAGAGCGAAGTCTTTGAATGAAGATGGAATTATAGAGAGAGAGAAAGAGAGACACAGACTTTTAGAGAGAGAGAGAGAGGGTGTGTGCTGTGTTGTTCTAGAAGGAGATCAAGATCAAAATCAAATCAAAAATAATATTGCAAGAATTGTTTGAATCTGTTGTCTGAATTTGACCGATTTTTCCTTTTAAAAAGCAAAATTGCAATCGAAAAGGGCTTTGATTGATTATTTAATGTTCTTCAACCACTTCACGTTTTCCTAATCATTAATAAAATTATTCTCTTTTATTAATTATAGTTATTTCTCTTTAACAAGTGTAGTAAAAACCACAACTGCTCTATTGCTATAACTTGGTGTTGTCATTATTACCACTTGTGTGTGTTGTGTGTGTTTTTACATCACTTGTGGGCGTTTGTTCTTGTTATGATTTTAACCCTAGTTTGGGGGCTGTGTGTTTTTTTTTACCCGGATAGAGAAAGAGATGGGATTGGACAGATTGGGAAACTGTCTCAATTTTGAAATTTCGTCTAGGGAACGTTGTGTTGTGACCGTTTTGGCAACCTCTCCTCATGTGCCGCGTGGGATTTGAAAACATGGTCGTTACAGTTGAAACGTGAAAACAGAAAAATTGTCGTGTAAAGGACATAGCTTTCGGATCATTTAAAATAGTAGTCATGGCGAACATGACACTCCTTCTAGATGGACTTATGATCCATTTGATTTTACAAAATTAGGACTACAAAGGAATTGAGTAAAAAATTGATTTGAGTTGGCTTCGGTTAGAAAATAATAATGTTTGAACTCTTAATTTAATGTTGGAACTCCATTCATTCATTACTAATAAATTTTAAATTTGACTTCATTCCTCTTCTTACGTTTAAGTTTGAGCTCAAGCTTGTGATTAATTGCACTCGGACAACTTTTTTTATTTTGATAGGTGATATAAGTTTCTGAAAAGATTTAAATCTAATACAAAAACAAAAGGGGCATATTTTTTATTTCTAAAACAATGAATAACATTAAAACTAATTAAATAAACAAAAATTAAACATTATTACTTGTGTGTGTCGTGTCAACACGAGGGTATTTTACTGAAAAGATCAACCTGAATACAACTCATTTAATAATCGTGTTAGAATCCTTAAGGATGACAATTTTCCTCGCCCCACTCCGAATGTGGCGAATTTGGAAGGCCCCTAAATGGATTTGGGATGGGTATAGTAAAATAATTAAAAATTCGAAGCGGGTTTGGGGCGAAGGCAGATTTAGTAATAAACCCGCCCCGCCCCAGCCCCAGCCCCGATTATATATGTATCTTTAAAATTTATATATATTTAATATTTTTAAGACCCTTAGACCATCTCCAATGCAAAATGTTATTTTTGCATACTAAATCTATATTTTGAGAAGAACTACAATGTCAAAATGATATATTTTAATAATTTTGCTCCAATGGTGCATTTCATCCAAAATATTATTTTTTTACACAACAACCATTATTTTTCAACTACCATTTCCAACTACAATTTTCAACAACCAATTTTTTTTTTTAGTGTTTCTATTTTATTTCGCTTATTTGCCTTATTAAAAATAAATAAATAAATAAAAATACTGGCATATATTTATATATATATATACACACAACAGACATATACATATATATACACACAATACTGACATATATATATATATATATATATATATATATATATATATATATATATATATACAGTCCCGTTCAGTTGCTCCCTGGTGTGCAGGGAACATATACGCGACTTCTATTTTAGTCGTTGAATTTCATCCAAGGACTGAAATTGAAAACAACTATTTTAGTTGTTTCTGATTTTTTAAGATTCCAGAACCATTGAATTTGAGTGTTTTAAATAAAATAAAACACTCAGAATAAACATTTAAGGTAATACAATCAAAGACCATTTTCTATTTTTACTGGTTTAGAAGAGTTATCCATTTCGTTTTTTTTTTTTTTTTTTTTTTTTTTTTTTTTCAGTGCAATTTTTATTCTAACTTTTTACATTAGTTTTTTTATTTATTTATTTTTTTTTAGAGAGAATAATATACAATAATCTCATTCCTTTCTTTTGAATGTCCTGCCAAATTTTTTTTATTCTACTATAATAAATTTGATATTATTTTATTTAATCATATGGATTATATTTGTGTATTAAAATGATACTTTTACGATGGTTTTACGTATTAGAAGTAAATTCTTTTAATAAAATAAAAAAAATTGTACGAATAGAAGGAATTCACGATTTTAGTGGAAGTATTTATTTATTTTTTTCATTATTAATACCTCCTTATTATAAGGTGTTTTATTTTATTTAAAACACTCAAATTGAGTGGTTTTAGAATCTTAAAAAACCAGAAACAACTAAAATAACTGTTTTCAATTTCAATCATTGGATGAAATCTAACAACTGAAATAGAAGTCACATATATTGCTTCCTGCACACCAGGGAGCAATTGAACGGGGCTATATGTATATATATATATATATATATATATATATATATATGCACACACACACAAGCACAACACCAAATTAGCAGCCCATGCGAGAGAGAAGATGAAGGAAGATAGCAATAGCAGATTTGGCAATAGCTATATGTTATGTTATATTTGGCACAATATTTGGCAAAGTTATATTTTAGCAGCCCATTTGGCATGCCATTGGATAGCCCATTTTAAACTCACATTCTATATTTTTAAAATAGCAACTCAAATAGCAGCCCATTGGAGTTGTTCTTATTACTTTCCTTCAAGTGTCGGTTAATATATTATATACTATGCTTAATCATTTAAAAAGTTAGGGCCAACTTATTATCAGTCCAATTTGAGCACATTGAGCTAGTTTTTTTTTTTTTTTTTTTTTTTTTTTTAAATAATAAAAGTGGCATAACCCGCCCCACCCCAACAATTAAATGGAGTATGCATGACGGAGTCAATACTTTGTCTACCGAAATAAGGGCGGGGATGATATACCAATTACAAACTCATCCCAGAGTAAGAGTGGAGTTGATATGACGGATTTTCTAACAAGGCGGGGCTGGGTTTAGTTAAACCCGCCCCAACTTTGCCCTTTTGCCATCCCTAGAAACCCTCAACACTAACCGACCTGTTTATTAAATAGGTTAGACGTGTTAACTTGTTTAATGATTTATTTATCAAATTAAATATTATATTATTTGTGTTAGACCCAATTGAAATGACCTAGTTGTCCATAGCAATTGGGTCTAATTGGGTCTAAACAGGTAATGAGTTACAGGATTTTTATTTTATTTTATTTTATTTTATTTTTTATTTTTTGTCATTGGCAAGAAAGTTATACTCACCCACTTTGCTCATCCACTTTGGGAGGTAGATGAGATACCGCTGGGGCACAAGGCCCTTGGTAGGTAATGAGTTAACCTTTAGTTAAACGAGTTACACCTGTTGAACTCCTCAACCTAAACACGACACAATTAATTAAACGAGTTAATCGTGTCGACCAGTTTATGATCGAAATTCAATTAAGATAAACTCAAACATGTTTATTTTGTATCGTGTTCGAATCGTATTGACGCATCGTGTCAAATTTTACCATCCCGACATAGCATATCACTAAATAATGTTGAAAAGAAGGAAATTTCAAAAGTGTAAAACAAATAAATGACGACCACCAACTAGGAGTGAAGGCGGCTAGGGGTATAATAGTCAGCAAGAGGGTCACAATGTCCACCATCTGCAAAATATATGTCTATGTGTGATGCATTTTAAGTACGTATTTTTCTTTTTCTTTTTTTAACTAAAGATATTTTTCTCATGAAGTGCAAAATATATACGTTTGACTATTAAGATCTTATTTTAATCATAAAGGTGACATCAGGGACTTACATCCATCTAACTTCAGGAGATTATTAGTCAAATCAAATAAATTTTTTGTAAAAAAAATAAATAAGTCAGAGGAGTTTTTGCCTTTTAACTTTTCCTATATCTTAATATTTGTTTTCACATGACATAAGTTGAAATCATTTGTTATTGAAAGATTAGTATTATACAAATTTAGTGAAAAAGATACTCTCTGTAAATTATTTTCAGATTTTTTAATAGGTTTATCAAGTCTTATCTTATCAAATGGACCACATTGACTATAAGAAAAATTGTTGAATTTGGTCCCACAAATTTTCCTATGTTTTTAAATTATTTAGTCATTTGATGTATGCAATTGGAATAAAATTGAAATCTATTGATGAAAAGACTCACTTAATGAAATGAAATTTGATTGACCTAATTTATGAGATTCCATTTCAATCCACAAAATTTTCATCATTAATTTTTTAATGTTTATTGTAATTATTATTATTTTTATAATCTCGACCTGACATCACTCTTACTGATTAATACTTAAATAATGCTTCACCGACTTTTCCATAAATAAATAAATAAAGCACTTATTATAGCTCATTATTCAGCACTATTCTACATATGTAGTTTCATTTTTAATAACTCTGAAAAATAGAAAATAACTTTTAAAAATTATAAGGTATTGTTCTTTAATATTTGCCTTTTCATAACCTTAATTTTTAGAAAATTATCAATCAAAAATAAAATTTGAACTATTTTTTTGTTTATCACTGTTTTTTTTTTTTTTTTCCTAGTTGGTTCATCACTGTTCTTAAACAACTGTAACAAATAGACCGTCATATTTTAAAATAATAGTTTATATTCTTTCTAAATGATACTGCGAGTACCTTGTTTTAACTAAAATTCATAAATTAGCACATACGAATAAAACTATATTTAGAGCCAGAATTTTATTATTCCTCTTTTTTATTATCGAAATAAACACTTTAGAATGGGATATTATATTATTATTTATTATTAATATTGTTGTTAGACATTATTTATTGAATTAGCACGTAAAGCTATTTATTGGAGTAGCTCAAAAAAATGGATCACATGCTATACATATATTATTTAATATTATGATATATATGTATATTTATATATTATCAATAATGTTTTTTACATATCATTTAATCTTTTTCTTATTTCCTCTCTCTCTCTCTCTATAACAAAAAAATCCAAAATCTTCTCTCTTTTGCCCTAATATTTTATTTTGTTTTCTCTCCATGACATTAATTTTTAAAACAAAGATATCACATGCTTAACGAATTATCAATAGAGAATCAAATTTGAATTCATTTATGGATTAATAATAAATTGGATTTGAAATCATCTATTAATCATCGGATATAAACCAATACGTGTAATTTTCCTTTTTTAAAACACTCATATTCTCTCTATTGGATTATAAGAAGAAAAAGTCAGGAGATGAAGATGTTAAGAGGTGGGTAAAATAAATTTTTTGTTAGAATGTATGTAGTAACAAGGTATTTGTAATTTATTATATACAATTCTGGGTCAAAAACGCTTGTTGGGTTGGATTCTGTAATACAAACAAAATCATAACAAATGACCGGTCAAGGCGGCAAGGGGTATAATGGTCAATAATTTGGCACAATGTCCACCCACCATGTGCAAAATTTATGTCACGCGTGATGCATTTGAATGCTATTTGTACTTATTTTTCTCACGTTATGGAAATGTGTCATTTGACAAATGTAGTTGCTTTTTATTTTTATTTTTTATGAACTCGGAGTATTCGAGCCGGGTAAGTTATTGTAGGGATAGCGAGGGCTAACTATAAAGAATACCTAGCGAGATTCGAACTCCAAACTTTGAACTTGCTAAGCTCCAAAGTCCAGTAAGTAAATCACTGGGCTATGTCCGAAGTGGATTGACAAATATAATTGTGTTGTCTACCATTCATGCAAAAAAAAGTATAATTTATAAATGAGAAATGATAAGTCTTCCGACTTTAATTACTGATTCTTTTTCCGAATATAACGTGGTTAGATCCCATTGGAACTCTTAAAAATATTCCCGTAAACATCTCTTCCTTTTCGACTCATTCCCAACCACGTTATATTCGGAGGAAGAATCGACAATTAAGGTTAGAAGATCTATCACTTTTCTTTATAAATACTTAATAAAAATGTAATTGAGATAAGTAGGGTTGATACTTGCAAATACTTAATAAAAATGATATAAGATAAGTAGGGTCAAACAACTCTCAAAGTTAGATTCCGAACTCAAATTCAAAACCAAAATCTATAGTAGGAAAAATAATATTTTAAAATAATATATTAAATTTTCTAATAATAAAATAAAATAAAATAAATAAAAATAAGATTAAACACCGTTTTCGAGGGAAAAATGAAGTCACCATGGCTGACATATAATTGAATTTCTTTCATGCCACACTTATAACAACTCACAATTTACCATTGTTCTAGAAATTTTAGGTCCTATTTTTATTTTATTTATTTATTTTTGTCATGTTTTAGTAACACTGAAAAATAAAATAAAACTTTTAAAAAATTATAAGACGGTTCTTTAAAATTAGCCTTTTTTTTTTTTTGATAAGTATTAAAATTAGCCATTTCTTAAAATTATTTTTAGAAAATTGTCATTCAAAAAATAAATATTGAACTATTTTTTGTTTATCATTTCTCTTAAATAACTAAAACAAACAAGCCCTCATTTTTTAAGATAATAATTTATATTCTCTCTAAACAATACATAGAGCACCTTGTTTTACCTAAAATTCATAAGATTAGCACACACGAATAACTATTTTTGAGCCATAAACTTTATTATTCTTGTCACAACATTATGAAAAATATTAATATATACACCAAGTTATAAGTTATAACACACCATGTTACCTATATTAAAACGATTTCATTAGTGTTTAGTAGAAAGAAGCTAATTTGTAATGAACCTTTTCGATAAAAAATAAGTCACCGTGAATTATTTGAGCACAACGTATTAATCACACAGTTTGGCTTTTTGGCTATCCAAATAATCTTCTATATACATTTTGACAATTTTAAATAAAACAAAATAAAAACAATGGATTTATGTAACTTACTCTGAATAATTGAGAAATTGCTTGATTGTTGTTTTCACCATACATTTCAACAATCTGTCTTGGGCTACAATCCAAGGGAAGGTTTTTAGCATGTGGGCTGTGTTTTCTAATGATTTATGGCTAAAATATTTAAAACATTTCCAACCGTTTGTTAAAACATCTTTTTGTGTAAAACATATACTGCTACGTATGATGTGTATTTTTTTTATCTCAAACAGTCTGACTTGACAAATTGTTTTTTGTTATTGGGGGATATATTTTTACAAAAAAAAATGTTTTAACTAAAAATAAATAATACAAAATTTTTATGTAAATCTATATCAGATTTATACAAAATATATATATATACACACACACACACACACATAACGGTTGGAGATACGTGTTACTTCATTTTCTTTATGCCTTTTGGATCAGTGATCTTTTATGAAGAAAATTCAAGTCCAATGGACCACATACAAAAGATAGGCCCAATAGTCAGTCTATATAGTCCCAAGTCCAAACAAGCAAGGCCCAACAGCCATAACAGTGACTGGATCACTCCGTCAATAACCCCTTTGTTCACATTGCAATTCGGTTCGTTGTCTCTGCAAACTGAAGAGAGATGAAGAAGGGAGACATAGCTTGGGTTCAATCTGGAGGACGGGGAGGGGACGTTGATCGCCTACACTCTCCCATTCTACCAAGGCAATATTGCTGCTTCCATACGGGACCTCAAAACCCTAGATTGTAATCTTCATTTAGCTTGGAAAACTCGAAAATTACGCTCCTGCAATGGTAAACTTATGCGGGAATGCCAACTTCCACATTGAGTCTCGGTTTGTTTAGACATGAAATAGGTAAAATATTTTATTTTTTTATTTCACAGTCTAGCGGGAGGTGTGCCTGTAAAATAAATTTTAAAAAATTAATGAATAAATTATTAATTTTTTTTCTTAAATATTTTAGAATAACTCAACCTCCAAGAAAAAAAAATACTTATAGCTCAATGGTATTTCCCGTCTCTCAAAATGGATGAACGGAGGGTGAAGAGTTTCAAAATGAGCAAAGTGAGTGTGGGAGTGATGTGTGCGAGTTTCTTAAAGACTAGCTACAGGCCTTCTATTTGGCCTAAAACCATCATGTTGCATTTTCTCTTTTTGTGCAACAGATAATTTGCTATTTATTCTGTTTAATGTGAATTTTGAAAGACGCTATAGCAAACCCGGAATCTAGATTCTGGAAATATCTCTTTAATTCTAAAATTAATCCTGTTGTTTCTAACCACTTCCTTCATGTGGTCCTTATTTTTCGTGATTCTCTGCAAATTCAAATCCCTAGTGTTTCTCTGTCGTATTATACCATGTTTGACAATTGGGCAAATTAGGGCATTGGGGAAGCTTATGCTTCTCCATCTGCAAACTTTGAGGGTTTCAAATATTATAGAATGGGCTGTTGGGCAAATTAGGATTTCAAATTTTTCTGTGCATGCTAAGAACTACTGCACAAAAAAATTTGTCCTCAACTGAATAGTTTTTTTTATTTTTATTTTTATTTATTATTATTATTTTTTCTTTCTTGCAGTCAACTCCATTTTCTTGGTAACTCCATTGTAAAGGATGCATTTGTGCCTGAGAACATAAAAAGAATGCATTTGTATGGATGGAAAAATATTCCAATGACGCTCAATTCAAGCATTAGAGTGATCATTACAGAATAGCAGAGTTTATTACAAAAATATTATCACAGAGTTAACATCATTTTCAAATCGCATTATATAGCTACAAATCTTAGCATATAGTTAAAAACTGTGGCCTAATTGCCATGGAGATTTACACATGGACGCGCCTCTGCTCCATCGATCAATCCGCGTTTCATGAAGCTCGTGAACATGTTAACCACTTTGGAAACAGATTTCTTGGTACTGTGGCAAAATTGGCAGATGTGGTGAAATGAGTTGCGAGCTAATATTGGCGACGACAACAAGGTGCATAGGATGAACACGAGCAGGCTGAACCATTTCGGGACAAGGACGGACATGAGTGAGACAGTTGAAATAAGTCCGGAAATGAGAATAACATGGCTTGAGATTCGAGTGTGAGGAGAAGTTGTTTGTTGCGTTTTTGCTCTCACTTTCGTGACCAGTACTGCTGTGATGTACCAACACATGGCTATTATGAACACCTTCATGTTTGTGGAGTGTCTTTTGAATAAAGAACATTCATGTGTGTCTTGAGACTTGATTTGGATGAGGCCAATCAGTGATCCGATGAAGAAGTAGTACTCGGATTGATATGTGGTGGAGGGAATGAATTCTTGCGCCCTTAAACTGATCAATAAGAAGATAAAAATACTGAAAATCTTGTAGCTATACAAATATTTTTGTAACTTTGTTTGTAGCTATATAGTGCGATTTGAAAATGATGTCAACTCTGTGATAGATCTTTAAAACTCAGTAGAGACACTGGTTGTAGCATTAAAAAGTCGCATGACTTTGAGACAGGACTGAGAATTAAAATCATCTCCAAAACACTCAAATCTCATTAAAATCATCGGCTCTAGTGTGTTTATATATAGAGTGTAAGGATTAAGGGAGCACCCACACCTCAAAGAAAGAAAAAGCCCAAGTCCATGCAAGAAGGCCCGCTGGATCTATCCAAATTAAAAACCCATAAACTAATATCCTACATGAAAGGATCTGAGTCCATCTAACTAGCCCAGAAAATGACAGCCATCAAAAGGCCTCCAAGGCTCCGGCTCCACCTTATTTGTCTTATTTAAAAAAAAAGTCAATTAAGTATTAATAACAATAAAAATAGTAATAATAAAAAAATATTTGTATTTGAAAGATTTGGATTTGTCAAGGCAATTAAGATTGCCCTGTTTTCACGGCCTTGGCTTTTAGTGAACGAATTAATTTAAATGAATGAACGGCGTATGGAATATGATTTTGGGGAAGCCTGCACCTCCAAGAGTAGCCCAATACATTGTTCCCACGTCAGTCATTTTTTGAATGATTAGGTTATTTGCAGTGAAACCTGATGTAGCAGATCAGATCATTACTTAGGTGCCACGTATGCATGTCTAGTCTACGTTTAGGGATGGCAACGGGGCGGGTTTGGAGCAGGTTTCTCTAAATCCCGCCCCGCCCCTTTTAATTTTTATCAAGTCCATGCCCGCCCCGAGACTCGCGACGGGTTGGATTTTCATATCCAACCCCGCCCCGTTAGGAAATATGTGCCCCCGTGCCCGCCCCACTAATAAATTTTTTTCTCCCACTTTTTGGAACTTAAACTCCTAAAGCCTAGGAATGACACAACATAAATAAAATTATGTATTCTAATAAATAAATAAAAAATAACATGCACATAACATAATTCAGAGAACATAATAAACAAAAATAAAAGTTTAATACAACCAAATCACAAGAAGTTCTAAGCTCCAACTTCCACCATAATCAAAACAAAAGCAAATTTAATACCAAGTTTATATCCCAAATTAGGATTATAAGAGATGGGTAATTGGGTAAGCCGCTAAAATAACTTATTAATATATATATATATATATTAAATATAGTTATATGCAGGGCGGGGCCCCTAGGATATGTATATTGAACCCTTACCCGCCCTGTGACCCTGGTACAAAATTTGTATTCATGTCCGCCCCAATGGTATAACAAGTGCTCCCATATCCATTATTAATAGGACGAGATGAGACAGAACCCCGACAGGGCGGTAAAAATTGACATCCCTGTCTACGTTCAACAAGCAGAGCAGACCCATTTTAACATGAAACACATTACTTTGGTGCCACAAGGCAGGTCTACTTTTAACAAGCCGTCATTGACTTCTGTCAGTTATGAGAACACTTTATTAAATTATTCTTTCTCTTTATTTATTTAATTTATTATCGAATGTAACTAGGAGAGCTGCGTCGCTTGCTCGCTTCCGTGTCATTCAAGTTGGTTCGTGATACTACTGCTCCTTCCGTCCTTATTTAATCGTTCAGCTCGTAAATTATGATTTATAATTATGTGAGTAATAATTTACAAAATGAATAATTAAATAAAAACGGAGGGAGTATTGTATAGGAGTAATTTTGTTCAAAATATACTCAGAGAAATTTCAAAAACGAATCTTTTCTGTGAAATAAAGTGAATGCATGTGTATGGTGTGTGTAAATTTTTTCCCCATCAATAATAACAAAAAAATACACAAATATATTCTTTTCTTCAAATTACCATTAGTACAGGCTTTGTTAATAAATTAGAAAATAAAAAAAATAAAAATTTTAAAGCTTGCTAGGAGTTTGATTAGATAGAAAAGGAAAAATTTTTAAAAATTAAAGATTCTCATAAGTATCTATTTTCCTCCAAACGTTTCTTGTATAAAACACGAATTTTTTTTATTTTCATGTGAAAGCAACATCTTTTTATTTTGTGTTCCTATATTATTCAACAACTTTAAGAATTGCAGTCCAATAACAAGTTTATTATTTATATTTTTTTGTGGCCAAAAAAAAAAAAAAAAAAACTTGACTTTCATTTTTTACTTGTTTTCCATCATATATGAATGAAATAAATAGTAATTTATTAGGTCTAAATTAATTGAAAATTCCATCATTTTTTTTTTATATACATATTATTAATTAATTTTTTTATTTTATCATTTTTATAAAATAAGAACAATTTAGATATTTAAACTATAACATGATAATTTCTTATAATTTTTTTAGATAAATTTTTATCTTAACCTAAATTAATTATTTTTTTTCTTTTTCTTTTTCTTTTTTTCATTCACTTCACATTTCATTTCATTTCATTTCATTTCTTATTATTTACATCTAACCAAGTGTAGCCAAAGAAAAATAATGTAAGTCCCATTTCATGTTGACCAACCATATTTAGTTTATTGAAAGCGACGTCAAGATGAAGTACTAGGATTGATATGTGGTGGCCGGAGGGAATGAATTCTTGCGCCCTTACACTGATCAATTAATAAGAAGATAAAAATACTTTTTAGAGCAGTTGAAAATCTTGTAGCTATACAATATTTTTGTAACTTTGTTTGTAGCTATAATATATAATGGGATTTGAAAATGATGTTAACTCTGTGATAGGTCCTTAAAACTCATCAGAGACACTGGCTGTAGCCTAACAAGGTCACATGACTTTGAGACCGGACTGAGAATTAAAATCATCTCCAAAACACTCAAATCTAATTATATCCCATGGTGCAGACTCAACTATATTTTCTTTGAAATTTCACCACACCGGGTTAAAATCAAAATGTAAAATCACATCATCATGATAAGCGTCACACACACACACATATATATATACATATATATATGGAATTAAATATTGCACATAAAAGTGGCAGCAAATACTGTATAACTATAAACTAACCTTTCATTTAGGGAAAAAAAAAAAAAAAAAAAAAAAACTATAAACTAACCTTCTACTCCGTCGATGTTGAAAAAGCAGGATATGACTCCTTTTGATCTCTGGTAGTCTATTGATGATTTCTTGACGAACCATGTAACCAACAACACTCTCCTCTCTAATCTCGTCACCTCTCTCCAAATCATATTCCATTATTCTAACTTAATTCGAAGAAGAAATAAAACTCAATATAGCCAACTTCACTCTCATTTCTCGAACGTAGCTAGTGTGTGTGTTTATATAGAGTATCAGATTCACCACCTAGACTCTTATTTGTCGTATTTTAAAAAAGCCAATTAACTATTAATAGCAATAAAAACAGTAATAATAAAACAAATAAAAAAATAAATGTATTTGAAAGATTTGGATATGTCAAGTCTTCACAGCCATGACGAATTAATTAAGTGAATGAATAATGGCGTGAGGAAGATGATTTTGGGGAAGCCAGCACCTCCACAGAGTAGCCCAATATATTGTTCCCACGTCAGTCATTTTTGAATGATTTAGGTTATTTACAGTTACCGGCTGTCGCTGAGGTGTCCCCACATGTTGCCTTCACCGGGAAACCTAACCAGCCGGTTTCAACCTTGTGGTCCTTGACACCTTGTTGTAGTTAGCTTTATGTCACGGCCTAGAGATTTGGCGCAGCGGCGCGGCCCGTGTGACACTAAAATATTGCTTTAGCTTGCGCAAGCGTCCTGGTCAGCCAACACGACTTGCCCTTCAAAGGATACATGCTGACTGGTTTCGGCCTGCCTTAGCCTCATCAGGAGAACGGCTCCAGCTCCCGACTAGTTTATGCAAGGATAGCCAACTCCCTTCTTCATAGTCAAGTCCACGACCAGCGACAAGCTCCTCGCACTCAACCGAGTCTACCTGAAACCATCCTATGCTCCGGCACGCCCATTCCCTGGAATCATTTCCAGTCAAACTCTACTCTTTACCAACCAGCATGCGTGTCTTCCATACTCCAAGCGTTTTAGAAATCACTTCGTGACATTTAGTTATAAATCCTTCATATTATCGATTGTTTAGAAATAAATAATGTAGGTGCCACCACATGGTATGACGGTTGGGACGGATATGGGACGACTTTTAACCCAAAAAAAAAAAAAAAATCATATCGTGGGATAATAATAAAATATTTTTATACTTTGGGGGTAGGGGAATTTAAATTTTATAGACATATATAAATAAAAAAATAAAATTAGTAGGTATAAAATGCAAAAAGAAAAAATTTCAATGGGGGCAATTGCCTCCATTGCGGGTCGTGATGATGGTATGACATTGTGCACATGAATTTGTACAATAATGTGAGATTGTGTACTCATAGTGTGTAAGTTTAATTTCAATGGGGGCAATTGCCTCCATTGCGGGTCGTGATGATGGTATGACATTGTGCACATGAATTTGTACAATAATGTGAGATTGTGTACTCATAGTGTGTAAGTTTACTTTGAGTCAAGGTTTGCATTGTTTTGCTTTTAAATTTTATTCCAAAATATATTTCTCATTTTTTAGTGTACAAATTTTATATGCATAATAGTTTCTCTTTCTACAATGAAAAATCAACTCATTTCTCTTTCAGATCGCACTGTCCAAAAATCGCCTCAATCAACTCATTTTACAATTGACTTTATTACCCACGAAAAATGAAGAATTATTTAATTTTTATTTGGGTATTTGTCCCCGTTTATATTTTTACCATTCATACTCAAAGCTGTGTGGTTCTCACGATTCTCTCTTCACCCGTCTGTCTACGTAGACGTAATTCAGTACCAACTTTTCTTTCCTTTTACCTACTCCATGATGCGAGCTTGACTTTGTTTGTGGACCGAGAGATGTAACCTGTGCTCTGTGTAACATTATATTGGTAGCAAATTGATAATCATTGCAGAGGGGAGTGCTCTGTTTTGTTGTTTTTGGGCACCGTTTTTTATCCTTAGCCTTGTACATTTTACACTTAATTTATACAATACTTAACTTCCGGAAAAAAAAAAAATGATAATCAAATTATTATCATAATGGATATACAAAACATGTGATGGTTTATTTTTTATAAATTTAATAAAAAAAGTTAAATCAGTAATATTACAATATATATATATATATATATATATATATACACATATATATTTCAAATAAGACATTTATTTTAGGATAATAAAAAAAATAAATAAAAGGTGAAATTTTTTTTTAGACGAAGTAAATATATGCCACGTGTAATGCTGACCAACCATATTTGGCTTCGGGCTTACTTAATACTGGTGGGTCCTTAATTTAGACTTAAGAATTCAGTGGCTCTTTAATGACCCCGTGGAGTCCTCAACTTTTCTTAAAAACTAATGAATTAACTTGTTTATTAAATGACTCATTTAATTTTTTACATAATTTAATAAATTATTTAAATCTAGTGATTAAATTCAAGGAGTTCAGATCTCTTATTATGAAAAGCTCTTACGATAGAATTACTTGAACTCTTTTTGAGAAATGCTTTTAAATCTTAAGAGAGCTTGCTCTTAAAAAGAGTCGCCGGAGATAATTTTTTGAGATTTACAAAAATTCAAATGAATTATTTAATACATTTTTCAATTCAATGATTAAAATGAAGAACTTGCAGTGAGAGAACTCTCTTAAGAGTATTACTATTTTTTTTTAATTGTTATTATTTTTCTTAATTTTGTTTATTTATTTATGGATGCAATTTGTAGGGATACCTCTCACTTCAAGTCCAGCTTTATTTGTTATTCATAAGATAAATTCAAAAATTAAAAAACTAGTCATAAAAGACAATTTTCTAAAACTAAACTCTCTTTTAATTGAATTTTCAAAAAACAATTCTCAGGAAATATCAACCAAGCATATTTTTATATAATTTTTGTATTTTCAATTTTCAAAAAGCAAAAAACTATTCTTAAAAAGTTGAACAAAGCATTTTCAGGGGACGTACTTTAGTTAATTTCAAAGAAAGCGACTGTCGTTTTTCCTAAGTCCGTAAGTTAGAGAATGGGGATAGATTAGACACATATTTGTCAATTTATTGAAAAAGATATTCATAAATATGGGGGGGAGTTTAGATTGTGGATGATGCCTCGCTTGCATAAGTATCATGTATTGTAACATAGAAAATCAAATTAACTAGTTTTAACAAAAATTTAAAAGCAAGTTAAAAACTATGAAAGTGAGAAAAAAAAAAAAAAAAAAAAAATGATAATGAAAGTGTGTCTGGTTAGTTAAAAATGAGTGAAAATAAAAAATAGGGAGAGATAAGGCCCTCCTTATACCTCGTTTCTTATCTCTCAAAAAATGAGAAGGTGGGGAGAGAAATGATAATGTTTACATAATATTTTATAATTCAATCACATTTATTTAAAATGACATAATAGTAATTTGGTTGTTATCCTTTCTCTTATTTTCTCTCATCTATCATATCCATAAAAACACTATCATTTCTTTTATTTTTTACTCTATCTATTTAAACATAAATAAAAATTATTGCCATCATTTTTTTTTTCTTCTCATAATTAATACTATCCTTTTTCTTTTCTTTTTTTTTTTCTTTTTTTTTTTTTCTATGTATTGAAACAAATCCTAATATAAAGGCAAATTATCTCGAACTCCCTTAAAGTTTAGTTAAATTACTTACCAGTGAAACTATTTAAAAAGTGTATTATCTTTTGAGATTTTGCATCACTTTGACTACCTCTGATAAAAATGCAGGAAACATTAAACTTAAATATGAGCAATTTATTGAAGGTACTCAAATATCTGGCCTCGATAATTCAGAGCTGGTGAATCAACATGAGAAAGCATAGAAGCGACCGTTTTCTTCTCCCTTCTTTTTTCTTACTCCGTCATCTCGTCCTTATCCTCGTCAAAATGTTGGTGTCAAAAAAAGAAAAAGAAAAAAGAAAGATGATTCCCTCAGAACTGTAATTAGCAAACATGCTGCCATATCATAGAAAAATATACATGCAGAAAAAGGGTAACCAATTGTGTAAATTATTCCTGCTTTAAAGCACAAGTATGTCTACACACTGTTCATTGACAATACATGTTTTAGGTCTTGACTTAATAATTAACATTTCTGATAAAACAATATTCGTTACTGCAGGGTAACAAACAATACTTATATATATTTTTTAATATATATATATATATATATGTATTCGAATTGTTAAGCAATATTGTATATATGTACAAGAAATTTACAAGGCCAGTTTGGCCTAGGCAAGCCAAAAGATTGCGGTTGAACCAAAACAAGGCCCAAGGCCATGAACAGAATTAATGACACCCCAAAAACCAAATTTCAGTTACAACCATGGTTTCCATCAGTGAGGTATATGTTTTAAATAATAAATAACATGTAGAAATCAAAATTAATCATCAATTAAAGAGAGGTTTTGATATCATACCTGATTAGAAGATTAAACTTTTGATACCTTTTGGGAATTCCTTAGTGTCCGAGATCTGAAAAATTAGAGCGCTTTAGAGTTGTCGATACGATAAGTCTGAATAAAGTTTTAAAACCCTTATATATAACAACAATAAGGGGGAACGACTTCTCTACAAATAAGCATATCTAAATCTCCCTTCCTATCATGGAAACTAAGATATCAATAGTTAGAAATAAATCACACCAAATAAGTTGGAAAACCACAATCCAACGATATAAAACCATACTTCCAATTAGACCACCAAATTGTACAAACCTAATGCATCAAGTATCAATAATCACATTGCAATCCTACTTTAGAAAACGTAGTGCATAAGACCATAAAATAATTTTTATTATTTATATATATACATATAAACTCTAACAATCTCCCACTTGGTCTATGCACTCTAAGTTTTATAAAATGACATTGTGAATTGTAACACACTTTATAAAAGTCGAGTGACCACTCATTTTTATTTAGAAAACACAATTATCGAAATTGATGGATTGAAACTTTAGAACATTCTCCTCCATAAATTTCCTCAATAGTGGATCATGTATGCGTAGATAAGTAATATATCAGTCTAAACAGTTCCACGGTCTCAAAACCAATTCCATCTAGGATTCAAACAAATATAGTGGTTTTTACTGTATTTCATGAGATATGCAAAATGCATGTGGTTTAAACGCACACCTTACTATATGTCCTGCTTCATACCATTGCGGTATGTCACTTGAACATATTATAACAAACCGCCAACCTTTTGTTCAATGTGAAGTTACCGATATAGAGCCAATCATATATCTAGCCCAAATTATCCTCATAGAGCGTTAACACTCCCACATACAAACTTTAGTAGTTATGTTTGGATTTACTAATGTGGTGCCAATTTCACATCTAGCCCAAACAATTTCATGAGTGAAATACTACTCTCAGACAACAAGAATAACACGTGCACATATCATATACAACAATGTAATAATAATAATGATGATGATGCATCATAACTTTATTTTCATGCAAATATCTGTCACCATAATGTAATGACCTGGTCATTTTCCTTCCTTTCTTTTTTCTCAAATTTTTTACGGATAAATTTTTTCGTTGATTTTTCCTTTCTGAGTACGGTTATTTATCACTTGGTGTCGTCTTGAGCCATCGAAAATGGTTTCCAAGACTTTTTCCCTTGAATTGACAACTTCTTTAAAGGACTACGTCATTTCACATTTTTCGTTTTTCGACACTATTCACTTTTCGTTCATTTCCCTATTTTGTCTTTTCCCCGTTTGTCACTTTATTGGCATAACCTCATTTTTTGTGTTTGGAGTTGGTTTTTGACTTCATGTATCTTCATTCTAAATGGTTTCCACGAAATACGTATTTTACTTTTGTAGAAAAATACTCTGGTTGCTCCTGCGTCCATAGGAGCATGGATGTAAAGTTTTTCAGAAACATTTTTATTTCTTGGGGTGTTTTTCATAAATATCTTTTGGAGATATTTTATTTCAGGATTTTTTAAGAAAATATTTTTTGGAAGATATTTTCATTCTGGGCAGTTTTGTAGTTATCCCTTTTTGTAGTGGCCATTGTGCAATTAACGAAAGTTATTGTAAAATACCTCGTTTTGAGCCTGGATCCTCGTACGGGATTCATTTTCTTCGTTGAGTCGTGTACTCTTAGAATTGTCTTGCAGTCGAACCCTACAGTTTTTGGGTTTTCGGCCCTAGTTAGCGCTAAACTTGTTTGGGGCATATTTCTCTGATCGGGACTCAGTTTTCGACGTCGTTTCTTCCATTGTTCATATTTTCTCATTTTGGTTCTTTTTCATTCACAGAGTTTTATCATTTGAGCGCGTTTGCTCAAATTCCACTTTTCTGGACCCGGCGGGGCATTTTTTGGGTTTTACTATAGATAGGGGGTTATAAAATTAAATCAGATTATTTCCTCTTCTTCTCCCATGTTTCAGACCAGCCATGGCAGCCCAAAGGCCTGCCACCTTCTTTTCTTATTTTCCACCTTCTTTCCTCGTGTAAAATGTCGTCGGGCCTTAGCGTTTATCGAAGGCCTTGACGACGCGCATCTTTTCCCCTTATTATAACTCGTTTTTGGCCATTTTTTGAGTTCAGGTTTGAGGTCAAGTTAGGATTTTGGTAGGTCCTCTTTGGAGTTTAATGTTCACGGCGTTGTCCTCGACAAAACCCCGAAGTATCGTCGGATTCGGAGCGTTTTCGTTTCGGTGAGGATTTGTGATTTCATCACAAAATGAAGTAGGAGATGTTTTAGGTTTAAATATGTGTTGTATTGATGGATTTATAAGCATATACAACTTGTAAGCATGTCTTTGTATTAATTCTAGAATTTAATTTAATTATTTTCTATATTTAAGATTTAATTCTCATGGTTGTATATAGCTTGGAATTAAATTGTAGCATGCTATTAAATTAAGCCTTGATATGCTTGTTAACATATATTAAATTGGGAGGATTTGAATAAGAATTGCAACTTTTAATTAATCTTTCACTTGAATGAAAATTTAATTCATATGGTTGTAACTAGCATAGAATCAACTTGTAATATGATAATAAATTAGACCCTAGTATGTTCTTTAACATATATGAATTTGAGGACATTTAGAGTTGTTTTAGAATCTAAAAAAAATTAATTAATTAGATTAATTAATTTTATTTTAAGTGCCCTATTCACTTAATTGAATTTTTGACTTGATATTATTGATGAGCTTGACATGTTCTATCATATATATTAAATTGAGAATACTTGAATGAGTTTTGAGAAATTTATTTAATTATTTTCTTGGCATTGATCTTAATTTACCTTGTTGTAATTAAGGTAGAATTGGTTTGTAACTTGAAATTAAATTAGGCCTTGCTATGGCCTTTGACATATATTATATTTAGAATTCTTTGAGTTGCTTTGTAATCTTGAGAATTTAATTATTTAATTTAATTAAATTCCATTTGTATGCTTTCATTGAGGTAATTAAGTATTGATGTTATATTCTTACTTAATTTATAATTTGCAACTTGGTGTATGATTACAAGATGGTATTCTATGAGTAGAAATTATGATTTAACTTGTTGTATACACATTATACTTGTATGACATTTAATATGCCATTGTAGCTTGTAGGCATAGAGTATATCTTGTGTATATTCTATGACTTGGTTGTGCATGGTAATTGACAATGTGTATTGTGTATATGTGATATACTTGTTGCACAATTTGATAATTTTTGGAAAGCTTGTATGGACATTGTAATATGTTAAGGCTAGAGTATGTCTCTAGTATGGGGGATGAGAGTTCCTTCTACAACATATAGTGCGCACTAGGTAGTTCCTTACGGGCTAGTAACCCGATATCACTTGTTTGGTCATTGAGACCATATGTCCTTTATCTTTCCGCCATTGATTGATTTCACATTCAATTCCTATTTGTAATTGTGGATTACTTTTAACTTGTGCTTGGATGCATGGTACTTCATTTCTTGTTTAGTATACTTGGATTTGTATACTTGTACGCCTTATATATCAAAAATGCTTAGCATACTTGGATTTGTATACTTGTATGCCATGCATGTCAATATTGCTTAGTATACTTAGAAATGTATACTTGAATTTATATGTTGCATTTCCATTTCAATATTGCTTAGTGTACTTAGTGTGTACCATTGCATATTGATGATTTACTTTCTAGATAACCTAGTATACTTATATCTTCTATACTTGTCTTAAGTGCATTTCAATCTTGATTATAAATTTGCGTACGTATACTTGTATATCGAATGACTTGTTGCATGTACCGCATGCTCCTATATTGTTTAAATTGCATGAATGATGTGGTTTATGTTAGGAATACTCTAGGTAGCTTAGGATGCTCCCTGAGTCTCACATTTGACATAGACGCTAGGTGGCATGACCATTTGAGTTAAATTATAGTAACTTAATGGGTTTGTAAAACGTTAGGTCTTTGCATGCTCATCTCTTATGAGTAACTTTATGTTACTCACCTACGTAGTGGGGACATTTTTCAGGTACCGGGATCAAGATTCGGGATTCACATCATGCTTGGATGATTTGTAGACTTGAAGTTCTCATTTCTTGTAAATGTTGGCTTGAAATGCCATTTATAACTTTATATGTCAAAATGTGTATATTTTATTCTAATCATGTAATATGTACATAAGTACACTCTATACAATGTATTTGATATGTATGAGATGAGGCCATAGGCCAATGACATCTAATTTGTAACCTATGTAACTTTTAACTTCATTATATATTATGAAAATATTGAAAATGCTATGTCATTGTCTCACCATGGTTGCATCGGGTGTGGGAATTCCATTTTTATTCTTTCATAGGGTTTTATTAATCATGTTTGAAGTGTGGCCAAGGGTCAAACGGTAATTTGACTCCATTTTATATTTTTGGATTTCAAATTTTCTATTTCAAGTCCATTTTTCTCATATTTGGCCGTCGGTGGGTCGGATTTTGAGTCGAGGCTTCTCGGGAGCCGCAGACCATTCCCGCGTGCTTAGAATCATTTATTACACTTGTGTGTACATTCGTTTTAACCTAGAATTGCATTTAGGGCTAAATGCATACTTGGTGCAAAGTTGCATTTTCTGAGTTTTTAACCCTTTACTGATCTGGAGGCATTTTGGGCATTTCACAGTGTGTTTTTTTCATTTTCTCCCACCCTGCCGGATAGAAAACTCGATTTCGGGAGGGGTTTCTTTTTCGTATTTTCCCAGAAAAATTCGTTTGATAGCCCGTTTTTACTCTCAGTTGTGGACTGATTCTGAAAAATTTTTACGCAGTAGCTTTTTGGGCCCTCTTGACCTTTGCTGATCTAGGGTCATTTTAGGGATTTTACAGCTTAATTTTTTTGTTTCCTTTCTCGCCTTTGGGTAGACAACGTGATTTTAAGGGAGGTTTCTTCTTTGTGTTTTTCCAGAAAAATTTGTTTAAGGGTCCGTTTTTAGCCTCAGTTCTGGAAAAAAAAATCAAAAGAAGCTTTCTGTTAAAACACTATTCCTGCCCAAATTTCTTACCCAGAAAAGTTAGTTTTTATGAAACTTTGAGGCTTCATATCTCTTTCGTCCCGACTCCAAATCAAGTAATTTTTGAGTCTAAGTTTATTAATTTTTGTTTGTCTATCCAACGGTTGCATTCAATTCTATCTGAAAAGACCAATTTACCCCTTGTCAAGTATCATTGCCGCACTGATTTGAAACCCAAAAGTTGATTTTGTTTTTAAATTTTGACGTTTCATATCTTCTTCGTCCAGACTCCGAATCAAATGATTCTTAAGTCTAGATTCATTAGTTTTTCCTGGTCTATCTAATGGTATGCTCAGTTGCATCAAGTTTTGTCTGAAAATACCATTTTAACCCTTGTAGAGTACCCTTACCGCACTGATTTTTAACCTAGAAAGTTCGATTTTTTTGAAACTTTGGAGTTTCATATCTTCTTCATCCGGACTCCGAATCAAGTGATTCTTGGGTCTAACTTGATTAATTTTTTGCTGTCTTCTAATGGTGTGCTCGGTAGCACTCGATTTTATATTTTCAGAAATGATCATTTTGCTCTTGGGGCTAAATTTATCCGGTTTTCTTTTAATTTGTTTCCACTACTTTCTTTGAGTCCCGTGACTTCTTGGGAAGTCACGGATGTGTCTTAGGAATGATGTACATTCCTAAAGACATTGCTTCCATGTGAAAAGATTATTTTGCCCTTGGGGGCCTGTTCGGTCATTTTTTTGATCATTCGTTTCCACATTATTCTCGTTGAGATCTGTGACCTCATGGAAGGTCACTCTGGCTTCTTAGAGATGTATTGCATCTTCAGGGTCTTGTTTTCTATTTTCGCTTCCTCATTTGAATCCGTTATTGGGACAATCTTCGGTTCATTACAGAACACACTGGCTTGAAAAACCAGGGTCGTCACAATAAGGTGTAAATAAACTGAAAGAAAATAACTGTAATGTAACATGATGTAATAGAGAAACCAGACATCATAACATAATGACTCTTGAATATCCATCCGAATCACGTGCTCTTTAAATATTTTTGGCTGAAGACCTTTAGTCAGAGGATCTGTAATCATCCTTACTGTATCTATATGGGGAACCTCAATAATACCTTGTTTAACCACCTTCTTGCACACGTAAATGTACTTTACATCTATGTGCATATTATGCTTGGTCAATTTTTTATTTTTCACATATTTTGTGACAGCTTCATTATCACAGAAAAGTATTAAAGGCTTGTGTATGGAGTCCACAACTTTTAAATCCGTAATAAAATGTTTCAACCACAAGGCACGTTTGGTCGTTTCATAATAAGTGATCAACTATGCATACATAGTTGAATCTGCAATAATGGATTGCTTAGAACTTTTCCATAATAGAGCTCCTTGAGCCAACATAAAAATATATCCAGAAGTAGATTTTCTACTACTCGAACAGACTGCATAGTCCGAATCAGAATAACTAACTATATCCAAACGATCTAATTTCCTGTACACCAAGATAAACTCTTTTGTTCTCTGAAGATACCTTAAAACTTTTTTCATTGCCCTCCAATGAGCAATACCTAGATTTTGCTGAAATCTTCCAAGCATCACAACCACATAACTAATATCTGGTCTAATGCATGTTATAACATACATTAGACTTCTAACTGCAGATGCATATGCGGTGACATCAATTTTACTTCTCTCAATCTTATTCTTAGGACATTGTTCCTCTTAAAAAATATCCCCTTTTACAACTGGAACCTCCCCAGGTGCGCAATTTTCCATCCTAAAAGTTTTTAAATTTTTATTAATATATGCCTTTTGAGATAAACCAAGTGTGCCTGTCGTGCGATCTCTATGGATCCTAATACCCAGGACAAACTCAGCATTTCCCATATCCTTTATATCAAAATGACTTGGTAAAAAAAATTCTTCGTATCATGTATCACATGAATGTCATTGCTAGCTAGTAGTAAGATATCATCAACATATAAGACAAGAATAATAAAACGACTCCCAGTGACCTTGAGATATATGCATTTGTCTCCAACATTCTCCTTAAGCCCATAGCTAGTAATCACTTCATCAAATTTCAAGTACCAGTTTCGTGAAGCTTGTTTAAGCCCATAAATTGATTTATTTAATTTACACGCTTGATGTTCATGTCCCTTAACCACAAAAAAGAATGCATTTGTATGGATGGAAAAATATTCCAATGACATAAAAAGAAGTAAAAAGAATGCATTTGTATGGATGGAAAAATATTCCAATGACGCTCAATTCAAGCATTAGATTGATCATTACAGAATCGTAGAGTTTATTACAAAAATATGATCACAGAGTTAACATCATTTTCAAATCGCATTATATAGCTACAAATCTTAGCATAGAGTTAAAAACTCTAGCCTAATTGCCATGGAGATTTACACATGGACGCGCCTCTGCTCCATCGATTTGCGTTTCATGAAGCTCGTGAACATGTTAACAACTTTGGAAACAGATTTCTTGGTACTGTGGCAAAATTGGCAGATATGCTGAAATGAGTTGCGAGCTAATATTGCTGATGACAACAAGGTGCATAGGATGTACACGAGCAGGCTGAACCATTTCAGGACAAGGATGGACATGAGTGAGACAGTTGAAATAAGTCCGAAAATGAGAATAACAAGGCTTGAGATTCGAGTGTGAGAAGAAGTTCCTTGTTGCGTTTTTGGTCTCACTTTCGTGACCCGTACTGCTGTGACGTAACTACACAGGGCTATTATGAAAACCTTCATGTTTGTTGAGTGTCTTTTGAATAGAGAACGTTCATTCGTGTCTTGAGACTTGATTTCGATGAGGCCAATCAGTGATCCAATGAAGAAGAAGTACTCGGATTAATATGTGGTGGAGGGAATGAATTCTTGTGCCCTTACACTGATCATCAAGAAGAAGATATAAATACTTTTAGAGTGTTTGAAAGTTGAAAATCTTGTAGCTATACAATATTTTTGTAACTTTGTTTGTAGCTATATAATGGGATTTGAAAATGATGTCTAACTCAGTGATTGGTCCGGAAAGCTCATTAGAGATAGTGGTTGTAGCCTTACAACCTCACATGAGGTGCAGACTCTTGGGCAAAGTGTGAAAAACATTCCTAATGTATAAATTTGGGGCAAATATTACCTCTAACATTTTTTTTTGGATATTTGAAAAAATATCAAAGATGGACACTTTAGTCATTTTATATTTAATTATTTTTTTGCTCTTTTTTTATTTAGTTATATAGGGAAACTTTAGTTTTTTCAACATTTGGGTCCTTATTTGCTCAAAAATTGAATGTTATGGATTTTTCAGAACACATAGGGATTTTACTAGGGGTGGTAATTCGTGTTCGTGGGTTGTGTTCATGTCGTGTCAATGTAAGGGTATTATACTAAATAGGTAAACCCAAACCCAACCTATTTAATAACCGTGTCAAGAATTCTCAATATTAATTCAATCATTTTATTAAATAGGTAAACGTGTTAACCCGTTTAATGACCTATTTATCAAAACAAGACATTTAATATTTAATCAATTAATATTAAATAATAGAAAACAATTATCATAATTAACACAAATATTCAAAATAAAAAGAAAAATCATAAGGCATAGACAAGGTTTATGTTGAAATGACTTAAATATCCATAATAATTAGTTTTAAACAGATAACATATTACATAGGTCATATTCACGATTATAACATGTTGAGTTACATGAGTTGTAAATGGGTTACATGAGTTGAACCCCTTAATTATAACCCGACACGGTTAATTAAACGTGTTAATCGTGTCAACCCTTTTATGACCCAAACCTGTTTATGCCAAACTCAAGCCCTTTTAACTCGTGTTGTATTCGTGTCGTGTCGTAATTTGCCACCCTTAAATTATACACTCTATATGTATTATAGGAGTGTTTTTCGCTACCACCAAATTTCACCACTATAACAACTAGCGCAATAGGTTTTACGGTGGAAATAAAAAATGTAAAATGATATCATCATGTTAAGTGAATAATATGACTATATGAGGCCAAAATTTGAAGCCTAAAATGATAGAGTAAGAAGTGTATAATGCTCGAGCTCTCTGGTAATGAGAATAGTGTGTTCTCTTCGATAACTGAAATTCTGAATAGAGGTTTTCAATTAATATTTTCTTTTCATGGGAGTGATGGAATGCTTCAGGGTTCGACCCAAAATCTTAAAGACATTAGGGGTCAGTTTGGTGCAATGGAAAAAAGGAGGAAAAGAAAGGGAAGGTGATGGAAGGTTATTAAAAAATTGTGTTTGGCATAAATGGTGGGAAGGAAAGGGAAGGTGATGGATGGTTTTGGAAGGATTACTCAAGGCATAAATAGTAATTTTCTTAACTTCCCAAAAATGGAAGGAAAGGGAAGACTATGGTTGATGAATTAGTTTTGATACCAAATTTACCCTTACACAAAATCAAGATTAAAGACCTTAATTTACTTGATTTAGAAAAAAAATTAAAACAAAACCCATACATACAAGTTAGCAGTTGAAGCGAGAGGGGGGGGGGGGGGCAAGAGCGACTGAAGCTTCTGAAGCTTACGAACGGCAAACCCGAACTGGAACAGCGGTCAATGGAAACTGAAAGATATGGGTTTTGATTTTTTGAACAATCTGAAATGATATGCCGATACTGGTTTTGATTTTTTGAACAATTTAAAATGTAGATTTTGTAGTTTGCAGATGCAGAGAGTGAGAGAGGGCAAGCACAGAGTTGAGAACGAGAATAGAGATGTAGGCGGAGGCTGAAATGATTTGCCCTAAAAATATATATTTTTTATCAATTTATCTTTTAAAATATAAAAAGGCATTATAGTAAATTTATATAACTAGTTTTATTTCCTTTCTTTTCCCAAACATGATTAGGGTTAAAATTATCCTTCTATTCTCTTTTCTTTCCCTTATAATTAATGTTATCATTTTCATTCTTTTTTCTTTCCCTTATAATTAATGTTATCATTTCTCTTTATTCCCACCGCACTAAGCATAACCTAGGTGTCAAGATGGCCTAGATATTACAGGTCAGGCCTTTTTTTATCTAGCCCAGCCCATTATTTCAGCAGATCCATTTGTGATCCCTACACTTAATAAAATGTTGTCAGATTCTAAATTTTTCTTTCGAACCCGGGTTAATTTCTCTCTCCAAAGAGAGAGGGAAACGACGCGTGAAGCTTCCTGCTCCAATCGACGGCGGAAACCCAATCCCACCGCCCCCAGTATCCTCGCTCAAACATTCCCGTCACTCCTCAGCAACCTATTTTTCGTCGCGACGCCACCACCACCACCACCATCTCCATCCTACAACCACCACCACCATTAATCCATTGTCAACGATAATATAAAAAAACACAGCCGTCACTTATGCACTGCCCGTCGCCGCACCTACCTCATCGCGACTATGGGTGCTCCATGGATTCCGGCGACCATGGTGTCTATTGATTCGGGCAGCGATCTACCTCGTGTTTGTGTTTGTGGAAGAACAAAACCTACAAACCCTCTTTAGAAAGAAAAATAGTGATTTAACTTTTTATGTTTTGATTTTCTCGGGAAATCGCTATGAACGATGGTTGAGAAGGAGGTGACGAAGGTGTTAAAATGGAGGAAGTAAGGGAGAAATTAGTGTTCTTATCGCACTGTTCTTGTTCATGTGGAGGTCACTGTTCTTATCGCCAGTTGGGTTAGGCGAAAGATTGGGCGGCGCAATTGTTTCCCTCTTTCTCTAGAGAGAGAAAGTAGGGGGAATTGCGAAAAATTTCCCTGCACTATTAGTCCATTGCAAAAAATTCCATATGAATATTTTTTGACAAAACATTTCTTATGTCGTACAAGAAAGAAAGTAAAATATGAAAGGTAAAATATGAAAGATGACATATTTTTTTTTTTTTTACAAATTTTTATCTGCTTAAAAGTGGACGAAAGAAAGGAGAGAAGACATGTAGACTATTTTGAGAAATTTTAAATTAAAAGAAGGAAATACACAAACTCTTCCCTATGATGCCTCATGCATCCCTTCTTTTCTCCCTTCCACCCAATTTTTTTTCTTTCCTACCGAACAGAGCATAAGTGATTGTTTGAGAAATTTTTTGGGACAAAATTATCTTTTAAGAGATTATTCTTCAGACAATTTATTTATTTATTTATTTTCTCTATTTTCCCTCTCTCCGTTAAGCAAGGTATGTGAAGCAACAAAGAAAAATTCCAAAGAAAAAAAAAAGCCAATAAAATCATATTTAAGCTATGTATAATTAATAAAATAAAATTGAGTATAAAAGCACAGAAGAGAGAATATCCACCATGGCTAAAAAATTAAGGCACTTGTTCTTTAGTAGTTATTATAACAGTTAATTATTTTAAGGAAATAATAATTTGTCATGTTTACTTAGTTCAATTCCTTTTTTTTTCCTTAATTGAATTATGTTACTAAGTTGGACAAAAATTGACAATTAAAAAGTAACATATATATTTTTTTAAATCTAATTTTTTTTTTTAAAAAAAATTTACTTACTACGAGAACACGAAATATCTCAAAGTAACTTTTTTGATATGAAATTGTTGTAGTTGATGTAATTAAGTTAAAGATCTAAAAATAAGAAAATCTTTAATGTGAAAGTACATCGTTGCCCTTTATTCAATTCACAAGAACCTAATTATAAAAAATATTTAAGTAATTTAGTTTGAGATAAATGCATTTATCATCTCATCATATATTATTTTGATTCCACCACCTGCTACTCGAAAATTGTTTTGATTCCACAATTGGGTTTCTCGATTTGCTGTAAGTTTTCTGTTTGAAGGAATGAGAAGTCTTGTTTGACACGAAAAGAGAAGAGAGAAAATAAATAAATTGTTTAAAAATAATCTATTAAGGGATAATTTTATCCAAAATATTTTTCTAGACAACTACTTAAACAGACATTAGTTAAAAACACCCTTAGGATAGTTGAAGGGAATTTTTTACCAAAAATATTTATAAGGAAATTTTTTGCAACAGAACTTGCTAATAGTAAAGTTTTTTTTTTTTTAACAATTCCCCCAAGAATGTAACCACGGTTTGCCAGCTGATGACTAGAGTTGGGCAAGTGGTGCAATCTGACAATATTTTATGAGGTGTCACTGTATTACTGGTTGGGATCACCAAATAAAAGTGGTGGGTACTGTCTTTACCTTTCAAAAACAATCTATACTACTATTATAGTAATAGGATGGACTTTGCCATGATGTTGGAACATTTCCCGCCTTTCTTCATAGAATCCAGCATATTCAAATGGCTTTTTTTCGATCATGGACTCCAACTCCAATATATATATATATATATGGAATTAAATATTGCGCATAAAAATGGCAGCAATTACTGTATAACAATAAACTAACCTTCTACTCCGGCGACGTTGAAAAAGTAGGGTATGACTCCTTATGATCTCTGGTCGTCTATTGATGATTTCTTGACGAACCATGTAACCCACAACACTCTCCTCTCTAATCTCGTCACCTCTCTCCAAATCATATTCCATTATTCGAACATATATATATATATATATATACTTGGTTGAATCTATATATATGATAACATGTAGAAGATGAGGGTTATATATATCTGTGTGTGTGTGGGGGAGGACCAAGAGATTGAACAGCCAGAGAAGAGGATATATTAAGCTGAAAATGAAAATATGGAGGAGGTGAAAGAGGAAAATAGGGTTTTGATATCTTGCTTGCTACAATATAGGAGCATATATATATAATGAGAAAAATTGACCAATTAATACTGTTCATAGTTCTGTTCACACTTTAGTCTTACCAAGCAAACTAGAGATACATTTTTGGTTCGGATACCACATATCATTGTCCACATAAGCAAACTAGGGATACATTTTTGGTTTGGATACCACATATCATTGTCCGCATCAAGCAAACTAGGGATACATTTTTGGTTTGGATAGTGGTAAGACTCAAGTGTGAATATATGTATCCAAGTTTGGATACATATGTTTCCCTAGTTTGCTTGGTAAGACTCAAGTGTGAACAGAACTATGAACAGTATTAATTGGTCAAATTTTCTCAAAAGTGAAATAAATATATTGAAAGGTAAAAACTGTATGTCCAGAGAAGAAAGAAAGGTTAATGTGAAAGGGGTTGTGGTGTGATAGCTTAGTGGTAGGACAAATGTTACTTGTGACCAAAGGTTCATGTTCGAATTTTCACTCCATCAAGTAGTATAGTAAATAATTATTTAATTAAATTATTAGATGTGGTGTGATAGTCCGATGACAGGGCATGTAATGCTCGTGGCCAAAGACTTAGATTCGAATTTTCATTCCATCAATTGCAGTTACTGACAGATAGCCAAAAGTGGAGAACAACAATATTAACGCATCCAAGTGAGCTAGCCAACTTCACTCTCATTTCTCTAACCTAGCTAGTGTGTAATTAGAAGAAGAAATCATATTTAAAATTTCTTCAACAACTCAATATAGCCAACTTCACTCTCATTTCTCTAACTAGCTAGTGTGTGTGTGTGTGCATGTCTATATATATATATATATATATATATATATATATATATATAGAGTATGAGGAAGAACTGTTGGGTTTTATTTCAATAATTCATGTAGAAATTAAGTATACTGTAATTAATTAAAGAGTAATTTAGATATCATACCTGATTAGAAAATTCAACTTTAGATACCTTTAAGAATTCCTTAGTGCCTTTTGAGAGATCTGAAAAAAAATTAGAGCGCTTTACCCCCTTCTAAAAGTCGTCGATACGTTAGGACTGAATAAGGGTTTTAAAACTTTTATATATATCAACAACAGGGGGAGGACGGCTTCTCTATAAATAAGCATATCTAAATTTCTCTTCCTATCATGAAAACTTAGATATCAATGGTTATAATTAAATCACACCAAATAAGTTGGAAAACCACAATCCAACGGTATAAAATCATACTCCCAATTAGACCACCAAATTGGAAAGTATAACTCAATCCATCAAGTATCAATAATCACATTGCAATCCTATTTTAGAAAACGTAATACATAGGACCATAAAATAATTTTTATTATTTAAATATATATATAAAAATTCCAACAATCTCCCACTTGGTCCATACACTCTAAGTTTTATAAAATGACACTATGGATTGCAACACACTTTATAAAAGTCGAGTGGCCACTCATTTTTATTTAGAAAACACAATTATCGAAATTGATGGACTGAAACTTTAGAACACTCTCCTCCATAAATTTCCTCAATAGTGGATCATGAATGCGTAGACAAGTAATATATTAGTCTAAACAGTTCCATGGCCTCAAAACTGATTCCATCTAGTATTCAAGCAAATATGGTGGTTTTACTGTATTTCATGAGATGTGCAAACTGCATGGGGTCTAAACGCACACCTCACTATCCGTCTTGCTTCATACCATCGCGGTATGTCACCTGAACATATTACAGCAAACCGCCAACCTTCTGTTCAGTGTGAGGGTTTACCGATATGGAGCCAATCCCATATCTAGCCCAAGCTATCCTCATGGAGTGTGAAAAAACTTCCACAGGCAAAATTTAATATTTATTTTTGGATTTACCAATGTGGTGTCAATCTCACATCTAATCCAAACAACCTCATGACTGAAATACCACTCCCAGACAAATCTTATATTTGGATTTACCAATATGGCGTCAATCTCATATCTAGCCCAAACAACCGTATTAGTGAATTATCACTCTCAGACAACCTTTAATAATTATTTTGGATTTATTGATGTGGTGCCAATCTCACATCTAATCCAAACAACCTCATGAGTGAAATATCACTTCAGGTAAACATAATAGCACATGCATAAACCATATATATCAAGATAATAATAATTATGCATCATAACTTTATTTTGGATGCAAATAACTATCACCACAAGACGTAAACTGGAGGAAAAATAACTGTCACCACAAGGCGTAAAGAAATTAACTGCAATGTAGCATATATAAAAGAAATACCGGACATCATAACATAATGACTCTTGAACACCTATGCGAATCACGTGTTTTATAAATATTTTATTATCTTTGGCTGAAGACCTTTAGTGAGAGGACATGTAACAATCTTTCTGTAACCATATGGGGAAATCTTAAAGGCACTTAAACCTTAACTTTCTCATGCTTGAAAATGAACTTTATGTCAATGGGCTTACTACGCTTGGTCACCATTAAAATTTTTCATATACTTAATTAATATAAGCCTTTTGAGAAAGTCCAAACATTTCAGTAGCATGATCTATGTGGATTCTAAAGCCAAGGACATACTTTGCATACCCATGTCCTTCATATCAAAACTTTACATAAAATTCTTAATATCATGTATCACATGAATGTCATTGCTACCTTGCAAAATATCATCAACATATAGGACAAGAAAAAACAAAATGACTCCCACTAAACTTGAGGTATATGCATTTATCCATAACATTATCTTTGAACTTACAATTAGTAACCACTGTATCAAAAATTTGGATACTGTTGCTTTAAAACTTACTTAATCCGTAAATGAGTGATAATGAAAGAATGACTCTTAAAAAGTCCTTTAATTAAGCTGGAGAAAATCTCAAAAAAATCAATACTTAACTTTTGCTTAAGCACTTGGCCATCAATTTTTTTTTGTCTTATATCCACCAGACATCTCAAAATTACCAACTACAGCATACTTCCAAGCTCTAGAAAATCTCCTAAGCTAAACTGGCTTAGGAACTAAATTGGAAACTAAAATAAAGGTCTGCAAAGGAGAAATAACTGAAGGAGTAGGAATATGAGCTTTAACTGAAACCACTAAAGAAAGTGGAATGAAGCCTGGAATAAATAGAATAGATGCTGAAAATACCTTTCTGTAAAAAGAAATTACAATATCTTAAACTCCCACTGGATTTACCACTCTCATTAAATATGCATGACATATTCCAATAATCTCCATAGGTCTACAGGACAGTAAAATCTCGAATTCTTTAATCTTTCAAGATATCTAATAAAATAATCATTGGTAATGTGAGTATTAAGCTCCTTAATATCTGCATTATATAACTTTGTCTCTATAAGACATAAGACATCCCTACACTTTCTATTTTCTACAACTTTATTCTGTTCAGGAAAACTAGGAATGGTGTATTGTGGCACAATGCCCTACTCTTTAAGTGTGTATTGAAAATACTACTATTTACACACTCCTTATCATTCTCCTATTAAAACTTACCACCTTAGTCTGATCATAAAACCATAATCTTTATACCAGCTACTTTCAACTTTAGTCTAGTAGATTTTACACACATCAAGTGCTTCGGACTTCTGGTGGATTAAGTACACAATCATACCTTGAGAACCAATCAATGAAGATAATGAAATACCTTTGCTGCAAACGAGCTACAATAAGAAATAGACCACAAATTCGATATAAATATAGTCTAAAAGACAAAATGACCGACTAGCCTTAAAATTGCATTTCTCTGTATCTATCATTTGATACAACCAACGCATAAAATTTATGGCCCAATAATCTCATCCTTGACCAAGCGTTCAAGTCTCTTTTGAGACATTCCCCAATATCCTATGCATAACATAGATGAATCCTCTCTAACCAAAACACGATTTTATTTGGATGGTATCGAGTCAATTGAAAAACAAGAAGCAAGTAGGATCACACCCGAATCCATCCACCATTTATATATCTATATTTTTACCAAGTTAGGCTCAAATATTAATATGACAATTTTCTTTCTTGCTTTGTTTTCTTTTCACCACAATAACCTTTTCTTTTGATGTCCTTTTATTTCTACAGGATCAACATTTATTATTCCATAATCAATGTTTTTATTCTGTTTAGCCTTATTCACTTTCTTGCCGCCTAGTTTCTTCATGAAACTATTCTTACAATCACCACAAGATAAGCTGACTCAATTTTAACACCCTTGAGTCATTCCATTCAATAACATAAAATGCTAACAGCTGGTTAATGCCACATTTAACTTCTTATAAATTATAATTCACCTTGAAAAGCTGGAAAAACCTAAGCAGAGAATAGATCACAATGTGGACTAATTAACTTATTAGCAAATATGATTCTCTACTACCTCAGATCATTAACCAGCTTGCACATCTTATAGATGTACTTCCTCACTAAACTATTACCATCATATCTCACTAACATAATCCATGTCAGATAATAGTATTGTAATTACTTCTTAATACCCATTAACTCTTTCTTAATCAAATCAAGAAGCTCCTTGGCAGTATTAAAACTAGAATACCACCCTGAATAGTATCACCAATAGAAGTATAAATTAATCTAATGGTATGGTAGTACATGTAGTTCACTTAAAAAATGCAACAACTTTTCTACCTAAGAAGACAATACACTGGGCATATGGGTTTCTTTCTAAAACAACAGACACGTAGTCCAAATAATCCAATATAATATCGAAACCTGTCTTATAGGCAGTATAATTTTAACCATTCAATGGTTCAATCCCTATAAGAAATCTTTAAATTGCGGAAGCGTCTGTAACCTGAATAAATGTTATATTGAATAACATCACATAAATAACATATAGTAATATATCTCAGCTTTAGAGATTATAACTTTAATTCGTGCTTGGGGTTTTAAGCCGAATTTATCAGGGTGTTTTACTATGTGCAAAACCGTCCACCATGCGGGAACAGATAAAATGCCATAAAAAAAATCACCTTTTGGCAGAAATTTAGATTTTCTTTATCCCCCAAACCTGCAATCAAATCGCACATAGACCTATTTGATTATACTTAAATTATTGCTAAACACTTCCACTACCTTTTGACAAGAGGGTTATTTAGTTATAATTTAAGCACTCTCAAATATTCTACTCACTTATCCCACACTAAGATATTGATTACCTTTTGGCAGAACTAATGCCTTTATGTAGGTAAATGCACTGTGAGACCTCAATAAGACCAATGTCTTAAAAAAAATTTAAAATAATAGTAATAATAATAATAACCTCCGTGAGCGTGTCACCTTTTGGCAGGCATCACCCACTTTAGCTATTACCTTTGAAACGGTCATTTTACCGGTCTTTCTAAACCCCAAGAAAAGACCTAAACTGTAGATGTTCCATTTTATTTATGTTCATATTTATTTAGTGCACATAAGCCAAACCCAAAATTATGAAACATTTAATTTCACTGCAATATAAATGGCTTTAATACAAATAAAATAAAGCCTCTTCATACATCTTAAGAAATTACAGTGAATAATATAATAATAACATGCACATCAATCAAGATTTAAAAATCTCAATTCTATATATAGTTTAATTAAAATAAAATAACTAAACCGTGATGCATGTATATTATATATCCGACAAACAATTTAAAGTACTTTGAATCTTTAAATCAATTAGGTTAATAATACTTACTTATGGCACGCAAGCTCCCATAAGTTTTCAACTTAAAATTGAACAAGTATCATTAATTACTCAATGTGACTAAATAGGCACACAACCTCATGTCCCACTCAAAGGTCACTGATTACATGTAATATAATATGAATTAAAATTCTAAACCTGACATCAACTAGGCCAAAAACAAGTCACACTTTAATACCTCATTGACTATTTATGCATTTAATGCGTGAATGTATAAACACATTCAAATAATTTAGTCCACTTTAAATTCATGAAAGTAGAAACTTCATATATATATATATATATATATATATATATATATATATATATATATTTTATACGATTGGATTGTGGTTTTCCAACTTATTTGGTGTGATTTAATTTTAACCATTGATATCTAAGTTTACATGACAGGAAGGGAATCTTAGATATGCTTGTTTGTAGAGAAGCCGTCCCCCCCTGTTATTGTTATATATAAGGGTTTTAAAACCCTTATTTAGTCCTATCATATCGACGACTTTCAGAAGGGGGTAAAGCGCTCTAATTTTTTTCAGATCTCTCAAAGGGCACTAAGGAATTCTTAAAGGTATCTAAAGTTGAATTTTCTAATCAGGTATGATATCTAAATTACTCTTTAATTAATTACAGTATACTTGATTTCTACATGAATTATTGAAATAAAACCCAACAATTGGTATCAGAGCCAGATTAAGAGCTAAGATTTTCTCGTAGAAATCAAGATGAAAGGAATTAAAAGTATATCATATATTATTAAAATTTATGGGCATGAGAATTTCTGGATTCAATTCATTATTTTTTCTAATTGATCATGCCTATTGATTTATTGTCGCGGTTGCGCACATGGCCGCTTGACTAGTGGTTTATATATTTTTTGTTTTGTTCCTCCATCTACTTGATTATATAGTCAGTAGAATACAATTTAAGAATGGTAAAATATGGAAAGTCAATTAGTATTAAAAAGCATGCCAATTGTGTGTCGCCACTAGTTGGTTGTCATGGTTGTGGTATTGGACTATGACTTCCTTGTTTTATTGTTAGCCTGTATTAATCTTCTCGACAATTGCACAGGACTACATATAAGGTCTTGTTGGCTGTGATCCTGATATCAATACGGCCTGTTGTTTAATTGCATGTTGTTAAATATATTTACAAGCGTAGTTGTAGATTTTGTTTGTTAACTATGCAACTGTGTATTGTTTTATAGTGCTTTGTAAACTAACTTTATTTTGGATATATATATATATAAAACAATACACAGTTGCATAGTTAACAAACAAAATCTACAACTACGCTTGTAAATATATTTAACAACATGCAATTAAACAACAGGCCGTATTGATATCAGGATCACAGCCAACAAGACCTTATATGTAGTCCTGTGCAATTGTCGAGAAGATTAATACAGGCTAACAATAAAACAAGAAAGTCATAGTCCAATACCACAACCATGACAACCAACTAGTGGCGACACACAATTGGCATGCTTTTTAATACTAATTGACTTTCCATATTTTACCATTCTTAAATTGTATTCTACTGACTATATAATCAAGTAGATGGAGGAACAAAACAAAAAATATATAAACCACTAGTCAAGCGGCCATGTGCACAACCGCGACAATAAATCAATAGGCATGATCAATTAGAAAAAATAATGAATTGAATCCAGAAATTCTCATGCCCATAAATTTTAATAATATATGATATACTTTTAATTCCTTTCATCTTGATTTCTACGAGAAAATCTTAACCCTTAATCTGGCTCTGATACCAATTGTTGGGTTTTATTTCAATAATTCATGTAGAAATCAAGTATACTGTAATTAATTAAAGAGTAATTTAGATATCATACCTGATTAGAAAATTCAACTTTAGATACCTTTAAGAATTCCTTAGTGCCCTTTGAGAGATTTGAAAAAAATTAGAGCGCTTTACCCCCTTCTGAAAGTCGTCGATACGATAGGACTGAATAAGGGTTTTAAAACCCTTATATATAACAACATTAGGGGGGAGTAGACGGCTTCTCTACAAACAAGTATATCTAAGTTTCCCTTCCTATTATGGAAACTTAGATATCAATGGTTAGAATTAAATCACACCAAATAAGTTGAAAAATCACAATCCAACGGTATAAAACCATACTCCCAATTAGATCACCAAATTGGAAAGTACAACCCAATCCATCAATTATCAATAATCACATTGCAATTCTATTTTAGAAAACGTAATACATAGGACCATAAAATAATTTTTATTATTTAAATATATATATAAAAATTCCAACAAGAACTTCACCTACACCCTCACAGCCTTGGCTATTAATGAACGAATTCATTTAAATGAATGAATGGCCTGTGGAAGATGATTTTGGGGGAAGCCTGAACCTCCACAGAGTAGTCCAATACATTGTTCCCACGTCAGTCATTTTTGAATGATTAGGTTATTTGCAGTGAAACCTGATGCACCAGAGCAGATCATTTTACATGAAACGCATACTTAGGTGCCACGTAGGCATGTCTAGTCTACGTTTAACAAGCACTCTTTTGGGTAATGAACACTTTATGAACGTTATTCTTTTGCTTTATTTTATTTTTTTATTTCGTGATAGTATTATATAAGGGTAGTTTTGTCCCAAACATACTCGAGAAATTTCGTAACAAATTACAGGTGCTTCCGCATGGTATGATGATGGTCAGGGACGGATATGAGGCAACTTTTAATCAAATAAACATATCGTGGGCAATAGTAAAGTATTTTTATAAAATAAAATAAAGTTAGTAGGTATAAAATATATAAAAAAAGAAAAAATTTCGGGGAGAATTTAAATTTTATAGATATATATAAATTTTATTGTGTAGCTGAATTTGTACGGTAATGTAAGTCTGTGCACTCGTAGTCTGCTTTGAGCCTGAGTCTACATACTTTTGCTCTTAAGTTTTACTTCAAAATTTCTCATTTTTGAGTGTACAAATCTTATATGCATAATCCTTTCTCTTTCTACAACAGCCGATGTAAGAATGTACACCTATAATCCACGAGCGTGGTATAATTTGTCAGTGCCTCGCACCGCCCACAAAATCGCCGCACAAAATGTCAATCAACTCTTTTTTACAATGACTTTATTAGCCATAAAAAAATTAAGAATTATTTAATTTTTATTTGGATATTTGTCGTGTTTATACTTCCCCGTCCTATTCATACTCAATGCAGTCGTTCGCACACTCTCTTCACCCGGCTCACTAGTTCAAACTTTTCTAGATGTGGCCGGTACTGAACCGTCAGGATGGTTTGTCATGCTAATTACACGTAGTATATTTTATATAGGCTTTTCCTATGGGGTTCGATTACTTGTGTGGATATTAATAGGTTGGATTACTAAATTATATATATTTTCACTAAAAAGCCCCTCCCCCAACCAAAATTTACATGTCCATGCCCTTCCCCAGAAATTTACATGTCATTTATCCCAAAAAAAAAAAAATTACATGTCAGCACCGACCCCATGGCCCTCTCCCTCCCTCTCAGCTTGGGTTTCCGTAATCCCACAAACACAAAATATAGGACAATGCTCGGTCCTGCCCAGGACAATTTTCGTCCTCCTATATTACGTGGTTCAATAAAAATTTGGCAAGTGTCCCTAAATTTTTTTGTAACATAAAAAAATTAAACAAATTTAAATTAACCCGTTTTAGCGGGTTAAAGGGTTGCACCCAGACATTCTCAAAAACATATCTCAATAGTCCAACCCCAATCTAAAACCCCCAATCGTTTCGACCCCCCACCACACCACTGACACTCCTCACACTGTGCCACCACCACTGCCACAAACCACCTCCACTTCTCCACACCCCCTCTCTATCTCTCTCCCCACCACCCTTTATTCTTCTTCTCTCTCTAGATTTCTCGTTCACCCTAAAACCTCTCAAAACCTAAAAGCCTTCAATCTATTTCTCTTCAAATCAAACAAAATATGTCACCTCTGACTTAGCTATCCGAATCAGAAAAGAAAGCCGCGCGCCCACGAAACAATACAAAGGTGGATGAGTCTTAGACGCCGGTGGCGGAGGAAGTGGTTGTAGTGGAGAAAATGAGAAGGTTAAGTATTTGGCACGCCAAAGATCGAAGTGGTGATGAGCTTGTTGTATATATAGAGAGAGTAGTCAGAGAAATATGATGAAGTAACAATGGGTATGTGTGTGTTTGCTGGAGAGAGAGTAGTGAGAAATAAAGATGAGATGTTGAATTCAGATGGGTCCTTAAATTTTTAACCGGTTTAAAACGGGTTCAATTATTATTATTTTTTGGGTAAAGTACAGCCACACCAGGACATTTAGAGAAAATTTATCTTCTTTTTTTTTTTTTTTTTTTACAAAAACATCCCCTGAAAGTTCAAAAATGAATAAAGACATCTCTACATGAAAAATTAACCAAATTACCCTTTGACCGTTTAGGAGACTTTTTTAACTTTACAATTTAATAAATTGGACCAATTTACCATCATGAATAATTTATGCATAAAAAAAAGTAAAAAAAAAAAACTTTATATTGTTCACCTTTTTTTAAATTTACTTTATAACTTTCTCAACTTCTTAAAAATGTAGACGTTTAAAATGTTTTTTTGATTCAATACATATATTTCAAATAAATTATATTTTGTTATTACTTCTTTTCTTTTTCTTTTTTATTTTTAAATTAAGATGCTTAATTCTTTCATCTAAAAAAATTAAACCAATATCTTTTCCTTAAAAATAAAAAATATGGTACTAGTATAACTTTATGCATCTTAAATTATATATCAAATATTATACATTTTACAACATAAAAGAAAATAGGTACTAGTATAACTTTATGCATGCCTTTATTTTATTATTTTTTCCCTTTGTTTTATTATTATTTTTTTCCCTTTTATGTTGGGAAATGCATAATGTTTGATATATAATTTAAGATGCATGAAATTATGCTGGAACCATATTTTTTATTTTTAAGGAAAAGAGATTGGTTTAATTTTTTTAGATGAAAGAATTAGGCATCTTAATTTAAAAATAAAAAAGAAAAAGAAAAAAAGTAATAACAAGATATAATTTATTTGAAATATATGTATTGGATCAAAAAATCGTCTACATTTTAAAAAGTTGGGATATTTATAAAGTAAATAACAATTTTTTTTTTTTGGTTACTTTTTTTTTATGCATAAATTGTTCATGAGGGTAGATTGGTCCAATTTATTAAATTGTAAAGTTAAAAAAATTCTCCTAAACGGTTAAAAGGTAATTTGGTCAATTTCTTATATAAAAGGGTATCTTTGTCTATTTTTTAACCTTCAAGTAGTGTCTTTGTCTAAAAAGTAGGTAAATTTCATTAAAGTGTCCTTTTGACAAACCTCAGGGGGTGTAACTATACTTTACCCTTATTTTTTTTATTTTGAACACGTGCCATATTTTTATTGGGGGAGGATGAAAGTTGTCCGCAGGACTCAAGCATTTTTCCAAAATATATTCTCTCTTATTGGGAATATAAATTTTTAAGAGAGATTAATTTTATTATTAATTTTATTATATTGATAGCAAATTAATTATCAAATTATTATCATAATGAATATAAGAGATGTAATGATTTATTTTGTATAAATTTAATGAAAGAAAGATAAATTAATAATATTACAAAAAAAAATAATATTTTGACTTTTTAAGTAGGACATTTATTTTAAGACAACAAAAACCAAAAAGGTGCACAAATTTTTTTGGCTAGAGAGTATATATAATATATATGCCACGTGTCATGCTGACCAACCATATTTCGCTTCCGCCTTGCCTAATACTTGTGGGTTCTTAATTTATGAAAAATTATTAGATGGTCCTGATCTATTTGATATTTGGAGGACTAATTCAATAAAAACCCTCCGATCATGAAACTTTGTAATTTATTAATACACTCTTGTGGAGTCATTTTCTCAATCCGAAAGGTAATGATCCACTAAGTGTTAATGATACAGGACTATCTAATAATTTCTTTTTATTTAGACTTGAGAATTCAATGGCTCTTTAATGACCCTCTAGAGTCATCTTGTGATGAATTTTTCTTACTGAACTAATGAATTAACTTGTTTATTAAATGACTCATTTCACTTTTCACATAACTCAATAAATTATTTAAATTTAGTGATTAAATAAAAGGAGCTCACGTCTCTTGTTATGAGAAAAGTCTTTGATAATATTACTCTTATTCTTTTTGAGAGATCCTTCTAAGTCTTAAGAGAGCTTGCTCTTGAGAAGAGTCACATAGATAATTTTTTTGAGATTTATAAAAATTCAAATGAGTCATTTAAAACATCTTTCAATTCAATGATTAAAATGAAGAAGTTGCGGTTAGGGAGCTCTCTTAAGATCATTACTAATTTTTTTTATTATTACCATTTCTCTCAATTTTGTTTATTTATTTATGAATGCAATTTGTGGAGATAACTTTATTTGTCATTCATTACATAAATTCAAAAAATAAAAAACTAGTCATAAAAGACAATTTTCTAAAAATAAACTTTCTTTTAATTGAATTTTCAAAAAACACTTCTCAGGAAATATCAACCATGCATATTTTTATATAATTTTTTTATTTTCAATTTTCAAAAAGCAAAAAACTATTCTTAAAAAGTTGAACAAAGCATTTCAGCGGATGTACTTTTAGTTTTAAAGAAAGCGGCATCATTTTTTCTAAGTTCGCAAGTTAGAGAATAGAGATAGATTAGGCACATATTTGTTAATTTATTGAAAAGAAAAATTCATATGTATATTGTTCAATGACTCTGGGGCCGTTTGGATTGGGTAGATTTGGAGGGCTAGGGAGGAAAAAAAAAAAAAAAATGATAATGAGAGTGTGTTTGGTTAGTTAAAACTTAAAAATGAGTGAAATAGTATTTGAGTAGTATTTTTATAATTCTAAAACTGTCTTCAACAGTTAAAAGGAAAAAATTATTATTCTATTCATATCATAGCTATTTAAAAAGACATAATAGTAATTTGGTTGTTATCATTTCTCTTCTTTTTTTAACAAAAACACTATCTCTTCTATCTATTCAAACATAAATAGAAATTATTGGTATAATTTTTTTTCTTTCATAACTAAACTGTTACTAATACTATCCTCTGTTTTTTTTTTTTTTTTTCAAACAAAGCATAGTAAAAAGGTAAATTATCTGAAACTCTCCTTTAAAAAAAAGTAATATCTCTTGAGATTTTGCATCACTGTGACTACTTCTGATGTCAGTCAGGTTAAGTCCGGTTTAGGTATGGCAACGGAACTGGTTTGGAGCGGGTTTCCCTAAATCCTGCCCCGCCCCGTTTAATTTTTGGCAAGTCCATGCCCTCCCCGTGGGAAGTATTGTACCTTGTGCCTAAAGGCGAATTCAGGGGTAGGCGAAAAAAAAAAAAAAAAAATAGTAATGGTAACCAATCCAAAGTTAGCCCACCCCATTCAGAAATGCTGGATCCGCCCTTGCCCATGCTTGCCCTACTAACAAACTCAAAAATTGATCTGGTGTCCCCCTCTGTCTTCCACAATTTTATTGGTTAAATAGCCCGAACAAAAGAAGACGAAGAATAAATCAATCCCTCTGCCTCTGCCTGAGAAGAATAGATCAAATAATTATAAAATAAGAGATATATAATATTTTATATATATATAAAGGAGAAGAAGAAATGAAAAAGGATAGCTCTACCTGTGTGAGTGCGTGGATCTACTTGAGAAAGTGAAACAGAGACTGGTGAGGGCGTGAGGGATTGAGGTCAAGGGTTTGGTTTTTGAGTTTTGACTCTCTTTGTCTTCCCTTAATGCCCCGCTCAATTCAATATATATGTGTGTGTGTGTGTATATTAAATATAGTTATATGCTTAGCGTGGGGCGGGACGGATATGTATAAGAACTCTTACCCGTCCCGTGACCCGCGACGGGTACAAAATTTGTATCCATGTCCATCCCAATAATATAAAAGTTGTTCTCATATCCGTTATTAATGGGGCGGGGCAAAAAAAATTGCCATCCCTAGTCCGGTTAGTGAGATAACTTCTAAACGTCAAAATAGTATTACATGCGTCAAAATAACTTAAATGTCCATATCAACTGTACCAAAAAAAAAATCATTTTTTGTGATAAAAATGCAGGAAACATTAAACTTAAATATGAGCAATTTATTTCTGGTCAAGAAACATTATTGTTTCAATTGAAGGCATCTCAATTGATGGTACTCAAAATATCTGACGTGGAGAGCTGGTGAATCAACATGAGAAAGCATAAAAGCGACGGTTTAATTCTCCCTTCTTTTTTCTGACTCTGTCTCCTCGTCGTCGTCAAAATGTTGGTATCAAATTGAAAAAAAAAAAAAAAATGATTCCTTCAGAACTGTAATTAACAAACATACTGTCATATCATAGAAAATATACATGCAGAAAAAGAGTAACCAGTTGTGTAAATTATTCCTGCTTTAAAGCGCAAGTATGTCTACACACTGTTCATTTACAATGCATGTTTTAGGGTCTTGACTGAATAATTAACCTTTCTGATAAAACAATATTCGTTACTGCAGGGACAATACTCATATATATATTCGAATGGTTAAGCAATATTGTATATATGTACAAGAAATTTACAAGGCCAGTTTAGCCCAGGCAAGCCAAAAGATTGCCGTTGAACCAAAACAAGGTCCAAGGCCATGAACAGAATTAATGACACCCCAAACACCAAATTTTCCATCAGTGAGATATATAGCCGTTGATAACTGCTCCGAAGCGGTTAGCAATGGATGTCTGCAATCAATCACTCACAACTCCTAGTCAGGTGGGCGGGAGATAGCGGAAATTAAACTCCATTCCATTGAAAGAACTGAACTGAGAGGGAATCCTTTTTGGAAGACTTGAGTATTCTGTCAATGGAGTTGGCAACCATCTTCAGCCCCTTGTTTTTGCCAGATAATGTAGTACCATGACTGTGAGGGCCAATTTACATAGCATGATTCTAGGGTTCCTTTTGAACGCCCAGTTTGACGAATTGGGGCCAATTATCACTCTTTGACTCCTTGTGTAACACCTGCATTTGTCCTGAGAATCTCCATATTGGCGAATGTTTATCCTATATCCTCCTCACCGCTGGCATTTTCCTTTCTTTCACATTGCATACCATCTATTATATGTGCCTCGGGTGTCATTGGATGTGGTAGGGGATCCGCCTAATGGATGATCATACGACTATGAATGATACTATATCCGAAATATTGTAAAACTTCTAGTAGCTTTTATTAGAAGACCCATTATGTCCCACATATAAACTCCAAAATATTAAACAAAACCAAATATACTGAAATACAATTATATTCGGTATAACCGTACAAGTCAAATCATTTGAAAGAAACATTTAAACTGCGTATATTTTATAAGTGTTAACTTTCTCTCTATACAAATTTATGCGAAGAGTTTGCAAAGAAAATAATATTTACACAATGGAGCGGATTGTGAAAGATGGTAGTAAGGATCAATCTCAGCATCAATCTCAGCAGGAAAGGAAAGAAGGAGTGTGCACAAGTCAAGTCAGGTCAACAAGAATCTTAAATTTCAAAAGAGGGTTATTGTGATATTCCACGTCACCTTAGGAGAAGTTTATGGCAGTTATATAATCTGTACAAATTTAGACGATTGTATTGGGCAGCAATCCAAGGGAAACTTTACCATGTGGGTTGTGTTTCTAATGCTTTTGGTTATGTGATATTTATATTTGATTCAGTTAATGACAATATTAAGCTGTCTTTCCAAATGGGTTTACGTGTTCACAGAGGAAATGTGGAAAAAAAGTTCAAATAGAATTTATATAAAATCATTATGTTACATTGAAGATTTGTAATTTGTTCTGTTTAATGTGAATTTTGAAAGATCTTGGTAAACCCAGAATTTAGATTTTGGAATTATCACTCTTTAATTATAAATTAAGTCCTGTTGTTTCTAAGTTTATAACCACTACCTTCAAGCATTCTGTACTCAGTGACTCTGCAATTTCACATCCCAAGTGTTTCTCTGTCATATATATATATATATATAATGTTTTTGACCCAATTGGGCAAATTAGGGCATTGATGAAGCTTATGCTTCTCCATCTGCCAATTCTGGGAGAGAGTGACTTAGTTCATCTCTCATCCATGTCTCAACTTTACGTCAACTAGTTTCAGAGGTAATTTCTGAAATCTCTCCACGGATGGAGGTAATATTTCCTACTCTTAGTGAAACCAAATTGAAAACAATTAAGAGCCTATTTCTTTATCTGTTGCTGAACCCACTATCAAATCAGTTCCTTCTTTGCTTTGATGGTTTTCTTTTTGAAAAGGGTTTTGAAGTGACAGATTCTTTGCTTCATGTAGCTTTCAATCAATCTCCCACAAGCTGATTCAAAAAAAGGGAAGAAAAGGTAGAAGAAGAAAGATGAGAAGAGCAAGCAAAGCATAAGGTTCAGGTATTAAATCTAAGATGTGATTTCTAAGTGTTTGAAAGTATGCCAGAACCGTCATTTGGCAATATGACTGGCACATTTCTGAAACTTAGGGCGCCCTGGTTGACAAGTATGGAGTACTCACTGCTGCCAGACGTTGGCACCAAGGCGCTGTGTGTTGGCATTTCTCTTGTCAGCATTGGCATCACAGCTGCCTATATTTATTTCAGGAAGAAAGCGAAGGCCAAGGCCAAGGGTCTGAGATTAATCATCTTTATATAATTCTCTCCTGTTTATTGAATATTGGGAACTATTTGAATTGATATGAATAGTTATTATTGTTGTAGTAGTTTCTGGATCATTAGTTTTTCACTTGTCTGTTTGGAATTTAAATCTGTGTTTTCTTCAGCTTTTTTAATGCTTTCCTTATCGATGAATCACTTTTTTATGAATTTATCCTGTTTTTTGAATTGTATCATAGTGATTTTGGGAACTATTTGACTTATAGTAGTCTCTGCATTATTAGTTTGTCACTTGTCTGTTTGGATTTTAAATCCGTGTTTTCTTCAGCTTTTATTGTGTTCCCATTATCCATTTGGTTATTGACGAAATGTAGATCATAAACTTCCATTCAACTAAACTTATACACTCCTTTGCCCCTTTTGAGGTGATTATTTTCCTTTATTATTATTATTATTATTTAACTGTTTGAGAAAGCAAAGCAACCGTAAACCGTAGTTTGCAATTTTATTTTTTCATCAGTAATTTATTCTTTTTAAGAATGAAGTTTTGATTTTGGATACAATTTGAGACTTCCTATTTGAAAGTAAATTATCTAATTATTTTACCAAGCATTTGCAGTGGGTATATTTTCATGGCTTTGAAGAGAGTCCATTAGTCGCATATATAGAGAATTAATATTAAGTGTTCCTTAACTGTGTGGTTTTATATGCTCCTGCAGTCACTCCTTTTTCTTGGTGACACCATTTTAAAGGATGTTTTTGTGCCTTAGATATGAGAACATAAAAGGAATGAGTTTGTATGAATGGAATTCTCAATTCAAGCATTAGAATGATCATTTCTTCACGTACTACGTCTGAGTCTTCGTTTGTCATCACAAGTTCTTTAATTTGCAAATGATGTCTCTATCAAATAATGAGAATTCTTGTTTGAATATTCAGTTTATTAACATTGATCCTATTTTGCTTCCACCAAATATTCTTGTTCGAATGGGTGAAATATATCTCAACTATATCATCATTTTAGCCATAAAACATTTACTAGAAACACATATCTTTATTTTTGTTAGGTATATGAGTCACGTGTTTGGTAATTTCCTACTCAAAAATTGGGTTGTAATGTGTCAAAGTGTCTTGAGTCATCCGAGAAAACTTCGAAGACAAGGAAGACACATATTTGTGAAGAATACAGCAACAAAGCTTCATTCTCAATCACATGTCTAGAGATTGCTCTTTTTACTTCCTAAATAAAACTGAATTATCCTTCATAAACCTGACTTGGTATCAAATTTCACTCTTGCCTTGTGATCCTTTGTAAACACTGAAGATTGTATGGTCATATCTCATAGCAGATTCCCTTGTCCCATTTTCTCATCCACACTAATTGTTATTTCCAGCATTTGCTTATTAGTTTTTATTTTTTTCCAGTTGTGAAATTCTGAATTTGTTCCTCGGTAATTTGCAAATATGAGGAACTTATAGAGGTATAGTTGCTTGGACCCTCAGAATTAGAAGTAAGCTTATCTATTTGAAACTATTGATGACAGGTTCCTTAAATTGTTAGTTTAAATTTTAGTTTTGTGTCGTGTTCTAAGGATTTTAAGTTAATGTTTGGTAAGGGGGAAGATATTCCTAGGGTTGGGTTTGAAAAGGCTTGCCTTTGCCTGGTTTGTTTTTCCTTTTAATTGCTCATATCTTCTGCCCCAATATTTTCATTCTCTTTTAATTTTTTTGGCCATCATGTGTTTAAAGTGGTGCGCAAGTTCTTGTTTCTTGCAAATTGACTATCTCAATGATGTTTTTTAGGCTGCTTAGACCCTCAGATTTTTAAGGAGTTCAAACTTGTGAAAAGAACTCAGCTCAGCCATAATTCTGCGAAGTTTAGATTTGCTCTTCCAACTCCTACTTCAGTGTTGGGGCTCCCTACCGGATATTTCATAAGATGCAGGTTTACGTAATAGTCTTTACTATCTTCCAATTTCTATTAATTACTGTTGTATCTGAACCTTTCAGCTTGTGCTGGATGGTGGTCAGGAATATATATATATATATATATATATATATATATATATATATACATATTCACTCACATTAAACAGTTGTATGTATGTTGAGACATCACGTCTGGGATTGCTTTATAACCAAGTATTGGTAGAGTGGCGAAAAACACTCACCTAGAGGATTATATCTGTTAGCATTGCCTATTGATGTGACTGACTTACAGAGGATGATCATTTGCTTCTACAAAGTTCTGGAAACATTTCAAAGTCTGCCTATTTTTTTTACGAGTTTTACAAATCGCCTAATCCCATACTAGGCATGTTTTATTTAAGAAAATGATTCATTATAATTATGAATTTGCCAAGACTTCAATAGATGATAACAATGCCTTTTGATCCCTTAGATGCACTAGGTTTTTCTCAACCAAACCAGCTGTATGAAACATTCTCTGAAGTATTCCAGATTCTCCTGCTGAGTTTTGTTTTTTCCACTAGCTTCCTCTACTTTTACACATTTATTCTAACTTATTTTTTTATTTAATTAGAAATTCAAAGTTGTTTTCAGCACCAAGCACTTCCTGAATCTTGAATGCTTATATTGCAGTAGCTGGTCGCTTGGTTGGACTGATGACTGACATCAGATTACTAATCATGTCTCGTTTTGTTAAACAGGGGAAAGGATAGCAAAGGTGATGAAGTTATCAGGCCATATACCCCAATTACTTTAGATTCAGATGTTGGATACTTTGAACTAGTTGTCAAGGTACTCCATCTTTGAATCGCATTCATGTTCTGTATATATTTCTAATTCTTTTGAAGATTTTTCACCTGAACTCAAATTGATATTGGTTTTGTCTGCAATAGATGTACCCAATGGGAAGAATGTCACACCATTTCAGAGTGATGCGTGAAGGCGATTACCTGGCTGTAAAGGGACCAGAGGTATTTTCTCTCGTTGTTGAGATTGATTACATGTTAATTATATAACAAGGACAGTGAAGTGGCTTCCAGAAATTCATATGGCTCTGAAGTGCCATGACACTGACCTCGATTTTAGAAACAAAGTAAAAGGAAAAAAATGAATTGTCACACTGATTTTGTACCAAAAGATGTTCCCGGCAAGCATCTCATCATTCATGTCTTTGCTTGTTTATATACTTCAAATCTTGATATCAGTCTATCCTCTACTGTTACTTCATGAAATATGGAAAGATGACTGATTTAGAACTTGCTACTGTTGCATCACAATCGGTGCTGCCTGTCCTATCTTCACCATTATCAATACCACTGTTAAAACCACCACTACCAGAATGACTGCAGTAGCTGCTGAACTGTGAGAGTTGGTGATCAAACATAGATCTATCATGGTGTTGTCCTTAATATATAATATTAGTCATAAGCTCAACTAACTTTACCTCACAGAATTTTAGCATATTAAAGTAATCAGTGCAACTTCTTTTTCCCATTCACTATAGAAATGGAGAGGCATCGGGGGGAAAGAATGATCTTGTATTCTCCAGCCTAGACTGTACGTTGTTTCAGCCAATTTACCCAATATTTTATATACTGGTTCATCACTATCTTGTTTACACTCGGTTTACATTCTTGAATTCTTTAATATCATTGTCACCTATATCTAATAGAATCCCTAAATAGTAGAGTACATAATTAGAGAGATTGTTGTTGCAGTATTAGTTTCTATATGTAGTGAATTTAATGAAACCATTTACATATAATTTACTACATATAGAAACCATTTGCATATAATTCGATAAACTCACACTAGTTTCTGTAACATTTCCTTGACTTCGTTTGGGCTAAGGTTTCTATTGTTAATATAGTATCAAAGATGCGATTAAATGGTGCGTTTTTTAGATGTGGATGGTGAACCAGGTAGTGCATGTTGCTTTTCTCTAAAGTCAGGTTCATTTCCCCATTTCACGTTTCATCAATATTCTTCTCATATTTTGAAAAATACTTTTAAAAGACTTGACCAGTCATTTCAACTCTAAAGAATGGTTTGTATCTTTTTTGCTTAAATTTTCATGACAACATTGTCTATTCGTTATTTTTTTATTATATTATTAATCTTGGCAAGAAACCCACACCCACTTTGCCCCTATGGGGACTTGAACCCTTGACCTTCTACTTTGTAAGACGAGGAAGTATTTGTAATTTTGTGGTTAAATCATTTGGGGATATATTTGATCATATTTATTAACCTTAATGCATGAGTCACAATTGATAAATAAAATAAATTTGCTTTGAATTTAATTTTTCTTGAAATTTTTTTGTATTATGTTTCATTGTTTAAGAGCCGCTTCAAATATAATCCAAACCAATCTCGAGCACTTGGGATGCTTGCTGGAGGGACTGGCATTACCCCAATGTTTCAGGTACTTATTCTGCGCTTCTAACCTTTGAAGTTCGTGACTGCTTCTTCTTCTTTTTTTCCCCCCCGATGACTATCTGTTTCTCTAGCTTCTAAGACATGTGCCTCTGTTTCTGTCTCTGACTACACAAATCAGGTGACTAAAGCCATATTAGGGAACCCAAAAGACAAAACCAATGTGCATCTTATCTACGCAAATGTTACATTCGAGGACATTCTCTTGAAGGTAAATGGTTCACTCTCTTCATTGAGTTTCAATTCATGTATTTATGTCCAACTTTTGGTGGCCATGGTTTAAAGTCTGAATATACGACATGGTCTTAGCATGGCAACAACAGCTCAGTATTCATGTCTTCCCTTGTTATTGGTGAGCCATGACAGTGCACTACAGACACGGCTTAAAAAAATGTCACAAAAATTATTGAAAAAAAAAAAAAACAGACATTATGACAAGGACAAAGTGGATAATGGTAAACCACACTTTCTAATACATATAACACAATCCAAGTGGCAAAATAGTTGTTGACTCCGCAGTGTACATGTATATATTCCCAACTATGTAATTAACAATTAGATAACAACTATTTGTATACACATATATTGTGTAAGTGATAGGGAGACAGCTGATCTATCATCTCTGTTTTTCATCTTTAAAATTATCAACCTTGTAAAGGTATTGGTTTGACAACTATTTACTTAATCCTTGTTACCTGTACTATGTTCAATGTTGGGACAGTGTCCTACATGGTAAGCCCGTAAGGGCTTCGAGGATTGCCTCCTTAGTGAGCTCATTCTGTCCATCTGCTGAGCAAGTTGAGATTGTACTTCTAGAATTGAATCTCGTGAGGTACAAAATGACTTCTTAGTGGCTCATATCATGAAATGCTATTGCTTTGCTCATTTGAAGTAGTGTGGGTCTTTGATATTGAGGAAGAACAGTGTTGCTATTAAAACAAGATTGGCAAAATGTCAGTATTTACCACCCAAAATAAATAAATAAAATAAAAGGCAAACTAAAAACTAAGGATTCGGATAGAGGGATGCTGATTATCGATTAAAATAGTTCATTCCGAATTTTTGCAGGAAGAACTAGATGGGTTTGCTAGCAAGTTCTCCAACCGTTTCAAAGTTTATTATGTTCTGAGTCAGGTTAGTTGTCACATTTCTTCTCTCTTGTTCAGCATCTGTCCTAATATCATTTTCTAATTCCTTCTGAAAAATAACCGTGTTTCTAAAATTTGAGGCATTATTGACGCTATAAGGCACTCCCTTTGTGTAAACTGTCACAAATATCATCGTAGATTCTGTTATTGCCATCTCTACTGGCACTCAGCAATTCCTCTAGGTTTGGCAGATGTAAGCATCAACTGGTTACTATGTTTAACTACCTTGAGAAATGACGATGCTCTTTTTTTTCCCATCAAAAATATATTTGTTACGCAATGCATCTTTCATGCAGAGATATGTTGTCAAATCCGAATTATCCAGTGTTGTGTTTAATTTGGAAATTTGAACTTCGTTTATTGTGTATGATATGCTTTCTCTTGATAAAGATGAAGAGAAATGTTATATATGTTATTTACACAAAACAATTAAAAATTCGATTATCAAATTTATCAAAAGAAAAAACAAAAACTATTAATATAGAAAGCCAAAATGCATTGAAAGTAGCAGTGACCTGAAAATAACTGGGACTGTACCATGCTGAGGTGGCCAGAATCATGGATGGTAGATAAAGGGTGCCTTTGATTTTTCAGGTTCCTTCCAGGATGAAACATGTCAGGTGAAACGGAATACTTTAATGACCTAGATGTAGATTCCATGGTTGTGTATGATGTACTTTGGCATGGCATTTACAGAAGAAATGCAATTGCTTGATCCATAGTTTTTAGTGGGCTCAAGGAAAACGGTTCAGGGCACACCAATGTAGCTAAAATGTGCAGACATCAAAAAGTTTGGTGGACCTGCTTCACACTGTGTTGCTTATTGTGCCTTTGTATAGCATGCTCCATCACTTAAATCTATTTGAGTTCTTACCATAATATTGGAGCATTAGAGCTTTCTGCTATCCAGTTTGAATTTTAAATTTCTATTAAAATAGTTAGTTTATAGTAAGAATATCCGAAGTTCGTGAACTTTTAAGGCTTTATTTTTCAAGGAACTTTCAAAGATACATTTATAAAGACAGTGATGGCCTACAAAATTATGTAACTTTTTTCAACCTTTAGAGAGTCCGAACTTTTTGGAATTTGGGGTTTATGTTCTCTTTTCTTCTTTTTCTATTTTCATCCATTTTGGAATTGCATCTTTCTATATTTAGGATATATTTTGATTTATATAAAACTCATGGCTTATGCTTTCGATGAGAGGTTCGCAACTTGCCTCTATTGAATAAAGACCCTATTTCTCACCTTATTAAACTACTAAAAGGCCTAGCCTAGTGCACGAGGCTCCCGCCACTGCGGGATCTGGGGAGAGGCTGTTTCTTGCTTGAACCCGTGACTTTCATATCACAATGGAGCAACCTTACCATTGCACAAATGCCCGACCTTAGCTTATTAAACTACCATTGTGCTTCAATACTCGTCAACATTTTGATTTCCCAACTGCTTGCTTTAATATATCTGCAGCCTCATGAAGCATGGAATGGCGGTGTCGGACATATATCCAAGGAAATGATTAACACTCATTGCCCAGAACCAGCACCAGATATTCAGGTTGATCTCTTAAACTTAATATACCTCTTTCCGTACAAAAATATCAATTAAACTCTCTTTTTTTCCCGAAAGTTCAAGAAACCAACTGTACTCACACCCACAACATTGCCCTAGCAGGATTCGGACACTCAACCTCTCTTTTGGGAAGGAGAGATCATACTGTTTGGGCTAATGTCCATTAATATTAAATTGGTTTTGTGTGTGAAATACAATGCATCTACAGACTAAGCTATGATCATCCATTAATTTGCAGATATTGAGGTGCGGCCCACCGGGCATGGACAAAGCCATGGCTGCTCATCTTCATGCACTAGGATATTCAAAAGAGATGCAGTTTCAGTTCTAATCAAATGGCTTGCAAGTTCTGTACAATAAAACCAAATATACTTTATATAAACCCTTGGAATTATTATGTCCACATAATAGATTTTTGAGATTTCATCTTGTAATGTTACTTTGCACAGTGGATAAATTTAGTAGCTCTTAAGGTTATAAGAATCTAATAAGCCATAACTTATGTTACATGGACTTGAGTACAAGTATCGAGTGCAGATCTGTATCCACGCATCTCACAGTATCAAGTCAAGTCCTCAACATAAGGACACATGGACATTGCTAAGTATTTATATTATTTAATGTTTTTATTTTATTTTTGGAAAAAAAACATCAGGTAACATTGTCTTGAATATCAGCATTCCGCTTGTTTTGAAGCAATTATATATTCAGTATCCGGTATCTGGTTGATGTAAAACATGTTAGAGCTAAAACATAAAACATAAAACATAAAATTTTATTAATATTCTTTATATATATATATATATATATATATATATATATTTACACAGTACAACATATATGCAAAATTAAGATTATAACTCATCATGTCCAGAAAATTTACATTTTTCAAATGATTTAAAATTGAAGCAGGTATTATATAAATTTGTAAATAAAAATGGTAGTAAAAGAACTAACCTTATCATGATAAGTTGCCTTTTTTTCTTTCTTCTTTTTTTCATTTTAAACTAATTATACTCTTTTCCTTCTAGTTTTCCCATATTTATCCGAAAGTTTTACTACTATTTTGGCTTAAATTTGTTGATACTAAGACTAATGATGGGAGAAATTGAGGGTCCTTATATTTTGTTATTCCATATCTGTGATAAAATGGAGATTTGCACTATTGCTGTTACATCTGATAAAATGGAGATTTTTTCATTCCTCATTTGCAAAAGTACCCATCGGGAGATGATTACAACCCTTAATATAAGGATTTCATCTTGTTTAGAGACCGGTTTAACTTGTAGAAACTAATCATGAGGTGCGTCTTTATTGGTTAGATTGGAGAGACATATGATTTCACACATTCAATTCAATGGATGAAGACGCGAGTTTACCGTTAAATCTAAAACAGATATAACAATGTATTTCCTCTTTACACCGTAGAAACTTTGCCAACCTCTTAACTTACTTAAATATAAGAAATTGAAAAATTGGAAAAAAAAAATGGCACCCACCCTCTTACAAAAATCAGCGGATTACCTTCTATATAAAAATGGAAAAATTTATTTACTTATTCATTTTGAAAATTCACATTCCAAAAAATTACATATAATGCTCAAAAGATTATATATTTATGAGCTTGAATCCCGTTTTATGCAATAACGTGCTGTTACATGAGAGAATCCAAACTTTATGTTTAGTTGTTGATTATTGTTAGAAGTCAAATATCTCTTCCTCCGCCTATGAGAGAATATTATTGACTATTTAAAATATACATACAGAGAGTAAAGAAAACCCTCTTATGAGTAGAGTAATAAACTTTTTTTTATTTAACTTTGAATTGAAAAATATATTAAATAATTTATTTTGACATTTTACGATTCTTCAAAAAATATTCTAATCCAGAGTGAGCTCATGGTTTTTTTTTTTTTTCCTCTTCTTCTTCTTCTTCTTGTAGTTGGGACTCACACACACTGCCTCCATTAAGGTTCGAACCCCTGAACTTCCTTTAAGAAGTAGGAGCCTTGTACCTTTAGATCACAGACCTGTTGGTAACTCATGACTCATTTCACAAGAGCATTACTCAAAAAATTATATGTACATTACTTTTACAAAAGGCCTGCTCTGGAGATTTTTCTTTTCCATATCATCTGGTAAAAAAAATATTTGAGCTATAATAGTGATACAAATTAGTTAGTGATACAAATTAGTTGGTCTCTTCAATTGAAACACTCATTTTAAATTTGTCTACTTATTGATTTTTGATATATATATATATATATTCTTGGTCTACATATTAGTTTTTGGTAGTTTTGCTATTCTTGTTTAATTGTATTGACATTTTCTTTCTTTGCCTTTTATTTATTTAGTTTTTACTTAACTCTTTATTACTTTACTTTTATTTTAAAAGTAAAGAAAATACCACTTAATAAACTTTATAAAGGAAGGCCATGTTTGCACTCCACTTTTCAACGTTGCATTACAATTATTAAATGAAATGGCAATTCTAACCCTAACTTTACAAATAAATAATTATATTACTTTCTAAAAGACAAAATTGTTCTTTTAAATTTCCTCTCCTTATCTCTAATCTTTATTATTTTAGGTCTCTTTTGACGAAACAAAAAATTAATTGAATAATTTTTTTTTTACGGGACCGAGAAATAAAAATTTATGTTGAATAAATTGACTCTTTTGACCGGACCAAAAAAATAAAAAGTAATCATTAAAAAAATTATCTCTTTTGGCATTTAAAAAAAAAAAAAAAGCTTAAAAAAAAATATTTATTGAAGAAATTATTATTTTTGTCAAGATCCCCAAAAGAAAAGAAAAAGTATGAAAAGAAGAGGATTAAATAAAAAAAAAAAAGTTATTTTTATCTAATAAATTATTTCTTTTGACGGGATCATAAAAAATTATCAAAAAAATAGATATCCCTTTCAATTATTTGAAAAAAGAAAGAAAAAAAAAAGTCATTATGAAATAAATAATTTCTTTTGACCGTCAAAAATAAAATTATTATTATGGAATAAATTGTTTTCTTTGAGAGGATCTTTGGAAAAATCAAATAGAAAGAAAAAAATTAGTAAAAAAAAGTAAAGAAGGTAAAAAAAAAGTTAAAGTTGTATAAAGGATAGTTATGATATTATAAATTTAAGATAATGCATCAATGAATTTAAGAACCAAAAGTAAATATAGTGTAATCGAAGAAAGTTGGAGTTCAAATTTCTTCTCCCTTTTATAAATATATATTATAAATAATTTTTTAATGCACTTTTAAGAGTATGTAACATTAAGCATGGAATCAACACCAGTTTAGATGAATTAAGAGACTTAAATAACCCTGTATATATATAACACATATACATATATTACTAACTATATCTTTTCTTGTATCTGAATTAAAAGGTTCCTGAGCAGTTCGTAAGATAAAACACTCCACTTCTCAGCAGCGAAAGTCAATATCTATATATTTTTTTCGAGAGGTAAAGAAATAAAGTTTAGCGAAAGTCAATATATTGCACTTCTACAGAATCTACCATTAACGAACTTCTCTCTCTCATGACCTTTTAGTTCTTCCGGCGACTCAATGTCCGGTGAATGGCTGCCGGCGGCGGAACTCACCGGCAGTGGCCGGCCGGTGCTCATCCCCGGCGAGGTCGAGTGCTCTCTCCTCTCCTCCGTCGACCTCGAGTGCGAAGAAAACCCTAGATTCCCTCTATTCAAATCGGGCATCCTGATCCTCACCACCCACCGGCTTCTCTGGATGCCCGACACAGCCGCCGCCAGCTCCGCCACTCCCGCCGCCGTCCCTCTCGCCACTGTTACCCACATATTCCCTACCAAGAGCAAGAAGTCCCTCAAGACGGTGTTCTCCAGCCCTAGGGTTCGGTTCCAAGTTGTGGCGACCCCCGAAGGAAGAGTCGACGAGAGGGGATCGAAGTCGATTGTGATCACCCTCGTTCTGAGGGGGAAATCGGATCCGGATTCGTTTTTGGGGAAATTTTGGGAGGCGTGGAGGGGGAGAGCGTGGGAGGGTTCTGGGTCGGAGGGCCCGAGTGGATCCGAAACGGGAAGAGGTGGGTTGTCTGACGGTGGATCATCCAGTGTTGCAATCAGAATGCCGGTGGTTGGGGTTTCGGGGATACTGAGGAAGGAACAGGAAATGTGGGAGAGTACTGATAAAAGCTTGCAGGATGCTTTTCAGGACTTGAATGCTCTTATGGTATGTATGTAATGTAACTATATATCTATATCAACACATGAATAAAGCTATCTGTGTATGAATTTATTTGTGAAATTTCATGAATAGGTTGTGCTAGGGAAAGAAAATAAAGTGAGAATTTTATCTTGCACGATGAGTCGTTGACGGTAGAAAATAAGAAATTTCACTCAATTCAACTGGCCTATGTATATGTGTATGAATTTATTGAGGTTTCTTTGTTCTTAGAAAGCAAATTCAGGATTGTCTTTCATTTCAAGGAATAACTTGTATATGTGCATTTCATATTAGCCGAGCCCGGAGTTCACTCCTTTGGAAGTTAAGTTTGAATTGTTGGATCTTAATAAGACGGATGTTAGGAGATTATGCTTAAATTACAAGTGTTATTTGTTTCACTTTTTGAATGGACTTTGAATGGTAAAATTTCTAAATTTAGTGTTGTTTTCTACCATTGTAATATCCTTAATCAATTTCATTTAGTTACTTATGATCACTGTTTTGAACTCTCATAGTTTTCTGCAACACTTTTTCACTTAGTGCATTAATAGCAGTATTGTAAGCATGACTCTCATAGTTTTCTGCAACACTTTTCCACTTAGTGCATATTATAAGCATGCTTCAGTAATGTTGTGGCTTATTGAACTCTTCAGAATTTGATGTGTGCTTGCTAATTCTCCTGCACGACTGTGAATGGAACTGAAACAGGGTTGTGCTTTCATTATGAGTTCTTTATTGTTTTTATCAGGTATCTACCGTATCTATATTTTAAATGGTTTATGTTAACAAGATGCTCGGTTTTGCAGAGCAAGGCTAAAGAGATGGTGATGCTAGCCGAGAAAATGAGGCAAAAACTTCTATCAGGCTCAAATAATCAATCCAATGCAAGTAATGATGAGGAGATGGGTTCCAAAGAAGAGATGCAAGATTGGTTATTGAGCATTGGTATTGCATCCCCAGTTACGAAGGAGTCTGCTGGTGCTTTGTATCACCAACAGTTGTCCCGTCAGGTTTTCTTCTCATTTATTCGTGTGTTGTTTAACTGAACTTATGTTACTAACCAATGTTTATTAGAGATGCATGCAAATTTAAAAAATTAAAAAATCCTTGAACAGGGAGAGTGATTTATGTGAGTGCAGTGGAAATCTTAAGATGCAGCCAACCTCAGCATTTAAAATAATCGATGGTGTGAAGTTCATGCAGACATTCCTTTTCTATAAATGATTGATTTTTATTTTATTTTATTTTAATTTATTTAAATAATTGATGGTGTAGAGTTTAAAATAGAGCGGTTGAGATATTCTATACCTTCTCAGTCGGAAGAAAGAAGTTCAATGCGTGAAGAAAAATAACTAGGGGGGATTGATGCAGGGCAGGGTACCTGGGCAAATAAAGTCTGTTAGAATTCTTCTTTTTCTTGATATACTTAGATGTAAAAGTAATGCTCCATACTAATAAAAAAAGTGAATATAACAGGGTATTGTTGTTTTCTTTGTCTTAGGAGGTCATTTTTTTTTTTTTTTTCTTATTTCTTATTCATTGTATTTTTAGGGCTGTAGTATTTGAATTTTTGTTCTCCTAGGTATTATATTTAGTGATTTTATTAGTTTTTAGTCTGGAGTTAGGTTTTATGAACACGCTAGAAATGGAAATACTTCTTATACTTGCGTTTTTTAACGAGCGTACGTTTCTGAAGCAATAGTTTGTTTTTCTTAAGTAAGTTAGCTGCATAAGGGCTTAAATCATATCCATGCTGCCTTTTCATAATCAACCTCTTTCCCCATCCCGCCAAACACCTACACACACAAACAAAAAGGAAAGGAAAAGGGAAAGTAAGGCCTGGTTGTTATCATTTTTGAAAAAGTTTTGTTCTCAAAAACCAAAAAAACGAAGAAAAAGAAGAAGAAATAAGACATTTATTTGATGGAGTATTTTTAAAAATTATTTTTCAAAAACTTTCCTGGAGATGGCGGGTTTCCAGTAAACTGTTTTCCGAAATTTGAGTTTATTACAGAATAAAAATGATTTGAGAATGAGCCATTTTGAAAATATTTATTGTTCTCATTCTCAAAAATTCAGAAAATGAAAATGATGAATGCTATACAAAACAATCTTTATTTATGAATTTTTCATTTAATTTCCAGTTTGAATGACGAATTGTTCATGACGTTTTCAATTGCTATGTTCTAGCAGTTATATTCTTTTCCCCTTTGATTGGGCTTTTGTTTATTATTATTTTTAGTTGGCAGATTTTGTCAAAATCCCACTACAGAGAGCTGGAGGGATGCTCAACCTTATAGATATTTATTGTCTCTTCAATCGCGCCCGTGGCACAGGTTCTGTTCTGCAATTCTTTTGTTTCTCACATTAATATATATATGTGTGTGTGTGTGTGTGTGTGTGCGCGCGCGCGCACGAATACACATATATTAAATTTTCTCTGCTGTGTTAATAGTGAATACTTGAACTGACAAACGCGAGAATGAGATTGAGCCTCAGAACAGTTACTCTGTGCAAAATATTGCCAAAAGTTATGCTGTTTCTGGTCTCCTCCTCCCACCACCCTACGTGGGCAGGGGCATACACTGTGTAATGCAGTTTATTAAATTTTCTCTTTATAAGAGTATGGATTAGTTTTGCAAGTTATTTCATTGTTATTTTTTATCTGTAAATCTTATTTCATTATTTTGTTAAGTCTCACAGAAGCTGGTAACTGATGTAGTATCTTCCTTTTGCACAGAATTGGTCTCACCTGATGATTTGCTGCGAGCATGTTCTCTTTGGGAGAAGTTTGATGTGTATGGCTGGCATTGTCTTCAACTTATTTAAGTTGCACTGTGTCTAGAAAGTGAAATTGGGATTATACTTCAAATTCTGGACACAAATTTCAAATTCTGGAGATAAATTAATATCAACAACTATCCTAATGCATTTTCATAGTCAATTGTGAGATCAAGCTTAGATGTATCGAGTAATTTATTAAACTCAGTTTTGTTTGCAGTCCTGTAATGCTTCGAAAGTTTGATAGTGGTGTCATGGTCATCCAGAATAAGTCCCACAGTGACGAGGAGGTATTCTCCGTTACATTTATTCTTTCTAATTTTGTTCAGTTTTGGATTGTAATCAACATATATATATTACTTTTTTTTTTGTTTTTTGGGAGTGGACGTGGTGGAATGAACTTATTCCTCATGATCACGGTTAGATTATATGATTTAATTAAATCAATCCTTAAAATAATAAATAATATGAATGTAATGTGAAGGTAACCTTTAAAATAAATTAGAGCAGTGATGCACATTCTGAATTCAGCATTAGGAATGTGAGATGGAGGGGGTGGGCGGTGGTGGGCTCACCCCATCCTGTTACATTCTGAATGCTATACATTCATCAGTAAATTTGTACTTTAAATAGAAGTAAGAAATATTGCATCTTGTAAAATGGAACATCAGAGTATGAAGTTAATCTAGTATAAAGTGTTTAGATGCTTTAAATCCCTCTAGAACTATAAATTGAAGAAGCTTATCTCTACATATGTAGAGCTGATGTATTGCATAATGATCTTTCCCTGGATTTGTAAAGCATTTGGCTTGAGAAAAAAGTTACTCTTAAGAGATGGGGACATCAGATGGAATATGGTGCTTCCAAATAGATTTGATTCAGTGGATAGGGTTTTATCCACCGAAGCCATTTAAAATGACCTTTTAAGAACTCTATGATCAACTTCAAAAGTTTGAAGGCAAAATCGAGTGGGATTTTGAAGGCGAAGATTGTAATGTATTTTTTTTTATTTTTTTATAAGTAATAATAAATTTAAAAAGGCGTTTAATAGGGGAACGCGTCCCATAAACATAAGAGAAACCGGGGTCTAAGGCCCCAAAGAATCCAAAAAAGAAATTAAATCAACAAAAGAGGAACAAGAACTTCTTTTCACATAACTAAAGAGAGAACGAATAATAAAAAGTTTCAGTGTCGCTGTAGACGACTCCTTCCCTTCAAACATTGTAATGTATTGAACATGGGTAATAATTGGAATAGCCATTGCGATGGCATCTTCAGCACTAAATATCTTTTCAAAACCACTCTTTCCCATTCACCTGAAATGTATCCACCCTTTTCTTTGGTAAGGAAGCCAACTTGGAGATGTTCTTCCAAAGACCATAACCATACGGGGATTCTATAGAAGACTGTGCACTTTGGTTCTTTGGCTATGTATTTACCCTTTTCTTTGGTAAGAAAGGAGCATTGGAAATGTTTTCCCAAAATCATAACCATATGGCTCTGTTTGATTAGGTGGAAATAGCAGGAAAGAAAGGGAAATGAAAGTAACACTTAAAAGTTTGGATGGCCGGAAAAGGAGAACTTTAAGCGAAAGTAATTTTCCATAACCACCTAACTTTCGCATAAAATTTTCCTACAAAGAAAAAAAAAAGATGATAATTTTGATTTATTTAGAAAGTTTGAATTTACAATAATGCCCTTTATTTTCTTGTATGTTCACGTATTCCAGACCATGAATTGGTAATTTCCCATAGCTTTCTTGAAAAAAAATGTCATCCTTATCAAATGCATGTTGGAGAATTTATTTTCCTCTCATTCACTTCACTTTCTTTTACTTTCACTTTATGCTATTAGTTTCTTTCTAACCAAACGGACCCTATGGGCTGATGACTACTGTATTCTTTAAAAGACTCTGCAGCTGTAGTTTTTTCCAATAAGGTTTCTTGTACTTACTAGCCATAATATCACTTACCTATTGTGTTTCTTCTAGAAGTAATTCTAGTTTACATATGCCATCATATATGCTTTACTATCTGTTATTAAAATTTCTTCTAAATTCAACCTCCGAAAAATAAAAATTTCTCCTAAATTTGTTAGGCAATGGGGAAGCAATCCACCTTATTAATTGATGGTGTTATATTGAAAATATTATATATATACACACTTGATTACATCTACTTAAATTTGTTCCCTTTTAATTGATGGCATGCGCACCATATCTTTCTCAAATCTCAAACTCTGGACATTCTTTCTTTTATCTTCAGAATTAAATGGTGTGTTTTACATTTTTACCTACTATTTTGATATCCAAATCCTTTGACATTTTTTTATGAGATATTGTTAAGCCTGTTCATTTGAAATTCTAGATGCATAATGTTCGATTATTAACAAGCAGCTTTAGCGTAATTTTGAAAACTATTGAAAGAAAAAAGTGCATATGAAACGAAGGTGCAACTTCTTGTGCTTACCTTCTTACTATGGTTATGATTTTGAAATATCAAGAGAGATTGAATGGAGACCCTCTAGTTGATAATATCTAACCAAAAATGCTTTTCATGAAACGCCTCGAGATTACCTTACCCAAGTGGAGAGGTACAATCTTCTTTCCAAGGAATCTTAGTGTAGGCTTAGGTAAAGCAAAAATAAGGAACAAGTACATCATTTGGAACACTGGACAAAGAACATATTTTACATGTTTATACCCTATATTACATGTATTCTTTTAAATGCGTGAAGTATCCGTGTTTCCAACACGATACTTGGGTATATATATGGGATAATGTGTCTCATTTGTGTAGCTGGATATGTACATTGCAAATGTATTTGCAATCCAAGCTAATTACATGATTGTATATGAAACTCTCTTGTTATGTTCCTTTTGCTACATTATTATGTAAAAAAGATTAAGTACCCCCATATTGAACTATGTGATACATCCAGCACCATTTTTTCATAGAAAATATCAAAAGTGTTAATACTTAGCTTTTTTTCTATGTCCTTGTGTTTGGCAATTTGATTGATATGATGTTTAGATAAATAGACACAATTGATGCATCTTTTCTACCAAAATCAATGTAAAGTGAATTTTTGTAGATGATTTTTCTGTTTGGAAAGTGATATGCACCCAACTCATGTCCCAAATTGTGAATATTTAGCTGTATTTGTTGTCATTGGAATTGGAGATTTGATAAATCTGATGCTTGGACCCATATCTGTAAGGTATAGATGTTGTTGAGTCCATGTAACATAGTTTATATTAAAATAAGTATGAAGTGAAATTCTTTGAGATGAATTTTGTTACCACTCTTAGATAATTGATATGCATGCACCCATTTCCAAACCTGGACATGGATCCTACACCTTTCCCTTTTGTTGTGACATGAAATACCACTCAAGCTAACAACTAGTAGTAAGATTCTTGTTACATGATCATAAAATACACACAGGTTCTTTATATGATAGTTTATACAAGAACGAGTTCCATTTAAAATTTTTGGTAGAACTAAATTAGTAATTTTCAGTCTATTTGTTATTAGTTTGCTTGGTTTTGTTGAGAATGCTCTTGTTTTACTTTCCCTGCTTGTTAGGGGTATGCAGCGTATGCCTCCTGAACTCATGTTCTAGTTTGTTGATTATTTTGATATTCTAGTATTCTTACCAAAAAATATTAGCAATTTTATATACCTTTGTATTAAGCACAGAAAGTTCCATGTTCTTGTGATATGTTTTCGAACTAGATATTATTAAAAATACGTGTAGAAGCACACATTGAAAAAAGAAAAAGAAAAAGTAAAAAAGAACTGATGCATGCACTCCCCAAGAATACTCTTAAACGTAATATTTTTAATAATATAAATGACACAATTGCATCTAACAAGTGGAGTGTAAGAGTACTTCTAAGGAGGGTTAAAAAAACAAGAGAGTACTTCTAAGGAGAACTATGTAGCATGGGAATGCTTTTGAAGGAAAATTTTGTCATTTCCTTTTTAAAAGTAAGTGGATTGCAACTATTTTTATGAAGTGCAAATATTGTTCCCATAAATAAAAGAACACCTTTTTTATGAGCTTGCTAACTGTGGCCAAATAATGAAACAAATATATAATGATGTCAGCTTCACAATTGAGGTGACCAAATGGCAAAAGGCATCTTTGAATATGCCTTGGATGGCGGGACACTAGTCAACGCAACCACCACTTGATTTTTTTAAAGCCTTTAATATTGTATTGATGCTAGTTTCTTTGCAAGGCTTCCCTCTCAAAATCTTGATTTCTCCCCTGCGTAATTCTGTCTGTTTTATGCATTACCTTGTAGTAGTATGTTGACGTCATTGAAATTTTCAGCACGTTTTCAATATTTGTTCAGAATCTTCAGATTGTGTCCAGTTCCCAACCTAACCTATGCTGTTTAATTGTAGGTTTTTGCTAAAATCAAAGTCCTTGCACTAAAGCCTGAAACCCTTCGAACTGGGATCAGTGCCAGTGATGCTGCAATGACGCTAGGGATTGCTCCAACTATGGCAAAGGAGCATCTTCTTACCGCTGAGAGCAAAGGTAAGCACTTGCAGAATGTTTCTCTAGGTATTGCTGTCACAGTCAAGATAATGTTTACTATTATGTACTATTGGCAGGTTTACTGTGCAGAGATGTGAGCCCTGATGGATTTCGTTTTTACATCAATCTGTTTCAAGAAATTGATTCAGCAAGCATATACCTGTAAGTATATATCTATATATATAAAGGATTTCTAATTGATTGTGATGACTTGATCCTCAGAAATGATGTAATTTTATTCTTATGTGAAACGTTTGCCTGTCTAGATATTATTTCCTAACTTTCTGGTGCTGTATTTGAAATGAAAAGTTTTACATTTTGTGGCACTTGCTCAAATTATTAGAAGAAACAGAGTTCACTGCACAATAGTCACACCTCTGTGGCTCTTGTATGGCTGTAGAGGACCTTTGATATCTGCACTAGTTTGACGACGGAGTATTATGGAACCCAGTAACATTTTGAAATTGTGGAGGAAGAATAATATGTCCCTTCCATGCAGACCTTAAAGGAGTATTGCTCTTCATGTATGATACATATACATATATATATATATATATATCAATATATAGGGTTAAGTGTGGAAAACACCCCTCTACTAAGCATACAGTGCTTATCACACTAATATATATATCATCCTCATGATCCGTGCACTATTCTTACCATTTTAGTCCCCTATTTCTATGTTATGTCTTGATTAAGTAGTAGAAATAAAAGCATACTCTTCCCAAGTTAAAATAATATTATCAAATATTATTTCTGAACATTTTGCATTTGTACAGAGTGAAAGATCATGGGATCTATGCAGCATGGATCAGTTCTTCATCTGTTTCTAGGTTAGCTGCTCTTATCATTCCATCTCTTAATTTTTATGCATCAGATCTAAAACCCATTTTTTGTAATTCCGATAAATTGAAGTGAATGCTGACAGTTTCTGTTATTTTATCGTCAATTTCTCTTGAACTTTTATCCCAAAATTTCTAGGTAAATTGGAGAAAGCAATGTAAGACATTGTCCCGAACGATAAACTGGACGAGAAGGAATTATGCACAGGTATATGCTGCATCAGAAATCACTCGCAATTACCGGAATATGTGGCAGGGATAGCAGAGGGACCTTTCTCATGTGTTTGTTCATTGTAACATAGAAATGAGTTGAGATCATTTATAGAATTGATAAATGGGAACCCCAAGTCTCCATTACTAAAGTTGATTTGGGGAAAAAGAAATCAGTTTTTCTTTTTCCCTTCCATTTTTGTGTAATTTATCAAATGAAGGAACAACGCAGGCCCTTCTTAATGATGGTTCATTTTTTTCTCATTGTATACGAGGTTGTAAAAAAACAGTGAATTGTTCAAGTTCTGGTAATAAAATTAAGGGTAAATTACACAAACACCCTTTGAGGTTAAGTCATATTTTAGCTAGATGAAGATTTTGGTTTTAACTTTCACTTACATTCCAGTTTACTTTTTGGCCTCTAAGAGCATCTCCAATGGTAAAATGCTAAATTCGGATGCGAAATCTATATTTTGATAGTGTTACAGTGTCAAAATGCTACATTTTAACAATTCTGCTCAAATGATGCATTTTATGCAAAATATTATTTTTTGACACAACCTTATTCTTTTTCAACTATCATATTTGCATCAGTAATGTTAATATTAAAAGTTGTAGACATTAAAAGGAAATTAAAATTAAACTGAATTAAAAAGAATAAAATATCTAAAATATCTTGTCAAAAAAAGACCCAAAAATATATATATGTATAAATTTATATATTTGATTATATTATTATATAAATTTTTTTTTCTTTTTCGGAAATTTATATATATATATACACGTATATTATATATATATATATATATATTTAGGGCAAATCATTTCAACCTCCCAAATTGCCATATATAGTTTTAGGGCAAATCATTTCAACCTCCCAAATTGCCATATATAGTTTTAGGGCAAATCATTTCAGCCTCCCCAATCGTCTCCATCTCTATTCTTGTTCTCAACTCTGAAATTCCCCCCCCCCCCCCCCCCCCTCCCCCCGCGGAACTGCAAACTACAAAATCAACAAGAATCAGAAGTTCAAAACTCATATCGATTGATCAAAACCAAACACTAGATCAAAACCAGGCATTATTCTCGGGAAACTCAATGTTCATTTGATTCCTCACACGCACGTCGATGTTGGATGGTTGAAGACTGTTGATCAGTACTATGTTGGTTCCAACAACACCATCCAGGTCCTCTATCTCTTTATATGCATGTGTCTATGTGTATATAATATATATTACATCAGTATCTCAAATTTTTTCTTTCCTTTATTATTTGATTTTTGAACTCCATGGCACCATATCCCCTCACGTATGTATGGGTTTTGTTTTAATTTTTTTATCTCTAATTCAATTTTATGATAAAGGTCTGTAATTTTATTTTTTTTTCCTGTAATCAAGGTCTGTAATTCTTGTTTTTTAAACTAAATCCTATTTGGTGTAATTCTTTTTTTTTTTTAATATAAATATATATATATATATATATATATATATAGATCCTTCTTTCTCTCTGGAATAGCTTTTTTTTCTCTCTCTCCCTATGAAATAGCAGTAGCTATTTCTTGTGCTACAGTTGGCATAAGAAATAGCAAAGCATTACCTACAGAAAATCAAATGAAAATGTTCTTTGTTTCACCAATTCACACATTGAGCCGAAACTTGTTATGCCAATTGATTGCTGATACAGACACAGTGGTGGGGCCCACACCCTTATTCAAGTGGATTTGGATCCTCTAACTTAAATCTTTTCTAAGTTATCTTAAGTTAAATTCTATGCAGATTGACACGTGACATTTAAAATCTTTCTACGACTCGTGTTAAACCACGTCAACTAATTTAATTTTTTTTTGAAAACTGTACTGTTTTAAGATAAGAAAAATTTACCAAAATTTGAAAATTGCACTGTTTTGAAATAAGAAAAATTTTATATACTTTAACGATGTTAACTTGGTTTTCTCTCTCTCTCATCTTTTCCGAAAAAGACCACTCCCTCTCTCTCCTCTTGGAAATTTAGATTGCAAAATCGCTGTGGTTCACTCTCTTTTTCTGAAATCTAAATTGCAAAATTGCTCTTTTTTTTCACTCTTTTTTCTGAAATCTAAATTGCAAAATTCATCTATTTTTTTTATAAAAAATTTAAACTACAAAATCCATTACAAAGGCTTTTAATTTGCACATTCATTTTTTGTGCAAATATTCCCCCAACTGTGGAAATAAGCAATAGGAGAGAAAGGGAGCGATCTTTTTTAGAAAAGATGAGGTAGAGAGAATGACTTTAACGTCGTTAAAGTATGGTGAATTTTCCTTATTTTAAAACGGTACAATTTTCAAATTTTGGTAAAATTTTCTTATCTCAAAATGGTGCAATTTTCAAACTTCATTTAAATTAGTTGACGTGTGGTTTAACACAAGCCGCAGATAGATTTTAAATATCACATGTCAATCTGTAGAGAATTCAACTCAGGATAACTTAAAAAATATTTAACTTAGAGGATTCAATTCCTATTCAAGTAACCTTTTCGAATCTGTCCAACTATTGGATTCCAAATTATTATTTTAAAACGGTACAATTTTCAAATTTTGGTAAAATTTTCTTATCTCAAAATGGTGCAATTTTCAAACTTCATTTAAATTAGTTGACGTGTGGTTTAACACAAGCCGCAGATAGATTTTAAATATCACATGTCAATCTGTAGAGAATTCAACTCAGGATAACTTAAAAAATATTTAACTTAGAGGATTCAATTCCTATTCAAGTAACCTTTTCGAATCTGTCCAACTATTGGATTCCAAATTATTTTTCATATGAACTTATGTAGAATATGGGATGGATACAATTAACTAAGAAATAGATCACATGACCCTTTAAATTATCATCTTGAAAACAATCCATCAAATAGTATATACATCTAGTTAACCAATTCTTCCTTTTTTGGCTCAGTTTTTTGAAAATAATTTTTTTGTTTTGGAGAACTAAAATTCCAAAAACAATATAGAATATACCAAATTTTGTTTGACCAGCAATTCTTGAACAATTTTATTGAAAAAATGTTTGTGGTTAAAAATCATTTAGCATGATTCTAGAATTCATCGATCAAGACCCAAATTAATTTAGAGGTTTTTGGTATTCTTTTTCTCCCGAAGACTTCTTTGACCCTGTGATATCACGTTATCAATGTTATTAACTAATTAATAGTTATTATTATTAGTGTGAGCAAGGGCGGATCCAACATTTCTGAATGGGGTGGGCTAATTTTGGACTGGCTAACTTTGGACTGGGTTATCATTACTATTTTTTTTAATTTTTTTTTTGGGCTGGGCTTAAAGTAGTATGGTAAAAAAAAAAAAAAAAAGTTTGTTTTTTAGGGTGGGCTAAAGCCCAGCTTCGCCCACCCTTGGATCTGCCCTTGAGTGTGAGTATTTAATCACTACCATGTCATTAATATGTGAACTTCTCCTCCCCACCAATAGAGGTTGACCACACACAACTCAAAAATTTGAACAATATAAGTGCAATGATACGATATCACTTAATAAAATACTACACTTTTAGTAATAGAACTCACAAAGAAGCTGATATAGAAAGAGAAAAAGAAAAATTTGCAATGGAAATAGGTTAAATCATGAATGATATAGAAATTTTACATTTATTACTTAAAAAAGTGTGTAGCTAGCAGGAAGTCGACTAGAAAGTATGTTTTATTAGCTTTGGTCAATCGGACTTCTAAATCATTGAGACTTTTTAAAAGTTCATTTTTCGAAATTTTACCAAACGCTCTTTATTATTGGTAAAGGACTTTCTAGGCTTAGAAACCCATTTTGAGGCTATAGAAAGCCCAGCCAAACAAGCCATAAATATGTTTTTATTTATGTATTAGGGCCCGTTTGGCATGCGTTTTGCTTTAGGTGTTTTGTTTTTGGCTAAAACAGAAACAGTGTTTTTGCTGTAAGAGTGTTTTGGCAAAAATAGGTAGCACGTTTGGAAACGATATTTTGCTGTGGAAATATCGAAAACAGAAACATGCAAAACATGTTTGGTAGACCATGCGTTTCAAAAATTTTAAAAACAAAACATATTTGGTCACTCCAACTGTTGTCAAAAAAAAATAAAACAGAAACAAAAAACATATTTGGTTATCATTGTTTTTAATTTATTTTTATAAATTTTAAATATATTTATAAATTTATTTCCATATAAATAGTATTAATATTTTTAATAGATATATTGAAATTTGAACACAAAGAATTTTCTCTCTCTACTTTGACAAAGTTTCATTACATTTTTCATAAAAAATAAATCTCCCCCCCCCCCCCCCCCCTTACTCTCTTCACTGCCCTTTTATAGGCAATTACAAATGCTGCTGGACTATCAGTTTTGGTCCTTCTTTCCAATGGGCTTGGTCTTTTTTGGTGGACCCTCCGAACTCGGCTCATTCTGTGGTGCTCTTGTATGGGCTGTATTTCAATTGTTTGCCCCTATGCCACGTCCGCGGACTATAACCGGCCCATCTCACTTATTGTATCCTTAACTGCCCCCATAATTACTCCCTATTAATTAGGGGGTAATTATTAGAGGCTGTTAATCATGACTTGACGGCTTGAGAAGATAGCATGGAAGAATGGACGGTTAGATTTGGGGGCCGGTGCTTCGAGATTCAAAAATCTCCTCGCTTTCCTGACTCCTTGGCCTTCGGGCCCACCTTATCTTTATAAGCTTCATAGATGCTCCATCGATTCTCTTTACCGTCTCCATCTTACTTTACTGTTGTTCAAATCTTCTCCGGCGATTTCTTGCAAAAGCTCCTTTTTCCTACGACCTTGCAGTACTCTTTGACGTTTTCTCCCTCTGAGGTTAGTTTTGTTTGCCTTTTTCTTTCAGAAGACCTCTTTTTCTCCCTTAAAATCCTCATTCATTCTCACCATGACTATAGATCTAGATGTTCTTCACATGAGACTTCATCTTGCTGACGATATAGAAATTAGAAATTGCCCTAAAGAAGTGAATATTAGAACTGGTGCTGGCCTTCTTTCCGGCGAAGTTCTATTTTCCCACCTTCATCTTAACGTCCTTAGGTTCCCTTTGCATCCCTTCTTTAACTATGTTTTTAATAGACTGAAACTTTCCCCTTTGCAAGTGAACCCAAATTTTCTTAGGGTTTTATCTGTTATACTGCTTCTGAACCGTGACAGAGGTCTAGATCTGGACCTCATAGATCTTCTCCTTTTTTTTACAAGGTTAGCAAAATCAGAACTGATGAACCGTTTTACCACTTCTACCCAATTGAGAAGAGGTCCATCTGCAAAGATAAAATCAAGTCTGAGAAGGGTTGGAGGAAAAATATAATTAGGATTAGGGGAGCTTAGTTTTCTCCAGCCGCAGAGGATTTCCCTATCCCGAGCGCTTTTGGAGAGTGCTCTGTCTCTTCATATAAAAAATACAAAACCCATAAGAGTGACTGTCCTTACGAGATTTGCGTTCCTCACTTTTGTACTTTCTTATGCCATTCCTTAGGCATTCCTTGTGATGATTTGAGCTACGGTGTTTACAGGGATAGGGATAACTACTTGAAGCAGTACATTCTGACCAACATTCCCTCTTGCTCTGATCTCCTTACCTTAGACAACCTTCTTGCTCTCTCAGCCCTTGGCAAGACAATGAGCTAGCCCAGATCCCTTCCTTCGGCAGGAGGAAAGCTGCCCCCAGGATCATTGTTGCCCCTGCAGCAACTTCTTCCCCAGTTTCGGTATCTTCCTTTGCCACTATTTCTGATACCACTCCTTCCGCCGACCCGAACGTGGCGGCTGCCGACCCGATTTCCAGCACTACGACTGTCAATCCGAACACGATGCCTTCTGTCAACAACCTTCCCAGCACTGCTACTGCTACCGCACGGGAAAAGACGAGAGGAAAAAAGCATCAGCCTGAGAGTGCTCTTAGCCCTGATGAAGTTCTTCTGTCATAGAGGGTTAGGCCTTCTGGGCCGAGTGTGTCCGTGCAACCTCTAACCAGGCCTCATATAACTAGGCCTCCTACCCCTTCTGGGCATGCCTCTGCTTCTGGAATGGCACCATGGAACCCTCGCTTCATTCGAACAGACGGATCGTCTGTAAAGCCGAACGAGACCATGTTCAAGGATGGTCAGACCGCTATGGCATACTACAGGAGCATGTGGACTCCTAAGGTTATTGAAGTGGCCAAGGGTCTGTCCCAAAAGGAAGTGTTCAGCTAGTTCCCCTTATCTGCCATGGAAGTGACTTCTATTCCTCAGTCAATGAATTTTTACACAGTCTTTACATTTGATTTCCTCTAACCATCTGCTCGGTTTAATCAGTTGTCATGTATATCTCTACAGACCCTGTACAGGATGATGGCTATGCAGAAGCAGGTTGAGCTGGTGAATGCCAAGGTTCGCATGCTCTCTGACAACCTTGGTGCAGCTAACAAGGAAAACGATGCTTTAGGTACTCAGAATACCGGGCTGATGGTTCAGCTCAACAAAGTTGAAAAGGAAAGGGACTCTCTGAAGAAGGAGACAGACTCTCTTCAGGACGAAAGGAACGCTCTGCAGCTTGAGAAAAGTGTCTGGCACGCCGAGCGAGAATCCCTTAAGGCTGAAAAGGAAGAACTTCTACGCCTTCTGAGTGATGAGCAATCCGCTCGGATGGCCTTTGAGAAAAGGGCTCTAGACGAGCCCAATGCTTTACTCGACACCATCAGTAAGGTAAATGGTGGTATGCTAGCTCTGCACGCTCGGTTCTCCAGGGTTGGGGCCCTCAGATATGCTCAGGGGTTTCGAGAGGGTTATGCCGATCGTGTTCCAGATGAGGGTCAGACCGGTTTTACCCCAGATGAGGTTGACAAAGAGCTGGAGATTGATCCTCCGGGTGTTTATGCCGACCCAGACTCCACCCCTGCTGAGGGCATATTTGATGAATGCCAAGAGATCGCCTCTTCCAGGATCACTCCTACTCCTTCTACCGCTCTGCCTTTGGACGTTCTTCCTCTGTCCACTGTGACTCCATCTGTCACTACTGCTAAGGATGACCCTCGGCAGAATGATTCTTCCAATGCTATTGAGGATAGGACTCAGCAGAATAATTCAGTCATTCAGCTCGATTCTCCTCCTCGTGAGGATGGTAACGCCAACAATGATGAGGAAGCCGTTCAACACCATCAAGAAGCTGACGGGGTAAATGCTTCTAGCTAGAACCTTTCTGATGTACTGACCTCATTTCTTTTGTATTTTTGCCATCTGTATACCTCATTTTTTTTTTTTTTTTGTAACTCTGATACTTCATAATTAATGAGATGGCCTACTTTTGATTGAACTCTTTCCATAAATCCCTTGACTTAATGATTGAGATGGCTGGCTTTCGGCTAATGTGCCATTTTACTATATAACAAATTTTTTGTGCAAGTTTTTAGCGTTCGGCTCATAGTGTCAGCTGCCACTTACTTTGCTGAGTGGTTGGCGCTCAGCTAGAATGACACTTGCCACTTTCACTCTCTTATTTTTGGCAAGTTTTTGGCGTTCGGCTCATAGTACCAGCTGCCACTTACTTTGCTAAGTGGTTGGCGTTCGGCTAGAATGTCACTTTCACTCTTTTATTTTTTGGCAAGTTTTTGGCGTTCGGCTCATAGTGCCAGCTGCCACTTACTTTGCTGAGTGGTTGGCGCTCAGCTAGAATGCCACTTGCCATTTTCACTCTTTTATTTTTTTTGGCAAATTTTTGGCGTTCGGCTCATAGTGCCAGCTGCCACTTACTTTGCTGAGTGGTTAGCGCTCGGCTAGAATGCCACTTGCCACTTTCACTCTTTTATTTTTTTTTGGCAAATTTTTGGCGTTCGGTTCATAGTGTCAGCTGCCACTTAATTTGCTAAGTGGTTGGCGCTAGGCTAGAATGCCACTTGCCACTTTCACTCTTTTATTTTTTGGCAAGTTTTTGGTATTCGGCTCATAGTGTCAACTGCCACTTACTTTGCTGAGTGGTTGGCGCTCGGCTAGAATGCCACTTGCCACTTTCACTCTTTTATTTTTGGCAAGTTTTTGGCGTTCGGCTCATAGTGCCAGCTGCAACTAACTTTTCAAATTTTCAAACATTCAATTTTTTCATAGGAAGATAGCTCTTTATAGATTTCAAAATTTCGTACATTCATGCGTACACAATTTGAAAATGAACAATGATAAAATTGGAACTCGATTTTCTATTGATAATACCTTTTCAGAGATATAGCATTCCATGGCTTGTTGACCAGTTTTCCGGCCATGGTTTCTAAAGTGTAAGCTCCATTTCCTAAGACTTTTGCAATTCTATATGGGCCTTCCCAAGGTGCCACCATTTTCTTAACCATTCATACCTTATTCTTCAGAACCAGATCACCTGGTGTAAAGTCTCTGTGCTTTACCTTTTTGTTATGGCTATTCATAAGTGTCTGTTGGTAGGATGCGAGCCTTACTGCCGCTGCATCTCTCTTTTCCTACAACATATCAAGATTAAACCTCAACATGCTGTCGTTATGCTCTCGGCTCCATGCCAAGCTTTGGACAGTCAGAACCAAGTGTTCGACCGATATAACTGCCTCGGTACCATACGCCATGGCGAATGGGCTTTCTCCGGTCGGTCGCCTTGGGGTCGTTCTATAAGCCCATAAGACGTTCGGCAGTTCATCTAACCATTTTCCTTTCTTATCTTTAAGCTTCTTCTTGATGCAAGCAAAAATTGTTCTATTCGTGATTTCTGCTTGTCCATTGGCCTGGGGGTGACTTACTGCTGCCAATTTTTGGTTAATTCCATATTCTTCCAGCAATTCTCTGACTTGTTTGCTGTCGAGATTAGTCTTATTATCCATAACGATTGACCTCGGGACACCAAAACGGCAAATAATATTACTCCAGATGAAGCGTCTTACATGAGTTTGCGTTACGCTCGGATATGGCTCTGCTTCTACCCATTTGGTAAAGTAATCTGTTGCCAGCAATACATACTTGTTCTGAGCTCTTGCAGTTGGTAGAGGACCAACCACATCCATCCCCCATTGTGCGAAAGGCCATGGTGTGGCCATTACGTGCAAGTCCTCAGGTGGTTGGTGGATTAGTGGTCCGAACCTTTGGCACTTATCGCACCTTCTTATGAATTCCTCCGCATCTCGTGACATGTTCGGCCAGAAATACCCTTGCGTCATTGCTTTGTGCGCTAAAGATCTTCCCCCTGAATGATTTCCACACACACCTTTATGAATAACTCGCAGTATCTGCCGAGCCTCTGTGGGGGTGACGCACTTTAAGTATGGCCCAGAAAAAGACCTCATGTATAACTGGTTATGTACCATGGCGTACTTTGCAGCATTCGATTTGATTTTCCTAGCCTAATCTCTTTGCTCAGGTAGAGTTCCATCCCGAATGTAAGTTATGATCAGATCAATCCAACTTGGCTCATATGGAATAACATTCACTTGCCAAGGATCTAGGCCCGAAGGTTCTTCAAAAATGCATGGCTGGTTCAGTATCCCTACTGGAATCACCCTTGCTAATGTTTCTCTAGAACCTGAAGTGCTACATGCTAGCCGATCGGCATCCTCGTTATGCTCTCTCGGTATTTGGATTAATTCAATTTTTTTAAAGTTTTTGGCTTCCCGCATAACAGCAAAATGATATGCTTCCATCGTTTCATCCTTGGTTTCATATTCGCCATTCACGTGCCGAACAATTAACTGCGAGTCACTAAAGACAGTCAAATTCCTGACCTTCAGCTCCTTGGCAAGCTTAAGTCCTGCTAGCAGTGCTTCATACTCCGCTTCATTGTTGGTGGCTCTGAATTTAAGTCTGAGCGCTTGACTTAAGGATGTACCTTCTGGTGTCTGCAGTTTGATCCCAATGCCTGTCCCCATCTGATTTGAGGATCCATCGACAAAGAGTTTCCACAAGCAACCACGAAGGTCTTCCTCCATGTCTTCTGAATCATATTCTAATAAAAAATCTACCACTGCTTGCCCTTTGACTGCCGTTCTGGGTTCATATGTTATGTCAAATGAGCTTAACTCTATGGCCCACTTCGTCATCCTTCCTGAGAGGTCCGGCTTGTGCAGGATTATTCTGATAGGGAAAGTGGTTAGAACGATGATAGGGAATGATTCAAAATAATGCCTGAACTTTCTTTTCGCTTGCACTAGCGAGAGTATCACTCGCTCGGCCTTTGAATAACGTCGTTTGGCCTCAGTCATCGTTTTGCTAATATAGAACACTGGATATTGCTTACCCTCTACACAACGGATCAGAACGCCATTTGTCGCGATGCTGGATACCCCGAGGTATAAAAATAACTTTTCTCCTGGTTCTAGAGCTGACAGGACCGGAAGGTTCTGCATATATTCTTTTAGACCAGTTAATGCTAGGCGCTGTTCATCCCCCCAAACTTGTCTGTCATGGCTTCGTATTGTGTCAAAAAATGGTTTGCAGCGATCTGACAATTTGGAAATGAACCGGCTCAATGCAGCGATCCGTCCCGTAAGTGTTTGCACTTCTTTGACTGTCGTCGGCTCGGCATTCTTAGTCAGAGCTTCTGCTTGGGCAGGGCTACCTTCTATGCCTCTATGATTAACCACGTGTCCCAGGAATTGACTAGAACTCACGCCGAATGAGCACTTAGTTGGATTGAGCTTCATTCCATAGTGCCTCAACACATCAAATACGTCTTATAGATGTTTCAGATGGTCACCTTTCTTTTTAATTTTTACTACCATGTCATCAATGTAAGCTTCCACGGTCTTCCCTATTTGACCCTTGAAAATTTTGATAATAAGCCTTTGGTAAGTTGCTCCGGCGTTCTTCAGTCCGAATGGCATAACTTTGTAGCAATAGGTCCCGCGCTTGGTAACGAAAGAAGTTTTCTCTTCATCAACAGAATCCATGGGGATCTGATTATAACCTGAATAAGCATTTAAAAAGGTTAGACGTTCATACCCAGTAGTAGCATCCACCATTTGATCAATTTTTGGTAGCGGAAAGCTATCATTCGGACAGGCTTTGTTCAAATTGGTGAAATCAATGCACACTTGCCATTTCCCATTCTTCTTCTACATAACAACAACATTGGACAACCAGTCAAGATAATACACTTCTCTTATAAATCCCGCATCAAACAACCTGTCAACCTCCTCGGCTATGATCCGGTTGCGCTCTGGAGCAAACCTTCGCTGCTTCTGCTTTTCAGGTCTTGCAATGGGATTAACGTTCAAGGAGTGACAGGATACGGAAGGATCGATTCCAGGCATGTTTAGGTGGCTCCAAGCAAATATATCGGCGTTCTGAGACAAGAAATCAATTAACTCCTGTTTATCTTTCACAGCAAGTCGTTCCCCCACTCTGGTTGTTCGTTCTGGTCGGAACCGATCGATCTGTACATCAATCAGGGGTTCTTCGGTCAAGTCCACTGGCTCCTCCTCCCCATTCTGCTTGGGGGGAAGTTCCTGTAATTGCTATCTCGGGCTTGCCAAATGGATGGGTGCTTTCCCTTTTCCAGTGTACTTCAGCGTTACTGAATAACATTCTTTAGCTACAACCTGGTCCCCATGAATGTCGATCACCTTGGCTCCGTCTAGCCCCAGGCATCTCATTACTTGATGCAGAGTGGAGGGAACACCTTGAACTCTGTGGATCCACCCTCTACCCATCAGAAGGTTGTAAAAGGGATGAATCTCGACAACTACAAAGGTCTCCATCAGAACCCTCTCTGTAGCATGTACTGCTACCTCCACCGTACTGATGGGCTCCACTCATTTTCCATCAAACCCTAGCAAAGGATTCCCAGTGGGTTTGAGCCGATCCGGCTTGATCTCGAGCCGATCAAATATGTCCCTCGGCATGACGTTCGCACTACTTCCAGGATCAATCAGAACTCTGCGTACCAAACATTCAGCCACTGTCAAACTGACGACCAACGGGTCCTCATGGGGGATCTGAACACGCAATAGATCTGTTCTGTCAAACTTTATCTGTGTTTATGCGCTCTGTTGGTGCAGAGTGTTTACACTGCCTCTTCATCCGTGCCTGGCGAAGGCGTGTTTGAAGTAGTTCATCTGACTCCTCAGTAAGCTCAGGCCGACCGTGGATTGCATTGATTATTCGAACTGGTTGCATATTGTGAGAGTTCGACTTCTGATTCCTCTTCACGTGCTCCATCGGTCGGTTTTGTTCCACCGTTGGGCCTTGAATATAACTTGCGAACTCCCCTCTGGCTATCAGCATCTCTATCTGTCTCTTTAAGTTCCTGCATTCATTAGTCTGATGGCCAAAGTCAGAATGAAATGCACAATGCTTAGACTGATCCCTCTGTTCGAGGGGTTGCCTGATTGGTAAAGGAGATCGGAACTTATCTTTATTTTCTTGGTACAGCCTTGCTAAGGTGACTTTTAATGGAGTAACCAGCTCTTCCTCCCTGGGCCTCTTCTCAGATTTCCACGAGGTCTAACGCTGTGGCTGAACCTGCTTTTGTCTGATCTTTGCTTTGGTTTTCTCTTCTGTTGATATGACGGATGTCTTCCGAGCGTTAGCTGCCTCTTATTCTTCCAAGCGCACAAATCCATCAGCTCTTTCATTAAGTTCATCAATAGTTTTCGGCGTATTCACTACCAAGCTTGTGTGGAATGGAGTGCCACGAGTCATAGCCAATATAAACGCTTGAACCGCCGTAGAAGGATGACATTCAATCACCATACTCTTAGTAAGGTTAAACCTGGTTAGGAAAGCTTGGAGACGCTCATCCTCATGCTGCTTCATTGTGAATAGGCTCGAAATATCCTTTGTTGGACGCTTATTTCCATAATAGTGGCTTATGAACCGATCACACAAACTTCGAAAACTATCCACTGAGCCCCTCGGCAGGTTCTTGAACCAATTGAGCGCTGGTCCAGCTAGACTTGTAGGGAAGCACTTGCACATCAAGGAATCATTCTCGGTGTTCAGAGCCATTTTCAACTGGATGTGATACACATGATCAATCGGATCGGTCGTTCCGTCGAACAGAATGAAAATAGGCATGGAAAATTTCCTCGGACTTGGAGCATTCAGAATTTCATCGGTGAACGGTGAATCAATCGTTCAAGCTGCTGAACGGAGGGCTTCATTTTCCCTCTGGAACCCCGTGGTTGCTCTCTGATCTACAGATCTCCTCTCTGAGCTGCAATAGTCGAGCATCACCATGGAAGGCCGATAAGTCGGATCGAATGATCTTTCCTCAATAAACTCTTTATGCCAAGGCGGTATAGCTTTATGGCGATCAAACTCCATTATCCTCGGTTGAGCGTTTTTTAATATGGATCAAAAGTCATGGCTTCGTTTCGCCTGATCTGTTCACACCGTTGATCCACGTGAGTTAATCCTTTACGATCATCAACACGACGAGGATTTGGCGGCAAATTGTTTAGCCGGACCTCCTCACGGTGAAGATCCGTCTGATTGTTCCCTACCTCTTCACCGTGATGTGCTTCATCGGTACGTACAACTTCTTCTCCTGCCAGGAGCGATCGCGGAATCACCGGAACTTCTTGACGCTGCATTTCAGTCCTTAGATCTGCATTCTCTCTCCGGAGAGCTTCGATCATGCTCATCAACTCATCAAGTTTCATTTGCTGGACATTCTCTACCGTATTGGAGTTCTTACCTCCAGTCATCATTCCAGAACGGAGCAAAGGCATGAATCATAAATTCTAAGTTAGATCTGAGTCTCGCTGAAGCGAATCACGTCAGATCTGGACTCAAATTTTACGAATTACGTTCTCCCTTCGATAGATCAGAGCTTTTCCGGCGTCTGAGCTTGCTGGATCGAGCCGCGATAGAGTGAATCACAGCTGCGTAAACCTAACGCCAATTTCTCAGAATCAATCAAAAATCAAGAATTTCTCAAGAGCAAACCACAATCTCTTAGATCTGGATTAAACTTCTAGAAGTCAAGCTTCGTTGTCATCAATCAGTCTGAATCAACATGACGTTGATCAAACAAGAATCAACCTCCAACGCTTCCCACAGACGGCGCCAATTGAAGATGCAAAGAATTTTCTCTCTCTACTTTGACAGAGTTTCATTACATTTTCCATAAAAAATAAATCTCCCCCCCCCCCCCCCCTCTTTTACTCTCTTCACTGCCCTTTTATAGGCAATTACAAATGCTGCTGGACTATTAGTTTTGGGCCTTCTTTCCAATGGGCTTGGTCTTCTTCGGTGGACCCTCCGAGCTCGGCCCATTCTGTGGTGCTCTTGTATGGGCTGTATTTCAAATGTTTGCCCCGATGCCACGTCCGCGGACTATAACCGGCCCATCTCACTTATTGTATCCTCAATATATATATATAACCAAAGTGTAATTACAGAAACAACTGCTTCAGTGAAAATGTAAAATGTTAGTTCTAGTAATTGAACTAATAATTTCAACCATTTTGCATATTATCTTGATCTGAAACTACACTTAAATTTATTTAAAATTTCCTGTTATAGTTTGATCCTTTGGTGATGATTGTCCATAGGTTTGTGTTTCTTTCAATTTACTCATTTTGTGCATTAGCGAAAAAAGAAAAAAAAATACTACACAGCTCTGATAAGAATTTTCGGTTCTTGTAAGTCTGCACTGGTGGGAATTCAACTCCAAAATACAGACTCTTGCCTTCTCTTCTGTAAGGAATTGTAAACCCCCACCAAATTACAAACACATCTTTTTTGCGAAAAAAAAAAAAAAAAAATTGAGAAAAAGACATAAAGGAATGAAGAAAGCCTTCATCTGTGTAAAATCTTGAATAAAAGAAGGTAACAAAAAAAGGGATCTTTTTTGCCACTAAAGAGCAGTTCCCATCAATTGGACTACAAAATTCCTATTTTTTTTTCATTCCGAGACCAATGTTTTGGCATCAACTTGAGTCTTGATGACATGTAGAGTTCTATCTTTTTACTGTGTTCTTATGATCTAGATATTAAGATCACCTTTTTTCATTTCTTATCCATCTATTTGGAGTCAAACTTCCATCTACAAACCATTCATTAAGGAGTCAAACATAAAAAAAGCATCCTGTTAGAATGGAAACTTGCAAGGAAGCTTCTCAAATCATACTCATTCTTCTGTATTAGGAAAAATGACAAAGATATTGAGAACAAATTAAACAGTAGTAGGTGACATGGGACCAAGAAAAAAGAGGTTTCCTTGTGTCTCCTTCACCTTTTAAAGCATCAAAAGGCCAAAATTTATCGCACAAGATATATAATTCAAAGTTCAAATACAATTCACTTCATTGTTTACAAATTTCAACAATAGGATTCAAACACGAAGAAAAGGATGCTTAACAAACAAAAAGATGTTTTCTTATGTTTTCCTTAACTGTTAGGATGGTATCAGAAAAAAAATCAGAAGATCTTATAAGAGACATACTTCAAATACAAATTTCACTTTCATGGAACAAGCTTAAACCTTTCAGTATACCCTAAGTTTTTCTTCATGCATAAAATCTAAATGTATCCCAGGCAGTCAAGATCTACTCTGATTTTTTTTTTTTTTTTCCTCAGAATACATATTATGAAGAAAAAATGTCAATTCATATCCATATCCATATTGTGAATAAAAAATGTCAATTCATATCCATATCCATATTGTGTATAAAAAATGTCAATTCATAGATAAGAACCCCAAAGAGTTATCTTTGTTTCATTTAATGGAAAACAGATTATCAATACTATCATAAAATGATCAAATTGACCCGCTCAAGTCAATCTAAGTCTTAGAAGTAATTTTTATTAGCAACCAAGAATATAAATAAATAAATACATAGATTTATAGTTACACATTCACATATGTCCAGTATCTCTAAGGGAATTAGAACCTTCTATAACTAGAGCTATGATTACAGAGGCTCAACTAGAAGAGTTTATGGACATGTAGACTAGACATAATAATGAAGTTAATGTATCAGAATTCCATCAAAATGCTTAATTGGAAAGCCAAAGATTTAAGCTTAAATGAAAGATTCTAAAGTGGAAGAAATAGCAAATCTGAAATAGTATTGCACAATATATGTATCAAGAATAATTGATCCTAGGAGGGCAAGACAAATCCAAAAATAATCCACAAAATTATACGTATAATCCATGTTTATACTGAATCTGATCTAATCAAATAGAAGGACAATTTGACAACGATGCCAAACAAAAAATTTCAATTTGGACTCTACTCTAATAGAACAATTGAATAATAGTAATACTACATAACAATATTCATGCAAGCACTCAAAATCAATCCCAGTATTAATTTCAATTACAGATATCAATTCTGGGTTTTAGATCAACAAAAAATTCAACCAAGAAATGAAAAAATATAATCTCGATTCAACTAAAACCCAGAAATGGAGAAATTGAAAAATAAAAATAAAAATATAAAATCAACATTGCCATGAAAGAAAGTGCAAAATAGAGAATAATTTAAGAAAGGTACCACAGGGCGGCTGCTGTTACTTCTTCCTTGAGACGCTGAATACAGAGAGAGAAATCGCCTCACACAACTGCAAGAGAGAAAACAAATCACCTCTAGAATCAAATCACACTTGTAATCACACTATTACAAGTATTTTAGGGCTTCAAAGTACTTACACTCTTCAATATCGCGAGGTTCATTTGGGTCGCTTCCCAAATCGCCAGACGTCTAGGGTTTCAGAGGAGAGAAAAAATATCGGGTCGAATGTTGTAAATGGCTTTTAAACTTGTTTCCTCCGCCACAGTGTTCAACATAACTTATTTCATCCGCTACAATGCTTCTATTGGGCTAACAGTATTGAAACAAGAAAAAACACGGTGTTTCACTTTGCCCAAATTTTGAAAATTAGTACTGTTTAAAACAAAACAGCAGTTATCAAACATGTTTTGACCCTGAAATGAGGCCTTACAACAAAAATACCTAAAACAAAACAGCCACCAAACAACCTTCAGTAATGCTTAATTAGTGCACTCTAGAGAGCATTTTAAGAATTTTTTTTTATTTTTTTGAACAAAAAAAATCTCATAAAGACGAGGTATTGAGTGTGCTCGATACCCTATGGTTCATTCAAACACGTGTACGGTTCATTGGAGCCGGTGCACGACCAGTTGGTTCTTGCTGTTTGGTTAGCTTTATTACAAAGAATACTTTTACCCGTTTTGCCAATCATTTCACTTTGAAAAAAGTGACACATATCACTCTTTTCAATCTTCCAGTTTTGTCTTTTTTGTCCCTCAAGTCTGTCCCACCAAATTACTCTCCATCCCCACTTCTTTCAACAATATCAACCACCACCAATCCAACGAACCACTATAACAAAACCCGGTACAACTCTTTAAAGCACCATTCTGATTTGCCAAAGGTCATTGTAGCCTGGCAATAGCAGACGCCTACACAGAAACTTCCCACGCCCACCAAACGCCCCCTCTCACCATCATCAGGTTTCCTTTTCCTCCGCAATCTCTCCACTCTCTCTCTCCTCCACTTTCTCTCTCCTCCCTTTCTGGGTTTTCTGCACCCCTCGAAATTCCCGCTATTCCGAATCTCCATTCGCCGAGAAAAATGGCCTCCTCGGCCTTCAAATCCACCTCCAAACGAGGAACTACGGGTTCCGATAGTTCATCCAAGAAAGAGTTGCCTCGAAAAAGATCTTCAAGCGTTAGTGCTGTGTCAAGAACCCAAGTGGAAATACCCTCTGAGTTCTTGAACAAAAGGGACAATCCTCTCTTCTGGAGCTCCGTTTCACCTCCCGACAAAGAAATCGAGCCCCAAAAATCCGTTGGAATCGGTAAATCAGCTCAAAATGCATCGAAAGTTAGTGGGTTGTCTTCCAAAGCTGCCAGTGATGTGGACAGCAAAAGGGGTCGATCGGTGACGAGGAAATCGGATGCTGTCAGTGAGAAGGTTTCGGGCGGGAAGAAGGAGATTGGTCGGAGCTTGTCCAGGGTGGGCACAGGGCGGCGCGTGCGGTCTGTGTCTATAGGCCATTACGGTGCCTCTGAGGTATGGACTTTGTGCTTTTGGAAATGAAATTTTGAAAATTTTGGCTTATTCAATGTTAATCTTATCGTCAATCTTGTTTTTTTTTTTTTTTTGAATTTTGGGTTTTTAGAGTGAAGTGGAACAAGAGTCTGTTGTATCATCCAATCATCGAAACAGAAGTAATTCGAATTCAGTCCCTAATGATGTTAAAAAAGCTCGGGAAAGAACAAAGATTCCGCGGATTCCAGTTACGGAGTCTGCTGAGAGTTTGGTACATTTTTGTTATATTTTGTGATTTGTGATTATGGAATTACTTGTAATGATTTATCTGTTTAATGATGTTGTTAATCTTTCTGAATTGTATGCCTTTCAGTCTTCGTTGCCAGTTCCGAATTGGGAAGATGGAATCTCAATTGGTTCTTTGTCAGAAGCTGAAGAAAAAACTATTAAAGCAGTTTGTGAACAGATGGAGGTGAGGTGCTTGTTTCTTAGGTCCTACATTTTGGATATAATAAGAGTACACTTATGGGTTAGTTGCTTAAATGATAGTTCGAAAAATAAATGTTAGTCTGGAAGTTGATTAGATGTGAATCTTTATTTTTTGTATATGGTAATGTTTGAGGTAACTTGTGATAAAGTTTGGTTTCTGTTCTACCTATTGCAGTCATTCGGTGGGGATGATTTGGGAGATGATACTGGTAGAAGTGGAATATATGAAACTGTGCGATCTGAAGTAAGACGGGCTATCACTGATATACAAAATGACCTTGAAATAGTGAGTTCTTCTAGTGTCCTGAGACAACTTTTGATTTCTTTCTTTTTTTTCCTCTGACCTGCATTGATAAATGCGATTGGTTGACTGGAGTTATAATATTGTAGTTGCGTGAACTCTTTTGGTAGTTTATATGACACAAAAATAACTTCGAGTAGAAATGATATCTACTTTGTTAATTGACTATATGTAACATCCTTTTGGCAAACAAGAGTTAAGAGATTATCTTTCATTTATTAAATATGTGGGGTACACTTCCATAAATTTTCGTAGAATTACTAGAGAAGATAGCATGAGATATCCAATCATTCCAATTAGTGTTAAGAGTTTATTGATAAGCCTTGACATGGGATGTATCTCATTGAGACAGATGAGAAAACATGCCCCACAGGTTCTAACTCTGCAATGAAGGTGCCGATAGTGGCATCTGAGAATCCCTAAGAAATTGACATGGGCGATGCATAGAGGCTTGCATGTGAAATATTTTTTAGATAATGGCAAAAAATATTAGTGAAAAGCCTAGCTTTAGCATTATTTGTAGCAAGTGCTCTCAGACTCGAACATACCTTCGTTCCATAATTATAGCTTTTAAAAGATACGGTTATGACATGATGCAGACAAAGGGATATAACAAATTCTTAAAAGATAGACAGTGATACAGCAAGGGGATAACTACATATATGTATATATTGTACTATGTTTATATAAGTATATATAGATGTTACTGTATTTTAATTTAAAATAATTGTTTTTTGTTCTGCTACGTGTATATATTATGATATAAAACTTCCTTATAAAAAACTATGACAAATAAGTACATTAATGAATAGATCAAACCTGCAGTAGGACATCCGTCCCCAAACCAAAGGAAGAACATGTTGTCCACTCTCGTCCAAAGATCACATTAAATGTTCAAGAGTTACATCCCGTGGATATGGATTTTCATATATCTCAATTCTTCTTCTCTAAGAAAGTCCTGGTATTTGAAATTCCTGTTATACTTGTCGTAACTAATGATATTATATTAGTAAAGACAGTTGTCTTGGAGAATTTGAGAAGTATTGGGCATCTCTTTGAAATATAAATATTCATTTTCTAATTGTAGATGCATTTAGGGAGGATCTAACATGTATGCATCAATAATCAATGAGGATCAGTGCTAGATTAGGATACGACATGTGTAGCACTCCCTTATGGAAGTATCGATGCTGTATAGATCTGAGTACACATGATCCTATGCCATCTTAATATATAATTCCCCTTTGCTCCCAATCTCATTGCCTTTTATCCTAGAATTTCGCACCTTTCTTAGCCACGATCACCATATCTGAAATATGGCAACCTCCAGAAAAGTAAGAATTAATTTGAAAACCTAACCCTCAAAACAAAGTACAAGATTTAATTTAAGGAGCCAAACTCCGCACATACAGTAACTTGCAAAGCATGTATGATCTCATACCCTGATTACATCTAAATTAATATTAACAGCTGTCATAACTGCACTTGTATTTGCAAGGAACCATACAAAATTTGAAATTAAAAAGACAAAATAATACCCAGCCTTTGAGAATTTTCATTTAAAATTTAAGAATCCAATGAACTCATCGTAAAAGGGGGAAAAAACTCCACTTTGAATCTTAAAAAACAAATGGAAAATAGAAATCTGAGAAACTGCACTGTGAAAGTTTAAAATCCTTATATGGTCATCCCTCTAGTACGGCACAAGTTGTGCAGTTCCTATACTGAATAATTTGTACCATCATCATCTAATAGATTACTATTTCTGTAAACTCGAGCATTTTTAGTTAATATAGTTTTTAAATATCATTTTTTTATTTAGTTAATATATATCTTTTAAAACTTTATCCAACTTCCTACACAAAAAATGTCTTGCATACATCTTTCTAAGTGTATTTTTAACATTATAACTGAGAAGAGCGTCTTATGTCCTTTTTAACAAAGGAGTTAGGCTATCCATGCTCAACTTTGCTAGCAGCTTTCATGTGTGACAAGGAATTCATAGTTTATGTAACATGTTCTCCATCATACAGTGTTTTTCTTATGTCACAGACCATGAATCTCTGCTCTCTCTTTCATTTGTAATTCTTCATCAGTCTCCACCGTTCAACTGTAGCTCAACTCCCGATTCTAACATGAGAATTATGTGTCCTGTTGTACATAATTTCTTCTTCGATTTAGGGAAAAAAATAATTTATTATCCGTGTGTCTGTTGTGCACGTATGTTTTATGTTTCTATTCTAATAAGCAGTATCATAAAATTTTAAGAAATGATCTGTTATAGGTATAACCGTATAAGAACTATGAATTATTCTTTGTGGAACTAATTTGATTTCTCAAAAATTGGTTTTCTGTGCTTTCTAACTTATTAATGATCAATTATTAGAGAGTTCAATTCTCAACTGTCGAATAAAATTATGAAAAAAAAACCCAGACAAACAGAAAAAGTTTGTAACCAACGTTTGACATTTTGTTGAGGAGATGTCAGTCGTCCACCGCCTATATATTCTAAATATTAATTATTAAATGGTTTATTGTACTTTTGTAGTAAATTTAAATATGATCAGTAACTGGCATGTATTGCCTCATGTAATATATATGATTGGCTTGATTCTCTAATTACATCTTGTTCAGAACTTATACTGCCATCATACACACGCGCGTCCACACTCATACAAATATATGTATCTTTAACTTATTTTTTTTGTTTTGTCTAAGTTTAGGCTATCCGGAGAAGTAATGCTACTGCTATCGCAACTACAAATGTTGCTGATCTTCCTCCTGATTTGGTTAACCCTGGAGCTGTTGAGTTGGTCTTGGACATCAGAAGGGAATATGCCACAAAGCTTGAGGAGGTAATCTATTCTTTCTGTAACCTAGTGATTCATTGTAATAGGGTTTGTATCATTATGCCAAATAGTTGGGGCGTGGTTTAGGGGAAAGATCGTTTGGATTATTACAATTCAGCAGAACATCTGATATATAATTGTCTAATTGCACAAAGATGTATGGAATTATTTATGCAATAATTTATGGCTCAATGCAATTGGGCTTTTGTTGTTATAGCTTTGTAATGTAAAAGAAAATATAGAAATGGAAATTTTGGAGGTAAATTTACTCTTTGGAGGCAATAGCCTAATAAACAAGTGCCATGTATAAGGCTGAGAATCGTCTGTGACCCTTATGAATGACATGTAGTTCTTGGCACTAAGAAGCACGGATACTGATACGGACACGGGACACAGATACAATATGACACGGATACGCCAACACGTCAAATTCTAAAAAAAGTAGGACACGGACACGGACACGGCATGGACACGACTAATATAAATATAAATTTTTATTTATATATCTATTGAATGAGACAATCGTAGAACTTTAATTAATTTATAAACTCTATACTAAAGTTACATAAGTTAAAAGATGAAGCTATTTGAATATAGAAAAGAATATGGTATCATATATAATGATATTACTATCCTATCTTATCATTATAGTTACGTTTTTGTTACTTAGAGGTTGAACACTTTGATGTATATTTGTAATGTTGTTCCCCCGCAAACACCCTCTCCCCAGCAGCCATAATGTTGTTTCCAAGACTGTCGTATGTTTGTTTTATATTAGGCTAAGAGTATCGGATGTGTTGGTCAAGTGTTTGGAATGTGTTGGTCAAGTGTCCAAGATGTGTCTACCAAGTGTCCGAAATAATAAAATTTATTTTTAAATAATGGACATGGCCATGAAGTGCCGAACACGTGTCTAGGCATGTCTATGGGATTTCGGTGGACGCGGCACCTCATAGAAGTGTCCATGCTTCTTAGTATTGGCGTCATCCATATCACTTTCATAATTAATATGTATTATCTTTCTCCATGTGCATGGCAAAGGTGAAATCTCTCTCTCTCTACATTTCCAGAGAACCAAGAATATATACTTCTGTGCTAGTTGCATTTATTGATGTCATTGTTGACTTATTACTTTTTGTGTTTCCAGGCTGCCTGGTTTCAATAAAATAAATGTCATGCTGATCCTGACTTGCAGAATGTCCGAGGACATTCTAATTAGTGCCTTTTCAATTGAAATTCAATTAATTTCACCTTGTTTCCTGTATGCAGTCCCAGGAACGGGCTAGAAAACTTCAAGCTGATCTGGCTGTTGAGGAGCATCGTGGGCTAGAGTTGAGTAGAATCCTGAAGGAAGTCCTTCCAGATCCAAAGACAACTAATGTGCAGAAATCACGTTTACGAAGAAAAGTAGGATTTTGGTTTCTAGCAAAAAAAAAAAAAAAATCATGTATCAAATTCCTAAATTAGCTATACACTTTATGTGGATTAGTTTACATCTAGAACAGTGTGCTGAATGCAACCACAATTCAGTTCCTTTTCTGGAAATAGCATTCATATAGTAGAAAAGTAGGCTGTGCCTGTCTATGTCAGTGTTTGGATAGCTAGCTTTCATTTGGTAAGGTTTAGACACACTAATCAAATAATTCTTTTGTTGTGTATAGAATCTAAAGTGAGTTTAGTTGTACTTGGGGAAAAAAAAGTGAGTTGTCAATGAGCTGTTCTAATCGTGTTTGGAGGTGTGTCAATGGCCTTGGGATAAGAGGTTGGGTTAAGGCACACAAAAGCTTTCGTGTTTGGGAAAAATGGTTATTAGGGAAAAAAGAAAAAGGGTTGGGGGTGGGGGTGTCGGGTTGGGGGAAGGAAGGGGTTATTTGTAGAATTTGGTGTGTGCAATGTTTAGGAAATGTGATTTTAGTTTTGTCTTTGTGGCTTCTGAAGTTTCTCTTTCATTGTACCTAATGCACCATTTTGAGATATTATATCATTGCCTGGCGCAGTGGTAAAACTCAGGCTCATAAGCATGAGGCTGTGGTTTTGACTCTGAGCAGTCACTTTGTGCAAAAATAATGCCAAATGTTAACTGTGTTTCTAGTCTTCTCTCGCAGCACCCCACATGGGAGACCAGCATTGAATAATACCCTTTTATCTAGACTCTTTCATTTTTCTTGTTTTTGGTAATTACTTATGTTCATATCTCGGGCTGTATTTCCTTTTTTGGGTTATGAGTTATAAATTCTGGGTAATTATTCCATTGCAAGATGTTATGCTTAGTTCAAATGCTACAGAGAATAATAGGATGGCTTCATTTTTTGTTGTAGAAACCTTTTGTAACGTATATTTAAGTCCATGCTGAGTAAACAGTTCGCATCTATGTTATGCCGAATTGGAAGGGGCATTTTGGCATCATTTGGTTGGTAAATGTTTGGAAGGTTTTTGGGTAACGGGCATAGAATGCTGGAATCCTCATTCTTTAGCTTGTATCTACATTTGCATTTTAATGCTCAGTGTTCATTGTTCATTTCTTATCAGAATGATTTTATGATTTTTTTATGACAGGCCAGCACTGAAAGAAGAAAGATTTCGAAAAATCTGACAGAAGAAGCTATGGCTTATTTTGATGAATGTGTGTCCATATCAACATTTGATAGCTCTGATTTCTCTGCAACAGAAGAACTACCTTTCAACTTAGTTGGAGCTTTTGCCCAAGCTCCTGCATCATCTTTGCGCCAAGAAAGTCCAAGCATTTCAACCTCTTATCAACCAGACAGTGGCCTCCTCCATAATCAGGTTCTTTTACTCGCTGATTGGTTTTAATGTTCATTTATTGATACATTCTAAACCTTTCAGGTTAGTCTGACCTTCCAAAGGAAATAAAAATTCGCCCTCGCTTATAAATACAGTTTCTAGCGAGTACAATATACAATTTTGCTTCCTATGGATGCATGACAAATTAGGGTAAAAATTGAAACGTTTTATGGAGATATTTTTGTTTTAAAATTTGAAGTTTGAAATTGTAGTCAAAGTTGAGGGGGATGGGTGTGTTCACTGCAATTGGGTTGGGCTTTTCAACGTCGATTCTGTGTTCAGTGACGATTGTGTGTCTAAAGAAATCTTACCATGACTTGTGCTTCTGTTTCAGAGTAGAATGTATTCTGATAATCTTCTAAAGCTGCATGTTTTGTTTTTCTTCTTTTAGCAGTGAAGTTTAGTAATCTAATTATGAGTGGACTGGAAAGAGAGTGCAGTCTTGATTCTTATTGGAAAGTAAAAGATATACATGGAAGGTTCACGACAAGAAATTATACGTATCTCTTAATAGTTTGCAGTAACAAATGAGTTCCTTATGTATCTAACATACAAGCACACAAACAGGAAACTGAAAAGATGCCGGAATTGAAATTAATTCTCTACAATAAGTTATACAATGTAGCATAAATATTATAAACATTTTCCATTAGGACTCCCTTCTCCATGAATCCATAATTTTCCCCCCTTTATTTGTCTCTGTTTTCCTTAGGTTTGACAATATGTAAAAAAGAAAATAACTATCTCTATGGAAAAAAATTGAAAAGATATTTGAATTTGTAATATTTGAGATTATTAGTAGCAAGTTGTTCTTTCATCAAAATTTGTATGTAAGAAAACATTAACTAAAACTTGGTTTCTTATATAAATTATATCCTGCTTACAGGAATCAGTCATCTGTGATCAACCTGAGCATAGTCGTGGAGATTCTGGTTTAACTGCTAACAGCAGCAGTAACGAGCCCATGATAGACCAAGCGACTTTAAGAGGTATCAATAGAGAAAAGGGTCAGAAATTTAAGTTCTCCTTTGCTCGCAAATTAACTGAAACTGTTGGCTTTGAAAATGACATAAGGGATTACATTAAAAAATTTGAGAAAGACAACAACTCAGAGATTATAAGATCAAGTTACTATGATCTAGATGAGTATAATTTACAGGACCACACCCAGAATTTGTTGTTTGACAGGGTGTTCTTCAAGAACAGAATAGAGTCTGGGAGTCTACATCTCTGTGGTGGAGCTTTTACATTTTCATTTTCACCTTTTGCTTCTGTTATCTGAACTCTTCTGATTGTGCAAATTCCCCGAGTTAAATGTGAGCTCGATTCTTTTTTTTTTTTTTTTGTGGAGAAATTGTATGCTGCTAAAATCGCTCTCATCTCCAAGCTCTATGTCACTTGAGAAAGTATGAATGTTGAAATAAAAGTGGAGATTGGATCAATAGACTAGTGATAAATAGTAAGTGCCACACGTAAGCAGCTATGTCGGTTGAATTCTTCTGGCAAAAGTCAAGACCTGCTCGTCAAGTGGTTGTATGCAAAACCCATCACTGAGAGGCACTAGGGCTGGTAATATGTGGCCTTATCTGTGAAAAACTATTGCAGCTATGATAATTTGCTCATAGGTACACAGAATTTGATTCTTACTGTTGTATACTTTTAGTACATGTATCAGTATGAAATTTATAAATTGACCATTTAAGTGTTTTTCCACACCGGTGAGCAAGAAATTTATCCACACCAACTATAGAGACCATTCCATAGGATTGCTATATTGTTTTTTTGGTAATTACCTTTAGCAATCATGCGTCGTAATAGTGTGGAAATAACACATTCAGCTATTGAAAATAATTGCAACTAGTATCCTTTGTGCAAAAAGCCTCTCTAATATAGAAGTAGTGCATATAACACTCCTGAATTCGTCAGGGTGAAGTGGGGAACAAAAATTCTCTTGTGCATATAATAGTTAGCACTATGAATATTGTGCACATAATACTTTGATATAATGAAAGGGTATAGAGATACTTCGCAGGTATGTAACCTTCTTTAAACTTGAAATAGTGGCATCATGTTACACCTTCCCTATTTGTTGAATACTTTGATTTCCATGAATTATCTGAAGCTTCATTTTGTTCAAGGATGTAGTGAGAGAATAGGAAATTAATATAAAGTAGTTTTTTCATTTTTCTTATTTGGTTGCATGGAAAACAGGGCAGAAAATATTGTGAGGAAAACTAGGGGGGAGATTTTTTTAATTTTTCTGTCATTATTTTTTTCTTTGTTTTCAATTATTTTGTAAAATATTAATTTATGTTTTAAAACAGTCGTGGAAAAGAATACAAGGACATTTTTCATTTTCTTTTTCTAGGAAAAAAACAGAAGTTTTTCGTGCTTGCAGGATATGAGTTGGAATCAGAATGAACTGTTGTTGGGGAATTAGGATATTTTCTACTTTGAGGACATTAATGTCCAATGGTTTTCTAATGTTAATGTCAGGGACTCAAGTCTCTTACCATTTCCTCACACCTATCTATTTCCAGTAATGATAAAGAGAACCCTAATAACAAAATTCCAACAAGCCAAGGGAAACTGAAAAGAAAACACAAATCACTACCTAGCTTCACTTTTTGTCCATATTTCTGTGACCGAGGTAGTAAAATAGAATAAGGATGAAACCCTAAGACATATTTTATGGTTCGTATCCGCCCACAACCAACACAAGAAACCGATCAAAGGTTGTCAAAGATGTCAGCAATGGTTGTCATTGAAGACGATGAAGAAGTTAGTGAAGCCGATGAAATGGGAGGAGAAGTTGATACTTCCTGCACTTTCTGATCTGCACCCACCAAACTATCAGCCTCAATCCCAGAACCTGGAGTGTTCAATGTGCCACTCACATTCAAGTAATTCTCAACGGAGAATTCATCAAATATGAAGTTGATGTCATCCAAGTCTGGTAATTCTTCAGCTTCTTCAAGGGGAATGTCAGGAATGGTGAACGGACTGAATGCTGTATCAGGACAGAGGCTCCAAGGGTCCTCGTGCTCGTCGGTGAGGTCCGTCATCTCCATTGCAGGTGGGGGGTCAAATGGCAGAGGAAGCTCGAAGTTGGGAAGTTGGGGTCGGACCATTTGTTCTTCATGTTGTTGTTGTGGTTGTTCTAGTTGTTGTTGTGGTGGTGGTGGTGGTGGTAGGACTATATTTTTGGACTTGCCTGCATAGCTGCTAATGTCAAAATTGGTCACTGCATTTGGTCCCCTCTGCTTTATGGCTGCCATGTCATATGCTTCTGCTGCTTCCTCTTGAGTGCCTTCAGAAGAAATAATAACAGGAATAATAAAAATAATTTAATTAATTAAAAAGAAATGTTTGTTTATGAAACATAATAAAACAAAGTGGATTAGCTCTTGATTATTGTACCAGGCAAAAAGAAAATAATAAAAAAGAATACAAATTTTATTATTTTCCTTTTAATTTGAGGAATAATAACTTGCCTGTATTTTAATGTATGACTAAGTTTAGACTTTTTTGAATATAATGATCAGACTATACTTGATATTTATTTATTTTTAAAGAATGTGGTTGTAACTGCCCAAAACATTACTTTTTTAGCAAATAAAAAAATAAAATAAAATTCGGGCACTTAAAGGTAAAAAGGATAAGAAAGTTTCCATTTCAATGAAAATACGAAAATAAAAAAATTCCGTGAAATTTCACAAACCAAAGGAAATATATTATTGGTTATTAATTTTGTAAGAGGGGGGCTACCTTTAACCATAGGAAGATAAAAAATGTTGTGGGAGCAATAGTTGGGTTTTTCTATAATTTTAATGGGGGCAATTTTAAAATTTTATAGGTATATAATACAAAAAAATAAAAAATAAAAAATAGTAGGTATATATAAATAAATAAAAATTAGTTGGGGCAAATTGAGGTTGCGGAGGCTAAATCACTCGAGGATTGCATTATGAAGAAGTGCAACTGGTCTCATTTGTGTTGTGGAAGTCTGAGTGCATTTTGAAAAAGTTGAACGGGTTGCACTTTTCAGGAACAAATGACACTTGTGATGAAGTAGAACCGATTGCCCTCTAAGTGGAACCGGTTGCACTTAGGCAAAGAAGACCACAACGGTGATTCTAAGAAGTTGAATTGGTTACACTTGAAGTTAAACTAGTTTTATGTGCGAAAATTAGTTTATTTTGGACTCTCCATAGGATTGGAACTTGTGTGGCAAGTTGTGCTACTATATATATTGGGTTTTGTACCAACCCTGGTGTGTGAGAACGAGGGGTGTGAAAGTATTGTGCCTACACATGAGAGAGGAAACTCTCCATTGTAATTTTTCATCATTTTCATAGTGAAATTGTCTAGTGCGCTCTGTTAACGTAGTCCTAACTTTGGGTGAACCATATATAGATATTGTGTTAATTGTGTGATTGTTTTCTTTATGATTGCTTTGTGTGTGAGTGATTACTCCATGGATGTTGTTATTTAGGATTTTTGCCACAACAATTGGTATCAGAACGTTGATTTTTGAGAACTTTGGGCACAACAGCGGCGTTTGACAAAATCCCGGCGAGTTTTTCGTATTCGACCTATTTGTTCAAGTGGGTGTAATGACATCAAAAGATAAGACATCCATGGTTGAGAAATTCGATGGCATAAACTTAGTTTTAAAAGATGCAAATTAAGGACCTTTTATTCCAAAAGAGTCTGCATCAACCTTTGGGATAGAAGTAAGAGGAAACAAAGAATTCAAATTGGGAACTACTGGATCAGAAGGTTCTTGGTATTACCAGAATGACGGTGTTAAAATCAGTTGCCTTCAACATCAAGAACAAGAAGACGACGAGGTTTCTCTTAGCAACCCTTTTTAGTATGTATGAACAACTATCTGTAGCCAACAAGGTACACTTGATTAAGAAGTTATTCAACTTGAAGATGGTCAAAGGTGAAAGGTTTAACAAGCATCTAAATGGGTTCAACGAGATTGTGAGCCAATTAAAGAATGTTGCTTTCAATTTCAAATATGATGTTTAACCATTGTTAATTCTAAGGCAGTTACCCGAGAGTTGGAGTGGCATAGTTACTGCGATTAGTAGCTCTACAAGGTAGTCTAAGTTGAAGTTCAACTATGTTGTTAGCATAATTCTAATGGAGGAGATCAGAAGGCAAACAACAAGTAATTCTACCAGTGGTTTGACTTTGAAAATATTGAAAGCAAAGACAAAAGTTCAAATAAGAAGAAAAACAACAGTAATAGATATGGCAAATCCAAGTCAAGGAAAAGAAGTTTGCAGTCTTAAAATTTTAGGAATTCCACAAATCTTAGTGACATTGAGTGTTGGAATTGTGGCAAGAAAGATCATTACCGAAGAGATTGCAGATTCCCAAAGAAAGAAAATGAAGGAAAAATAAGAGCAAACATGGTCTTAGAATAGTCAAATAATGCATTGATATGCTCTTTGGAGAGTAAAGCGGAGTCAAGGGTATTGGATTCCGATGCATCTTTTTATACTACCTCAAGTGGAGAGCTATTAGATAGCTACGTTTTGAGTAACCTTTGGAAGGTGTATCTTGGCGACGATCAACCCTGCAACGTTGTTGGCAAGGGTGAAATACAGGTCAAGTTGAATGGGCCTGTATGGAAATTGAAGGATGTTAGGCACATCCCTAACTTAAGGAATAATCTGATTTCGATGGGATAGTTGTTAGATTAAGGTTTTGTTACAACCTTCAATGGACACTAGTGGAAGGTTTTCGAAGATGCTATGAACATTGCACATGGTAAGAAGACTAACATTCTCAACATGACTGCCGGTGCTTGTGGGTCGATAACAATTGCTCACAACCTTTGGCACCAAAGGCTAGGTTACATGAGTGAAAGGGGGCTCAAGATTATGCACTCGAAGGGGAAACTACCAAGCCTAAAGGTTATTGATATAGACTTCTATGAGAGTTGTGTGATGGGAAAGCAGAAGAGGGTTAGTTTTAAAAAGAGTGGCAGAATTCTCAGTGAGAAAAAGCTCGAGTTAGTTCACACAGATGTTTAAGGACCAACCTTAGTCTTATCCATTGATGAAAAATCTTATATTGTGACTTTCATTAATGATCATACAATAAAAGTATGGGTTTATTTCTTGAAGTACAAATCCAAGGTATATGAGGTATTCAAGAAGTGGAAAGCCCAGAGGTGGCTGGAGCCTAAAGCGACTTAGGCAGTCGCCTAAGGCCCCAACCAATAAAAGGCCCTCAAAAAAATTTATTTCCTTATGTATTGTTACTTCTCTAAAAAAATTATTTTCTCCTCAACCAATCAGAGAGGCCCCAATTTTTTTTTTTTTACTTTCTTATATTATTACCTTTCTAAAATTTTATTTCATTAAATTATCATACCCCAACTGATGGCAAAAGGCCCCAAAAGTTTTATTTCCTTCTATAACGACCTCCATAAAAATTTTATTTCCTTATTAAACCTCAACCAATAGCACAGATTTAATAATAGGCCCAAAGAATTAACTTCTAATTTTTATCCTTATTGAATTCTCTTTTTTCCTCCTCGCCTCCCCTCATTACATATTTTTTTCTCTTTTATCTTTAGATTATTTACATCTACTCTCTTAATTATTAAGCATATATCTATTGGACGGTTATATATACAGAGTATTTTAAAAAATATATAGCAAAAATTGTATATAAAGAATTCAATTATTATTTAAGAAAAAAAAATCAATTACTAACTTTACATCTCAAAAACCAAGAAAAGTGATTATTAAACAAATATAATTAACTATTATTTAAAATTAATATATTACATATTAAAGGCCAATTTTATATCGTCTGCCTAAGGCCTCAAACTATATTGAGTCGCCATTGGGAAGGCCATGGTGGAGAATGAGATGGGTTTGCATATTAAGAGGTAAATGTTAGACAACGATGGTGAATATGAATACATCGAATTCAAGAAGTTTTGTTATGATAATGGGATCAAGTTGAAAATAAATGTGTAAGGAACCCCACAACAGAACGGCTTGACAGAACGGATGAACTGAACATTGACCTAAAGAACCAAAAACATCCACATACATTTGGGTCTACTCAAGCAATTTTGGGCAAAAACAGTTAGTACAACAACCTACTTGATTAATCGCGGACCATTAGTGCCACAAGAACATTGGATACTAAAGGAGGTATAGAGCGGTAAAAAGGTTAATTTTTCTTAGTTAAAAGTTTTTTATTGTACTGCATAGGTGCATATTAGTGACCATGCTAGGGGAAAGCTTGACCCCAAGTCACTAAAATGTATCTTCATTAGGTTGGTGGAGATGAGTTTGGTTATCGACTTTGGGATGACTAGAATAAGAAAATCATCAAAAGTAGAGTCATGGTTTTCAACGGGAAGGAGATATACAACAACAAGAATGCAATATAGTCAACTAGTCTTATATAGAATAATTTAAAATACGTTGAATTGGATATTGTTCCAGAGAGTAGTGTAGCGGAGTAAACAGTTGAGGGTTCATGGCCTGAACCCACATAAAATAGTGCACCGCAAAGTCCAACTCTTACTCCTGCACCCCGAATGTCTGTAGGTCTTTATGTACCGAATCGAAGGTATATAGATTACTTGTTGCTCACAAATTATGGTGAGCTTGAATGCTATGAGAAGGCATGCCGGGTTGAAGATGCTAGCAAGTGGGATATTACAATGAGAAATGAGAAAAAGTCATTTATCTCCAACAAGATATGAGAAGTAGCCAAGTTAGCTGTGTGGAAGAAAGCCCTTTACAACAAATGGGTGTACAGGGTTAAAAGGAACATGATTGTTCCAAGAGATACAAGGCATGGTGGGTGGTCACGAGGCTTTTAGCAAAATGAAGTGATTGAATACACATACATCTTTTCCCCAGTTATGAAACTGAGTACCATTTGTTCAATTTTTAGCATTGTTACAGCAGAAGGGTTGTACCTTAAACAATTAGATATCAAAACTGTTTTCTTCTATGGTGACCTGGAGGAAAAGATTTACATGCACTTATTTAGAGGAAATGAGAAATTAGTATGTAATTTTAAGAAAAACTTGTATGGTTTGAAGCAAATCCTAAGGCAGTGGTACAAGTTTTGACGACTTTATATAGAGATGTGGCTATTATAAGTGCAATGGTGCCCATTGTTTCTACTTTGAGAGGTTTGAGACGAGTTACATTATCTTTTTACTTTATGTTGATGACATGTTAGTGATCAGTTATGATTTTAAAGAAATCAGCAAGTTGAAGAAGCCGTTGTCAGGTGAGTTCAAGATAAAAGATCTTTGTGCAATAAAATAGATTTTTGGGATGAGGATTAGCAAAGACAAGAAGAAAGGTACGTTGTAGTTGTCCCAGACTGATACGTTGAACAGGTTCTAAAGAGGTTCAACATGGGTAATGCTAAGGCGGTATGTACACCCTTAGCTAGCCACTTTCGATTATCCAAAGATCAGTGTCCGAAGACATAGAATAAAAGAAACTTCATGGCTAGAGTTCCATATGCCTCGATCTTTGAAAGTTTGATGTATGTCATGGTGTACATGATACCAGACATTGCATATGCAGTAGGAGCAGTAAGCAGGTTCATGAAAGATCCGGACAAGTTACACTGGGAAGTGGTGATGTGGATATTGAGATATCTACAGACTACCACAGACAGACACGAATTTTTCAGAAGGGCGAGATAAGTCATATGGTTATATAGATGTAGACTTTGCTGGTGAGGTAGACAGAGAATGAGTACTACCGGATATGTTTTCACAGTGGGCACGATTGTAGTTAGTTTGGTTTCACAAATATGTACAGAAGATTTTAGCTTTATCCACTATAGAGAGGGCAACAAGGAGACGACTTAGTTACAAGGGTTTTTACAGAGTTGGGATTCAAGCAAGTGAAAAATGTTTTGCATACTCATAGTTAGATTGCAATATATATGGTGAATAATTCAACATTTCATTCAAAGACCAGGCATATGTGATTTCAATATCACTTCATCAAATCATTGTTGGAAGGTTGGGTGTTGACACTTGAGAAGATACTTGGCATTGAGAATTTGACGGACATGTTGACCAAGACAGTGACTGTGGAGAAACGGAAGTTATGTACAGCTTCAGTTGATCTTTTAGCTTGAAGAAAGAGATGAGCGCACCTGTAATGATCCTGATTTTTATCATTTTCCATTTTCTGGAATTTTTTTCTGATTTTTCGAGGACATTATCGTCTTACCTCGTTTTGCGTGCCACGCGGGTCCTGAGGGTCTTTTTAATCATTTTCTTGAGTCAAGAATTTTAGAAATGTAGTTTTAATTATTTTTAGTCATTTAGAAGTAACAGGTTGGATTTTAGAATTTTCGGAAGTCAAGACGATTTTCGAGCTCAGGAACCTCTCCCGGTTTTGCCGTTTTCGGTGAGGGTATTATGGACTTTTCACCAGCATGTATATTTATGTGTATGTATTTTGGTTGGAGATATTTTAGGGACTTTGATGACACTGCAATAGAAGGCAATGGGCAAACGAGTAACTAACCAAAAAGTATCATCCACCCAAAATGTGACAAATGGCAAGCCAATGACCACATGGTCAAATTTTGACCATATCATCACCTTTCCTCCTCCTCCATTTCAGTAGAATGCTCTCTCTCTCTCTAACCATTCTCTTTCTCTCTTTATATCTATCTATATACACTAAATGTCTTACACCCTTTAAACTTGATTTTGGAGAAGTTTGAGTGAGATTTTGATGATGGCCAAGAAGGAGAAATTAGAGAGCAAGGCAAGGACTACCATTTGACACCAATATTGCTAGGGTTTAGGAAATTCAATAATTTGGGCCTACTAAGGCCTTGTTTGGCTTACTCCATTGAGGTATGGATCTCTAAACCTCAATTCCTTTGGTTTTAGTGAAGTATATCTCTTTTAATTGCAATATGGTATGCTAAATTGTGAGGTTTCTTATGGTTATCAAGGTTCTAAATATTTAAAGCATGGTAGTGTAATTTTTGTGTGACAATGTGTTAACAAGCTTGCTAAATGAATTATTGCAAGATAAATATTTGAATTGAAGTATTACATGCTTTACACATTTATGATGCTATGGTTGTGTAATTGATGATATACATGTTCTATATGCCTTCAATGTGTTATAATGCATGCCTATGTGAGTTATTGTGGAATAGTTGGTTAAATTGACATTGCCTATGGACTATATATGTAAATTACCATGTTTGATGAATTGAAGGAATGATACTTGATGTGTTAGTTATTTTCCCCAAGCAAGAAATGTGATGGTAGTTTAAATGTATGGGATTTTATAGCATTGAAAAGCATGCAACATTTATGCATGGCATTGGGAAGGAAAAAGGGACAAAGATTTTGAAAAGAAAAAGGAAATTTGTTTTAGGGAAAATGGTTTTGAAGGGAAAAGATTTGGAAAGTTGTTTGCGAAAACCGGTCGCCTAAGAGTTGCCTAGGGTCCGTGGCGTTAATGGGACCTAGAGGAAACTAGGGAGACTGCCCTAGCGTGGTCGAGCTACCTAGGCCCTAAATGACGCCATGAAGTTGCCATGGATCAGGGATAGTTAGCCAATCCTTCTCTCGTGGCGCCATGGAGTTGCCATGGGCTGGGTTACATTAACGGTTTGGAAATAGTTGAGATTGGAAATGGTTTTGGAAAGGGGGAACGACATTTCATTTCATTGGCATTGCATTTGAGGATTTTGTTGGACTTGTTTTGATAATTTGATACTTCCCCTAATGAGCATGATTCCCCCTCTATTTCCTATGCTTTGTGTGGGTTCACGGGATCATTAAGGAATGTGCTTTAGGTACCTCCTACTGAACTTTATGCTCACCCCTTATCTTTAACATTTTTAGGACACGAAAGGGAAGTGGTAGACGACCATCCCCACAAGCTTAGACAAGATTAAAAGATCATTTTATTATCTCTTGTAATTAAAGTTCCATTTTTTTGTAAAGCTTTAATATGATATGTAAAATTTTGTAACCAGTAACCTTGTGTCCACGATTACGCTCCTTGAATATGTATAAGTGTAATTTAAGGGAAGCATGCCATGGATGGGAATTCATTTTGATTCAAAGTGGTACATGTAAGGCCTTAAGGCCATACCATGATGTATTACAGACTTATTTAACTTCAAATGATGTAATGGACTCATGTACAATTTTATTCGAATGTACTGATACCTAGTTGTGTTAATTTCATTGTCATATGTATGATTTGAGACAGGTTTAGACTTTATATAGGGTCACTAAGGGACCAAGGGTGTGCCTATGTGCACAGGTGCTTGATTTTAGGCTTTTTATAGGCATTTTCAGGGTTATGGTCATCTTGAACCAGTTTAACTTTCATGGAACCGGTTCAAGGGCTGTTTTGGTTCACGTTTAGGCATTCTGCCCATGTGGAACCGGTACAACGATTTAGGAACCGGTTCAAGACCTCCAGTGTCCATTTTTACGTTGGCAGCTTGTTAGTCTCGTGTGGTCTAACTTCTTCGTTCTAAACCCAAATAGGGTCATTCTTGAGTCCATTTTCAAGGATTTTGAGTTAGATTTCCAATGAGACTAATCTTATCTTCAAATTCCATTCATGTTGAGAGATATGGTTGTTTTAGTGGAACAGTGTCGGAATTACCCTTGAACCGCGTAAGGGCACTTTTGGGAAATCATAACCAATGACCGTAGAACCTCTTCGAATGTCATGGAATGACTAGAATGATTGTTTTAAACTTCATTTGAATGGTTTAAGGGCAGATTATCCTCTCATATTGTAAAATGACCATTTCACCCCTAGTGTGTCATTGGGTTTGGTTAAGGGCCCGGTTAGCGATTCGGACCCCCAGTTTGGGTCGTTACATCACTAATATGCATCGGTCATTCATTAAAGTTAATGAAGTAGATTTGCTCGTGTTCAAGCCTCCAAGTGGGAGATTGTTAAGGTTGTAGAGGCTAAATCACTCGAGGGTTGCATTATGGAGAAGTGCAACTGGTCGCACTTGTGTTATGGAAGTCTAAGTGCATTATAAAAAAGTTAAACCAGTTTCATTTTTCTAGAACAAGTAACACTTGTGAAGAAGTATAATTAGTTGCACTTGAGTAGAGAAGATCACAATGGTGATTCCGAGAAGTTGAACTAGTTGCACTTGAATTTGAATTGGTTGAACTTTGTTGAAATGTGCAAAAATTAGTTTCCTTATTCATTTTGGACTCTCCAAATGCTGAAACTTATTGGACAAGTTGTGTTACTACATATATTGGTTTTTGTACCAACCCTAGTGTGTGAGAACAAGAGGTGTGAGAGTATTGTGCCTACACAAGAGAGAGATTAAGTGGAAATTTTCCATTGTAATCCTTCATTTTTTTTTTAGTGAAATAAATGCGCTTTGTGAACATAGCCCTAACTTTGGGTGAACCACGTATATCTTGAGTTGATTATGTGATTGTTTTTATATGTGTGATTACTCCTCGAACATCATTATATACAGCACCAAAATACTAACTTCTAGCTAGACGTTGAGAGTGTTACGCTATGAGCTTTACACGAACTCCATCATAAGAGTGTCTCGGACACGAGCTTACACATAAATGTTTCCATGGTAGTTTTTTTTTAGGAAACAATATAATGAATTGTGTTTTTTCTAATTTGCATAACATTAGTCCACATTAAAGAACTTTTTGTTATATATAAAAAGAATTCTTGTTTTGGGGCATGTATATGAATGCGTGATATTTGCTAATTGCCTTGGTGGGACAAACGAACAATTCTGCCAAGTGAGCCACATTTTAGTATTTGGTCTTTTGATAGTGTCCAATTAGAATGCTTGTCACTATTAAGGGCCAAAATGGGTAATGAACTTTGCTATATGGTCACATGCATCATGTCACATTTCAGCATCCAAGAAATTGCTAAAAATAGACAAAAAAAAAAAAAAAAAAAAAAAAAAATTAAAGAAGTAATCACATATTGTATATGTCAATTGCAAATAAAATGAGACATTCCTCAACAGTTCGAACTTGACTCATTAAATAATCAACTTCACTTGTGTTCATTACTAAGTAAACAAGTAAAATTGGAACAAAAACTAAATAAATTGAGTCTAATTAACTTCACGTTAGCCTTTGAACATGCTCGGTAATAGAAAATTGTAAATAAACTCGTTAAGACTTGTAACCAAATTATTCAAGTCAATTTTGGCCTCAAGCTCAAGTTTAAGTTTGATACAAGCAAAACAACCCAAAGCTCGAGTTTAACTCCTACACTTATTCTTGAATAGAATCGAATTTGAGCTTAATGTAAATACACAATACTCCACTGGACTCCATTCAAATGCAAATATAATATTACTATAAATTATAGGATAAAGTGCAAAAAAAACACCTCAAACTATTGATATTTTGCAAATAACCCCCCTGAACTAAAAACTGACCATGAACTATTGATTTGTTGCAATTAAGAACAAACTCATGGCAAAAGACTATTTTATCCTTTCTCATTAAATTTTTCATTTCTTATTAAATTATTTTTATCATATTTTCTCTTATCTAAATATTAATTATACTATTTACCTTAATTTTATTATTAATATCAATTTATCATAAAAAAATAAAAAAAATTAAATAGATTTGTAACTACCATTTTCTAAAACAATTAACTTATTATTAAAAATTTATTTTTAATAATATAAATGATTATATCCAGTTTTAAAAAATTTATCATAGAAAATTACCCTATTTTTCATACAATATATTGATGAAAAATTAATAAACTATCTAAGTAAAAAAAAAAAAAAAAAAAAAGCACATTTTTTCATGTAATATATTCATACAAAATTAAGAATTTGATTAAATTGTTTTAAAATTTTCTACGTAAGATATTTATTTAAAAAATTAATTTTAAAAATTAAAGGTAAATTTATGCAAATTTAATGGAGAATATGTCATCAAATTAGTATAATTTTAGTTTCATAATTTATTTCAAATAATAAAAATAGATTAAGTTTAATTCAATAAGAAAAGACATTATGGTCATTTAATAAAATATAATTAGGCATTGGGCCATTTTGCAACAAAATGTGATAGTTCAGGGGGTATTATGCACAAAATATAGTTGAGGGGGTTGTTTGCAAATTCCAACGTAGTTCAAGGTTTTTTTTTTTTTTTTTTTTTTGCACTTTACCCTAAATTATATATATATATATATATATAGAGAGAGAGAGAGAGAGAGAGAGAGAGAGTGAAAGCTTACTGAAAGTCCCCAGGTACAAATATTTGTGTCCTGAAAAACGGGCAATTCGTGCCTCCCACCTCCCTGTGTGATTATGCCTGTCAATTGCATGGTAGGTCAAACTTTTTCATTTCAAAATAAAAAGAAAAAAAAAATTAGGGCAAATTTCACGGAACCCCCAATACTATCAGTTTTTGATTAAATATCCTCAACCTACTTTAGAAAACCCCCAACACTATGAAATTTGATCACATTGCCCCAATTTTGTGATTAAATGATAAAATTAACCTTCTGATATACTAATTTATTTAAAAAAACAAAAATTTGTATTTTGCCAATTACAGAAATAACCTTGGTAACATCTAAATAATCGAAGCACAAAAACTAAACTCGGTCGTTTTATACATATATATACATATACGTATAATATATATATACACATAAAATTTATACATATATACATATATATATATACACACACACACACAAAATTTCAGAGCTATGCACTCCACTACCGTATAATTCCAATGAAATTTCAGAACCTAAATTTTCAGACGCAAATATCTTGGCACTACGCACTCCAGGAAAAATAAAACTCTAATTGATGAAAGATCATTATTCCAATAAAAGTTTTCTCTTTCAACTTCAAACATCGTCCTAGAATTGAAAAATATAACCCCAATAAGAATACTCCAAAACCGAGAAACAATATATAATAGATATTCAAAATCATCAAACGAAACTCATATTGGATTAAAAAAAAAAAAAAAAAGAACCGAACCCAGTATAAGAAAGAACCTGCGTACAATTACCCAGAAAAGGAAGAACAAAATAAGCCCTTGAATTGATTGATTAATCCAAAAAGTAAAGCGTTTTGTGGAAGGGATTGAAGAAGAAAAAGAATTAACAGGAAGTTTAGAGAGAGAAAGAAGAGAGAGAAGGGGGAACCTAAATTTTGCAGCTTCACATATATGCATAGCTCTGAATTAACAGAAGGTGCATACCTTTAGCAATGCAGATTCAGGCAATTCCGGTAGTGCATAAAACCCATGGAATTCCACCGACTTCACTTCTTTTCCACTCTTCTTCAACCCCTTGTAGTACATTCTTTGTCAGTTCTGTAACGGATCAAAACCTCCAACGAATACCATCGTCCCCGGAAAATTCATTGCCGACAAATCAGTCAATTTTGATCCACAGCCTAACACATTTGCCGTCTCGTGGTCCCGGTCCGATACTTTCGGCAGAAATGACCTGGGTCGGGTACGATCCAGATTGCTAAAAGCGGGTCGGGCAAGAGCAACCATTCTAAACCAAGTCTTCACTAGTCAAGCCCAGGATCAGGAAATCATGTTGAAAGCCCGATTTTAGATAAAAGGAATTGAGCCCATAATCAAGAAGAGCCCAGAAGAACAACCCAGTGCAGGGAGTTAGTTAGGAAGCTTCTAGAATATCTGTAATAGTCTATAAATAGACTGAAAATAGAGGGAAAAGGGGTTGAACAATCTTTGAAGTGTAGAATTACTCTTTCTAAATTAAGAACGAGAATTTCTTGCATCTTCAATGGCGCTGTCCGTGGGAACTGATAAAGATTGATTCGCATTTGATCAAGATTGATTCGGTCAAGACTGATTCGTCAAGAAGAAACTTGATCTTTGGAAGCTGGATTCAGGTCGGCGAGGTTATGCTCTGTTTTGCAGAGACCTAGTTCTAGTCGATCTTTGGAGATTGGAATCAGATCTAAAAAATCTTGATTTGCATACCGAGATCACATTAGACGAGTTCACGGCAAGAATAGAATCAACAGATTGTAGATCGGATCCAATGGAAAGAGATTGGAATTCAGCTAGTTTGAGGACAGATCTAGTACGTTCGCATTAGTAGCGGTTAGATCCGATCAGGAATTCACGGTTGATAACTCTACTCCGATCAGGAACGATGATATGAGGCGAGAGTTCTAATTAACAGGAGAATGGCCAGCAAACGAAGCTTGATAAGTTGATAAGCATGATCGAAGCCCTGAGAAGAAAAAACGCAGAATTGCGAGCTAGAATGGAGCGTCAGGAGGTTCCGGCGATTCCACACCCAATTCCTGCAGGAGATAGAGCCTTACAACCCGATGCTGCTCACCAAGGAGAGTAGGAAAGGAACAATCACGTGGATCTTCACCGTAACGAGATCAGGCCAGGCGATTTACCGCCAAATACTCGTTGCATAGAGGATTGAGAAAGATCTATTCATTTGGATCCGCATATTAAGCGGATCAGGCGAGAGGAAGCTATGGAGTCTGATCACCATAAGGCTACATCACCGTGGCAGACAGAGCTCACGGAGGAAAGATCATTTGATCCACCCTATCGGCCTTCAATGGCTACGTACGACTACAGAGGTTCGGATGGTAGATCTACAGATCAGAGGATTCTCCCAAGGCTTCCGAGGGAAAATGAGGCCCTCCGTTCGTCAGCACGAACGGTTGATTCACCGTTTACTAACGAGATCCTGAACTCTTCAAATCCGAGGAAGTTTTTCATGCCAGTTTTCATTCTTTTTTATGGAACGACCGATCCGATTGATCATGTTTACCATATCTAATTAAAATTGACTTTGAACACGGAGAATGATCCTTTGATGTGCAAGTGCTTTCCTACAAGTCTGACCGGACCAGCACTCAATTGGTTCAAGAATTTACCAAAAGGCTCAGTCGCTAGCTTCCAGGACCTGTGTGACAAGTTCATAAGCCAGTATTATGGAAACAAGTACCCGGCTAAAGATATCTCAAGTTTGTTCACAATGAAGTAGCACGTAGAGGAGTGTCTCCAAGCTTTCCACACCAGGTTCAACCTCGTCAAGAGCATGGTAATGGAATGTCATCCATCTATGACGGTTCAAGCATTCAAGCTAACAATGAATCGAGGGACACCGTTCCACACAAGTCTGGTGGTAAATACGCCGAAGACCATGGACGAGCTGAACGAGAGAGCTGACGATTTGGTGCGTTCGGAAGAAAAGGAAGCAGCTAATGCAAGGAAGACATCAATCATCTCTACGGAAGAGAAGTCCAAAACCAAAATCTGGCAAAAGTAAGCTTCACCACAACGTCAGACCTCCTGGAAAGCAGAAAAGAGGCATAGAGAGAAAGAGTTGATTACTCCACTTAAAGTCACTCTGGCAAGGTTATATCAGAAGAACAAAGATAAGTTTCACTCTCCCCTACCAATTAGACAGCCTCTTGAACAGAGAGATCAGTCTAAATATTGTACTTTTCATAGCGATTTTGGTCATCAAACTAATGAATACAGGAACTTAAGGAGGCAAGTGGAGATACTGATACCGAAAGGAGAGTTTGCAGGGTATATTCAAGGGTCGGCAGTGGAGCAGAACCAACTGGCAGAGCAAGTAAAGAGGAATCAGAAGCCGAGCTACAATAACGCTCAGCCTGTTCGGATAATTAATACAATTCACGGCAAACCTGAGCAGATAGAGGAGTCAGAAGAACTACTTCGAACGCGCTTTCGGCAGACACAGATGAAGAGAAGGATAGGCATCGTAAACACTCTGCACCAGCAAAACGTATCAGTTTAGATAAAGTTCACTAGAACGGATTTGCTACGTGTACAAATCCCTCATGAAGATCCTTTGGTCATCAGTTTAGCAGTGGCAGGGTGCTTGGTGCAAAAGGTTCTGATTGATCCAGGGAGCAGTGCGAATGTCATGCCAAGAACAACGTTTGACCGGCTCGAGATCACACCAGACAAGCTTATACCCACCGAAAATCCACTGCTGGGGTTTGATGGGAAACGGGTAGAGCCCATTGGTATGGTAGAGCTGCTAGTACAAGTTACTGACAGAGTCCTGACAGAGAGCTTTATGGTCGTTGAGATCCACCCGTCCTACAACCTCTTAATGGACGGGGATGAATTCATAGGGTCCAGGGTGTCCCATCAACTCTGCACCAGGTGATGCAATGTTTGAGCCCAGGTGGGAGCAGGGTGATTAACATCGATGGGGATCAAGTCGCAGCCAAAGAATGCTATTCCATGACAATGAAAGCTGCTGGTAAGGGAAAAGCTTCAGCTCGTTCTGATAATCCAAGATAACAATTACAGGGACCTTCCCCAAAGGCAACTGGGGGGAAGGATGAGCCTTTGGTTCTTACCGAAGAGGCCCTCGTTGATGTACAGATAGATCTTCGTAAGCCAGACAAAACCACAAGGGTAGGGTTAGGGCTTGTAGAGAGGGAAAAATAGGAGTTAGTTGACTTCTTATCTCAAAACGCAGATGTGTTCGCTTGGAGCCATTCAGACATACCAGGGATCAGTCCATCCGTGTCTTGTCATTCCCTCAATATAGATCCGAACGCTAAGCCTGTAAGATAGAAGCAAAGGAGGTTCACCCCAAAACGCAATCAAATTATAGCTGATGAGATTGAACGATTGTTAGATACCTGATTCACCAGAGAAGTTTAGTACCCGGGTTGGCTCTCAAATATAGTAATAGTGCAGAAGAAGAATGGGAAGTGGAGAGTCTGTATTGACTTCACCAATCTGAACAAAGTATGCCCGAATGATAGTTTCTCGTTGCTAAAGATTGATCAAATGGTGGATGCCACTACTAGATATGAACGACTAACCTTCATGGATGATTACTTAGGCTACAACCAAATCCCAATGGATCCGAACGATGAAGAAAAAACTTCTTTTGTCACTGAACAGGGGATCTACTGTTACAAAGTCATGCCGTTCAGACTAAAGAATGCTGGAACTACTTATCAAAGGCTGGTCAACAAGATTTTCAAGAGTCAGATGGGGAAAACTGTAGAGGCCTATATTGACGACATGGTAGTATAGAGTAAGAAGAAAAACAATCACCTGGAACACTTGCAAGATGTATTTGGGGTGTTGAGAAGATATGGTGTGAAGCTTAATCCAACCAAGTGCTTATTTAGCGTGGGTTCAGGGCAGTTCCTGGGACATGTGGTCAATAGCAGAGGGACTGAAGTTAGCCCAGCCCAAGTAGAAGCTTTGATCAATAATGCAGAACCAAGAACGGTTAAAGAGGTGCAAGCACTCACTGGCCAGATAGCCGCACTGAGTTGGTTCATTTCTAAGCTGTCCGATCATTGTAAACCGTTTTTCGATACAATAAGGAAACATGGAACGTAGGCCTGGGGGGATGAGCAATGGCATGTATTGACCAGCTTGAAAGAATATATGCGAAACCCTCCAATCTTGTTTGCCCCCGAACCAGGTGAAAAGCTTTTCATGTTTCTTGGTGTGTCCAACATAGCAACAAGTACCGTTCTAGTGCATTGCAAAGAAGGTAAGCAGTTCTCAGTGTTCTATGTTAGCAAAACAATGGCCGAGCTGGAAAGAAAGTATTCAAAGGCCGAACGGGTGATCCTATCATTGGTAAATGCAAAAAAGAAACTCAGACATTATTTTGAATCCCATCCTATCATCGTTCTGATCATCTTTCCTATAAGGATGATCCTGCATAAGCCAGATCTGTCAAGAATAATGACAAAGTGGGCCATAGAGTTGAGCTTATTTGACATAACATACAAACCCAGAATGGCTATCAAAGGACAAGCGGTGGCTAATTTCCTACTGGAATGCGATGTAGAAGATGTGGAAGAAGATTTTGGAAGTTCTTCATGGAAACTCTTTGTTGATGGCTCTTCAAATCAAATGGAGGCAGGAATTGGGATCAAACTGCAAACGCCAGAGGGCACCACACTGAGTCAAACAGTTAGACTAAAGTTCAGCGCAACCAATAATGAGGCTGAATATGAAGCATTGCTAGCTGGACTGAAGCTGGCTAAAGAATTGAAGGTCAAAATTCTAATTGCTTTTAGCAATTCACAGCTGATCATTCGGCAGGTGACAGGGGAGTATGGAACCAAAGACGAGACAATGGAGGCATACCGCTCTGCCGTTCTGCACGAAGCAAAATATTTCGATCAGATTAAATTCATCCAATTACCGAAAGAATACAATGAGGATGCCGATCGATTGGCTTGTAGTGCATCAAGTTCTGGAGCAATATTAGCTAGGGTTATACCAGTTGATGTGTTATCTCAGCCATCCATCTTTGAGGAACCGTCCAGTTCAGACCCTCGGCAAGTTAATGTCATACCGTATGAGCCTAACTGGATTGACCCAATCATGACTTTCATACGGGATAGTGTGTTGCCTGAGTGAAAAGATGAGGTAAGGAAAATTAGGTCAAATGCTACAAAGTATGCTATTATGCACAATCAATTGTACAGACGGTCTTTCCCAGGTCCGTACTTGAAATGTGTTACCCCCACAGAAGCTAGACAGATCTTACGAACCATCCATGACGGTGTGCGTGGCAATCATTCAGGAGGAAGATCTCTACCGCATAAAGCAATGATGTAAGGATATTTCTGGCCAAATATATCGCGAGATACAAAAGAATTCTCTAAACGATGCGATAAGTACCAAAGGTTCGGACCATTGATTCACCAAGCACCTGAAAACTTGCACGTAATGGCCCAACTGTGGCCTTTCGTGCAATGGGGGATGGATGTGGTTGGCCCTCTCCCAATTGCGAGATCACAGAACAAATACGTTCTGCTTGCAACAGATTATTTCATAAAATGGGTAAAGTTAGAACCGTACCCCAGCGTGACCCTGACTCAAGTAAAGCGTTTCATTTAGAGTAATATTATTTGCCGCTTTGGCGTGCCGAGGTCGATCGTTATGATAATGAGACGAATCTTGACAGTAAGCAAGTGAGGGAATTGCTAGAAGAATATGGAATCAATCAAAAGTTAGCAGCAGTCAACCATCCGCAGGAAAACGGTCAAGCTGAGATCACGAACAAAATAATCTTTGCTTGTATTAAGAAGAAGCTTGAAGATGAAAAGGAGAAATGGTTGGATGAGCTCCCGAACGTTCTGTGGGTTTATAGAACAACCCCGAAACGACCAACCAGAGAAAACCCATTCACTATAGCGTACGGCACCGAGGCAGTAATACCAGTTGAACACTTAGTTCCAACTGTTCGAAACTTAGCGTGGAATCGAGAGCAGAACGATAGTATATTGTAATTTAATCTCGATTTACTAGAAAAGAAAAGAGATGCAGCGGCAATAAGGCTCGCATCTTATCAGCAGACACTCGTGAATAACCACAACAAAAGGGTGAAGTATAAAGATTTTGCACCAGGCGATCTGGTTCTGAAGAAGAAGGTGCGGATTATCAAAAAGATGATGTCACCATGGGAAGGCCCATACAGAGTGGCAGAAGCTATAGGAAAAGGGGCATACGTTTTAGAGACTATGGCTGAAAGGTTGGTCAGCAAACCATGGAATGCCACATCTCTGAAAATGTACTATCAGTAGAAATTTAATTATATTTTAAGCAATACTCATTTGAAGTTACATTATTGCAAATGTATAGACTTTTCAAAGATCTATAAAAAGAATTCATTTAGTTTCAAAATTTGATTGAACAAAGAAAACTTAGCCAAGTAAGTGGCAAGTGGCACTATGAGCTGAACGTTAAACACTTGTATAAAAAGTGCCAAGTGGCATTCTAGCCGAGCGCCAAGTACTTAGACAAGTAAATGGCAAGTGGCACCATGAGCCGAACGCCAAACACTTGCATAAAAAGTGCCAAGTGGCAAGTGACATTCTAGCCAATCGCCAAGCACTTAGACAAGTAAGTGGCAAGTGTCATCATGAGCCGAATGCCAAACACTTGCATAAAAAGTGTCAAGTGCCAAGTGGCATTCAAGCCGAGCACCAAGCACTTAGACAAGTAAGTGGCAAGTGGCACTATGAGCCGAATGCCAAACACTTGCAGAAAAATTGTCAAGTAGTATTCTAGCTGAGCGCCAAGCACTTAGCCAAGTAAGTGGCAAGTGGCACTATGAGCCGAACGCCAAACACTTGCGCACAAATAAAATTGGCAAGTGACATTCTAGCCGAGCGCCAAACACTTAGCTAAGTAAGTGGTAAATAGCACTACGAGCCAAATGTCAAACACTCGTGTGAAATGAAAATCAAATAGAAAAATCAAACTATCAACTCATTCAAGTACAGGTTAAAGAATAGAGGCTTAGCAAAACAGAATTGTCATTTCATTCATCACAAAGTAGTTTCTGAAGTACATGAGTTGGCATTGAAATAAAAGGGAAAATCACTACAAAAGTCAGCAGAACGCTAGTCTGCAGTACCTTCTCCTATGCCGGATCCATTACATACCCCATCATCACCAACTGGCTCACTGTTTCCCTCTCCATCATTGGCTGTTTCATCGCCTATGGAGGGAGAGTCGAGATGAATGACTTCATCAGTTGGCAGAGCTCTATCAGTGGCAGCAGCAATAGCCGGAGTAATGGTGGTGATAGGAGGAACACTCAGAGGAGCAGGACGATTAGGTGGGATCACCCCTGAAGCTGCAATTTCGTTACACTCAATAAATATGTTTTCAGCAGGAGCAGGGAGTAGATCTTGGTAGGTGTTTAGCGGGTTAATGTCCAGGGAGGCATCTCGCTCATCTGGACCTGCACAGGAGCTTGATTCGCCCTCAGGGGGAGAACGGTCAATAAAACCGTCTCTGTACCTCTCGGCATACCTAAGAACCCCTATCCTAGTGAAACGAGCATAGAGAGCTCTCATGCGACCATCAACTCTGCCTATGATGTTCAACAGAGCGGAGCATTCATTTAAGAACTTCTCCTCGGAATTGGAGTAGGTCAACCATTCAGCAATCAAAGTACACTAAAGGTCCCCCTTTTCTGCCCTCAATGCATTCCTTTCTGTCTGCACAACGTTCCTCACTGTCTTCAAAACGTCAATTTCATCTTGGAGAACGTCCCGCTCAGCCTTTAGAGCATCTCGCTTAGTCTTTAGAGCATCCCTCTCAGCCCTCAGAGCGTCCATCTCCTTCTCTGACTCATTCAACTTAACCAGTAGCTCTGTGTTTTTGGCTTCAGTTATCTTTTCTGAGTCAACTGGCCTTTGAAGGCCAACAAAGAGGGATTTGATCTTCTTATTTGCAGCTTCAATACTCTTCTGGAAGGTAAACATCCAAAATAAATTCTACACAAAGGCAAATGTGTTCTGATAAGTACAAGTGTCAAATAACCAAAATGGGAAAAACGAAAAAGTAAAAAGGAGAGAAAGAATTACTTCAACAGCAGTTGCTGGGAAGCGTTGGTACATTTCATTGAAGGTCATTTTGTTCTGAACTTTAATGTCTTTAGGGGTCCAAAAATCCTTGTAGAAGGCAAATGATGTGACTGGGTCATTGAACAAAAAGTTTATGGGGGTAATAACTGACCCATCCTCACGACAAAGCAAGGGACGTCGTGGGGTCACTGTTGGTGAAGAGCCAAAGGGTCTGGCTGATTCACCCTCTGGAATGGATAATTGAGGAAAAGGGGTAGGATTGGTGACCCGGAAAGAAGTCCGGGCCCTTCGAGCTAGAGGGATGTCACTTTGATCAGAACCACCCTTAGGCATGGATCTTTTTCCTAGGCTTTTTTCTGAAACGTCAGTTCGGGTGGAAGGAGATCCTTCAGCGCTTTGAGAAGAACCCCCAACATTCTAAGCACCATGTGGGGAAGTTTCAGTCAAAGTGTCAAAGGGTTCGTTGTTCAGCACGATAGGCTGAACTTCAGCTAAGGTTGATGTAAGAGGCCCAACGATTGGATGCTCGGTAGCTTGGGCCATAACCAGGATGGGTAAGGCGGCCGCAGTGATGGCTGGTGTAGTTGGAGGAATGGGAGCAGAACGCCTCCTCCTGCTGAAAGAAGGAATTTGGATACTCTCCATGGTAGATCCAAGGACAGATATGTCAGAGAGATTGTCAGGGTGAGCAGGTGAGTAGTTGAGGGGATGTTATTCAGAATCTCTCCTTCAGAATGTCAAGTCTGGCCCTGCAAACGCTGTAACCCAATTCGTCATGATTTATTTGAAAGCATCTACAAAGAAAAGTACAGAAACAAGGAAGACAAGATTCGCAATGGCAGTCGGTGGGATGTTTCTTAAATTTCTTATATTGAATGACAGAGCACTCTCCAAAGGAGGTTGGGATAGGGAAGGTCTGAGCGAATGGGGTTCGTCAATTTTCACTGACCCCAATTAGGTTTTTCCTCCAACCCTTTTCAAATAAGAGTTTATCCATACAAATAGATCGTTTCTCGATGGGAAAGACGTGAAAATATGTTTCCTTGGTTCTGATTTTGGTAACTCGATAGCAAAGGAGAAGGTCTATGATATCTAAGTCAAGACCCCTATCACGATTCAAAATTAAAAGGACCGATATCACCCTAAAGAAGTTAGGGTTAACCTGAAGATGGGAAAGCCCTAATTTACTGAGAACATAACAGAAGAACAGGTGAAAAGGAAATCTGATTACATTCAAATGAAGAGCCGAGAAGAGAATCTCCCCAGGAATGAAACCCTCGCCGGAGCTCTCATCCAGATCTGTGGGGTAAACCCTTAGGGAGACGTCGTTTGGGATGTTGTTCTTTGAACGAATAACATCCAAATCAAGGGGAGCCATTAAAATAAAAAAATAAAAAAAGGATGAAATTTTTAAGTGTAAAATTCCTTTCTTCTAAAGAGAGTAGCAAGAAAAAAGAACTAACCTTAGAAAAGGAGTTTGCAAAGTACCCTGTACCAAAGCGAAAGTCGAATCGCAAAAGGAAAAACTCGCCAGAGAAAACAAGGGAAGCCCGCCAGAGAATACAGGTAGGTGACAAAAATAATCGAAGAAAATGACACTTGAAGATGGAGGTGAGGAAGGTTGAAGAAACACAAGAAGTGAAAAGTTGGGGTTTTTTAAAGTGAAAATGGTTAAACATCCGATAAACTATGGTAAAGATGGTGCAGCAGATCTCGAAGCATGGGTCTCTGAACCAACCGTTCACTTCCCCACGTCACTGCTTTGAGCCGTCATATCATGATTATGTCATTTCGATAATCTCACCCTAATTAATTAGGGAGAGATTATGGGGGCAGATGAGGATACCAAGAATGACCTGGGCCGGGTACGATCCAGATTGCTAAGAGCAGGTCGGGCAAGAGCAACCGTTCTGGACCAAGTCTTCACTAGTCAAGCCCAGGATCGGGAAATCATGTTGGAAGCCCGATTTTAGATAAAAGGAATTAAGCCCATAATCAAGAAGAGCCCAGAAGAATAACCTAGTGCAGGGAGTTAGTTAGGAAGCTTCTAAAAGATCTGTAACAGTCTATAAATAGACTGAAAATAGAGGGAAAAGGGGTTGAACAATTTTTAAAGTGTAGAATTACTCTTTTTAAATTGAGAATGAGAATTTCTTGCATCTTCAACCTTCCACATCTAGTCCGTACGCTTCAGATTCACCAGCGGCACCTTTGTCAATCGGAGCTTCGATTCTGTGCGCTCTTCGCCGCCGAAAAACGGCTAAATCATTATCAATCCGACGATTTTCAATTTCTCGAAAACTTCGTCTGCTGATCTAACCAGGTGCACAATGTTTCCTCTTACTAATTTGGTTTGTTAACTGTGATTTTCTGGTTGAAAGTGTGATGGAAGATAAGGGAGGTGAATAATATATATATATATATATATATATATACATATACATATAATATATACACACAAAACGAATGCATTTTGTGCTTTGGTGACTTAAATGTCACCAAGGGTATTTTTGTAATTGACAAAAATACTTGTTTTGGCTTTTAAAATTAATTTAGTATATCAAAAGGATAGTTTCGTTCTTTTATCACAGAGTTGGCGCAATGTGATCAAATTTCATAGTGTTGGGGGTATTCTAAAGTAGGTGTATTTGATCAAAAACTTATAGTATTGGGGTTTCGTGAAATTTGTCCAAAAAATTAATAATTGTAGTCTTGTAAATTATATATATGTATATAAATATATATTTCTATAAAATAATTTGAGTTATGCCATACCTACTCCTAGTATTTGATAGTTCATGCATTTTAAACTTGAACTACACAAAATTGACCATTTTTTGCCCATCCAGCAAAGCACAAATTCTTTGTAAATGCAATGTTATAGTAAGCTAAATTCACACAAATATATATTATTTTATAATAAACTTTCTATAAAAAAAAAAAAAAAAAAAAATTGTATATACATATACCATGATACCCCACGGTAATTAGAAACTCCTCTAGAAAATCCTTTGCTCTGCCTCCTTAGTGAAGCTAAATATTCTTCCTTGGATAGCTTTTGCATTTCTTCCAGACCCTTAATATATGTATCAATCTGTATTTCACCAAATATATATAAATACATACCTTTATAATCAAAACTTTATCACCAAATATATATAAATACATACCTTTATAATCAAAACTTTATCATAAAATTCCAATATATATATATATATATATATAAAGTACAAAGTTTAGTTATGCACCGGAAAGTTTAAAATGGTGTCGGGCCCCCAATACTTAAGTGCTGCAAGATCGTGGGTACGGGCAGCTGCTTCCTCATTGTCATATGCTCCTATAATATGTGCAACACAATGCCTCATTTTAGTGTGTGGCCATACAAACCTTGAGCATTGATAAATAAAAAACCTTATGATAAATGATACGAAATATTAAACTTACGTTTACTCTTACTAGTTTACTCTTAATAAAAAGAAGGCAGATAAAAAATAAATACACAGTCTTTTCTTTATTATACAATAGTTAAATTATTAAATTGACCATCAGAATGTACCCGACTAGTACTACGTCGATGCAAGTCTCAGTCACCACTTCCCTTCTCTTGCAGGAAAGATGTTCAATTCCGGAACGTGCATAATTTTGCATGAACAATTGGTGCTGTCTGTAAAAACATGTACTAGTCCCTCAAAGATATTATGTTTCGGACTAAACTTAGGGTTTACTACACTTTTTTTTTTTCAAAGCAGGAAACACACTCCTGCACCCATTTTTGTTTCTATTGAAACCTGAACCCTTGACCTTTGGTGTTTCATACACTCTTTAGGAGTGAAGATTTGGTAGTTTATAATATGTTATAATCAACCATTAAAGATTGTTTCAAAAGAGGTTGAAGAATAAAAATTCGTAGCTAATAATATGTTATAATCAACCTCCAGGTTTTTTTGTGGTAACAATTCAAAACATGCTTCAGTATATTAAGTATATTTCATAAAATACTTGGATTTTTTAGGTGATTCAAATTAGGTTGGAAACCTAACTCAATTATCCATGTTATATTTGAAAAATAAAAATTTTTGGAGTTCCACAAGGTTCACTGTTTCTGGTGATAAGAATTCAGAAAATGCTTCAGTATTGTTAGCATATCTGATAGAATAATTGGAGTTTTGAGTTAATTCAAATTGAGTTGGAAAGATAACTCAATTATTCACACTAATTTTTAGAGTTATAATGTTTATTTACTTTCAAAGTCACGGTTTTCTAGTAATAGCAGTTCAGAATATGCTTCAGTATTTGGAGCATATCTCATAGAATACTTGTAAGTGATTCAAATTGAGTTGGAAAGCTAACTCAATTATCTACTTCATATCTAAAAATAAAAAATTTTGGATTTCAGTCTGATTTGCCTTCAAAGTCGCAGTTTTCTAATGATAGCGTAGTTCAAAACATGCTTTAGTAAATTGAGCATAATTAATAGAATAGTTAGAATTTTGAGTTGATTCAAATTAGGTTGGAAAGCTAACTCAATTATCCATGTTATATCCATAAAATAGAATTTATGGAGATCATTAAGATTGTCTTCTGAACATTTGAAGTTTCTGTTCCTATTTAGAATTTTGGTAAAAAGAGTTTAAATTTTTTAGACAAAGAATTCACGTATGTTGGCAATCTACAGGCCGCCAAAAGTCTCCCTTTCCCTTTAGATAATGTACGGGTGGGTGGTCTTCCAAGAGGTAGCGATGGTAGGGGTGCAGGGTTTCAGAAGGCTGTAATGGTGGGTGGAGGTTATTTTTGTCCTAAAATGGTATTTTGGTTTATTATTTTTAAAGTTTAAAAAAATTAAAAAAACAAAGAGGGCAATTCATAAGTCAAAGGGCAATACGGTCATTATGTTAGGTGGCAACTGATGGCTGAGGACTCTCTATTAACTTTATCAAATTTGAGGAGTGTCATTGTTCAAAAATAGGCTAACTTATATATGACTGTAATTAGGACAAATCTCAAAGGGTATGAGTGTAATTCCTCCAAAATTTTAACCTAACGAAGGACGAGAAAAAAAAAAAATGATATCAGGCATATGAATGTAATAATGGTTGTGCTTTAGTTGTATAATCGACCTAATTAGTCTCCTTGTATAAATTACTTTTATACGTAGAAAATAAAAATAAAAATATTATTTTGATGATGTTCCGAACTACTGACACATATTTATAGCCAAGCTTTTATTCTCAACCTAATTTGTCACCTTGTATATCATTTTTCTTATAAAAAGTTACTATTTTGACGTTTTTCGAACTAACTTGACACATATATAACCGTGCATGTATTATCGTGCATGTATTATCGAACTAATTAGCAGCTTTGTATATCATTTTTCTTATATAAAGTTACTATTTTGACCTTTTTTGAAACTAAGCTGACACATATATAACTGTGCATGTATTATTGACCTAATTAGTTGCTTTGTATATCATTACTCTTAGAAAAAAAAAAAATTTATTTTAACATTTTGTCAAGCTAACATGACACATATTTATAACCATGCATTTATTATGGCCTTATTATTGACCTAATTAGCAACTTCGTGTATCATTAATATTATAAGAAAACTTGTTTTTTCGAACTAACTTGACACATTTATAATCTCGAATATATTATTAACCTAATTAGTCCACTTGAATATCATTACTATTATAAAATAATAGTTATTTCATGTTATCATGTTCCGAATTCTAAGAACCGGTTCATGAGAAGAAAATGTAAACCAAACTTTAATCCAAGTCCCCAATGCCGAAGCAAAACATAAAATTTGGTCAACCAATGTGATTACTCCGAAATAAATTTATAGAGGGTAGTTATGGTATTACTCCAAAATAAAGGATGAGAGATATCCTTGTGATTTCTTTTAAAGGAAAAGAAAAAGTGGGATCCAGTTGTAGAAAAGGGGACCCCCTTCCCTAAATTTGTTGTCGAGAAAAAGAAAAGAAAAACACACACACATTACTCAAATACTCCTACTACGTATTCGAATAGAATACGGAATATGATAAACTAAGAAAGAAAATAAAAAAACAAGTTGAAAGAGAGAGGAGAAAGGCAGAGGCTTGACTTACCCAAATAAACTAAGCAGCGACAAAAGCGTATGTATCAACGTTACAGTGACAGAGATCATCACCACCATCATCGTCAAAAATATACCACAGTCAGAACACAAAACCACCAGTACCACAAAATCTAAGAAAAAAAATTTAAACTAATTACACACACACATATATATATGTATATATAATATCTATATATATATATTTGAAATAATTTTTTTTTTTAAAAAAAAGATTGCAGATCTCCTTGATTTTTCATCTAATTGTTTAATCCAAGGAAACAAATCTAACAAGTAAAAAGATATTCACTTTGTCGTCCTCTCTTGTTTTGAATGCTATTCCATGTATTCTTGTCCCATAGATGAGCTTCAAACCTCCCTGTCCATCTATGCCTGTACATGTCAAATTCATTCGATCACCAATCAAATCTCACGCATGCAAATGCAAAAATGAACAAAACCCACTTCATAAATCATGAATTAGCATCATTTATACACGTATATATAGATATATAGAGAGAGAGAGAAACCTGGTTACTCCTCTGTAAATGGAGCTTCTTCTGGCGCCAGAGTTGGGACTCTGAGCATTGACTGGGGCGTTGAGATTTCCCTTAGCTCTTGAACGCTTGTTCTTGGGATTTTCTTCTGATTGATGAATGTTATCAATGAGATGAGACTCAACAGCTGAAGATGATGAAGTAGGAGGAGGGGTCCTCTTCATGTTGGATATTTGGGGGCTACTCTCTCCTCTCTCTCTCTCTCTCTCTCCCCTCAAATTACAACGCGATGTGGAGAGAGAAAGAGAGAGGCTGCTTATGAAAGAGATTTATATCTTATGTGCTTCCTTTCCATATTAGAATAAATGTATCCTCGTAAACTTTTCAAGTTTCATGTTTTGTCCTTTCTTTTTAGTAGCGAAGTTTTGTCATCTAATTTTGAGTGGAGGGGAAAGAGAGTGTAGTTTCTTTGTTTTTACTATTTTTATTTTTAGGTTGATACTTTATTGAATTTGACAACAAAATTATGTTTGGTGTGATTTTATTTTATTTTATATAATACTAAAATATTTCCTAAAAAGTGACCAAAAAATTATTTTTTTTTATTTTGATAATTGTTCATGGCCCAAAATCATATTTTCCTTGTTTCTGTTTCCGACATTTCCACAGCAAAATATCGTTCCTAAACGTACTTTCGATTTTTTTCCAAAACACTTCTACAACAAAAACACTATTTTTATTTTAGTCAAAAACAAAATGTCTAAAATAAAGCTCATACCAAATGAGCCTGTTGACTTACAAGAGTGGGAGTGGGAGTGAGAGTGGGAGAATTCAAATAAGGATGCGTGAAAAATTTAAAATTTAAGTCACACTAAATAAGAGTACGTGTGGAATATGAGAGGGGCTGTTGAGAAGTATTATGTGATTTAAATTTTGATTCTTATTGAAAAATAAAAATAAAAATAAAAATTTGAAATTATGGTGAGAAATTATATCATTAAAAGAAGTTATAAAATGTGCTGTAAAAACGCCATCGATGGGCTTATGAACGTAGTTGGTGACTCACTAAGCTTAATTATCAAACTTCGCTTGGAATTTAATCAAGTACCTTTTATTTGAAAATACGTATTGTGATATATAATTTCAATACTGAAAAAATCCATCTATTATTCTTTAAGTTTAGAAACTTTATACAAACAAACTGCAATCTTGTTATTTTCAAGCCCTAATACGGTTCATTTCTTTTTAAAAATATAACAAAAAACTTTTTATCTCATCTTTGAGTGAAAAAAAAAAAAAAAAAAAAAACATAAAATTCCTAATTTTTAACTAATTTTAAATATTGGTGAGAGATTTATAAATGCATAACTTGTTTCATTTTATAATATTTCTCATATACTAATTTTGTTTTTATTTTTATTTTTAGGCTAATTATTTCTTATGGGTAAGAGATTTAAACTTCTAAATGTTTCTCTTTGTTGTGTTGCTCCTTTCTTGGATGAGTTGAGACAACATTAATGGGTTAGAAATTTCTTTCTTCCTCAAATAAAATTATTTCACATTATGAGTACAAACTTATCGGGTTATTTTTTTTTTTTGTGTGTGTGATTCTAATAAGTATATAAAATTCAACAAGGACATTTTGTCAATAAAAAATAAGAATAGACTCTCTCTTATTTCTTAAAGTGTTTTTATCTCCAACAATTGTCGCATTAGTCGGTACAAAAACATACAAGTCGGCATTGATGTCATTTTTATTAACTAAAAGATGAAAAGCAAAGGTTTACGAAGTAATTAATCCAGAATTGTGCAATAGTATTTTTATTATCATTTTTATTAAAAGATGAAAAGCAAAGGTTTACCAAGTAATCGGCATTGATATCATTTTTATTTCTAATATCATTTTTATTATCATTTTTAATTTTTATTATAACGGACAGACTGTATTTATCTTGGACCTGCTTTAGCTTTTGCTGTAGACAAGCTTTTGGGCATCCCTTTCATTTGGCTTATCCATTGGATTGTGCTTTTAGCTTGTTTTGTAATTACCTGTACATAAATAAACACATTATAGGGTCTGTTTAACAACAGCTGCTGCTTTGTATTTTTTATTTCTGTCAATGTCCTGTAATGAAGCAAAAGCACGAAACGTGTTCGGTAATATTTGTTGCAATTTAAATAGTATCAAAGCGCTTCTGAAAAAGAGGCCAAAACCGAAAGCAAAAAATTGATACTTCCTGTTCCTTCTGCACTATAACAAAAGCACTGTTCACCAAAAAAAATAAAAAAACTCTAAAATAACATTTTTAATTAACCATTTATTTTTTCAAACTTACAACACTTTTTTATTAAACATGTTTTCATGTTTTTGTTTCTAAAAATTCTTGCAACAAATATACGTTACCAAACAAACTTCCAAATAATATTGACCACACTTTAAAACAGAAATATTAAGGCAAGTGTGATTGCCCAATAGATACTTCTCAAGACATTGTAGTCTGATGCCTTTCAAAGAAAAAAGTTGATGGTTCAGGTCCCAAAAGGGCAAAGTGGGAACTAGCAAAAATAAAAGTAAAAATAAAAAATGAGTTGTTGCCTAGTTCCCCTTTAAGAACATTTTGAATTTCTTTCCATTGGTCTTTTTGCTTATCCTCTTATCTTGCAAAAATGGAAACTCGTATTTTGTTGGCTACTCTCTATACTCTGTTTAGTTATTGTCAATTTTATCTACAAAGAAAACAGTTTTAAAACAACCTTGTGCCTCGTGGCTGAAAATTTAATGTCCAACGGTTTTCTAATGTTTATGTCCGGGACTCAACTTCTTCTCACCTATCTATTTCCGGTAAAAACAAAGATAATAACAAAATTCCAATCAGGCCAGCTCTCAAGCGTGCCCGTGTTCGTGTCCCCCCTCCCTAGTTTGTGAAGATAAACAAAAACAAAAACAAAATTCCATATCCCACAAGCCAGTTCTTAGGAGAAAAGGAAGAAAAATATGACTCGAAAACAAAGAGAATGAAAAGAAAACACAAGTCACTACCTAGCTTCACTTTTGTCCATATTTTTTGTGACCAAGGAAGGAAAAGAGAAAAAGGAAGAAACTCCAAGACATGTTTTATGTTTCCTATCCACCCACAACAGTCCCCTACACCAAAACTAAACAAACCTAAACAAACTCCAACGATCCAAAGACCTTCTCCACACCGAACTAGTTACAAGAAACCGATCAAAGGTTGTTGTCAAAGACGTCATCAATGGTGGTTGTCGAAGAGGACGAAGAAGATGGCGTTGACGGTGAAGAAGGCAGCAATGACAGTGAAGGCGAAGAAATGGGAGAAGTTGATCCTTCCTGCACTGCACCCACCAAACTATCAGCCTCAATCCCAGAGCCTGTGGTGTTCAATGTGCCACTCAAATTCAAGTCATTCTCATCCGAGAATCCGTCAGTTTCACTCCCGGAACCTGTAGTGTTAAATGTGCCACTCACATTCAAGTAACTCTCATCCGATAATCCGTCAGCCTCAATCCCGAAACCTGTGGTGTTCAATGTGCCACTCACATTCAAGTCATTCTCATCCGAGAATCCATCAGCTTCATTCCCTGAACCTGTAGTGTTCATTGTGCCACTCACATTCAAGTAATCCTCATCCGAGAATCCATCAAATAGGGAGTCGATGTCATCCACGAAACCCCTGCTGTCAAACAAGTCCGGTAATTCTTCAGCTTGTTCAAGGGGGAAGTCAGGAATGTTGAACTGACTGTACACCGTATTGAGATAGATGCTCCAAGGGTCCTCATGCTCGTCGGTGAGGTCCATCACCGGCATTAATGCAGGTGGGGGGTCGAATGGTAGAGGGAGCTCAAAGTTGGGAAGGTGTGGACAGACCATTTGTTCTTCAAATTTTTGTTGTTGGGGTCGGACCATTTGTTCTTCATGTTGTTCAAGTTTTTGTTGTGGGGGTCGTCGGACCATTTGTTCTTCATGTTGTTGTTGTTGTGGTTGTTCTTGTTCTTGTTGTTGGTCTCCGCGATCACGAGGTTGAGTTTGATCGGTGGAGGACTTGGCATCGGGTTGTTCTGGTGGTAGGGCTATATTCTTGAACTTGCCTGCATAGCTGCTAATGTCAAAATTGGTCACTGCATTTGGTCCTCTGTGCTCTATGGCTGCCATGTCATATGCTACTGCTGCTTCCTCTTGAGTGCCTTTAGAAGATATAATAACAAGAGTAATAAAAATAAATAAATAATATAAATAAATAAATAAAGATTAAATATCTATATATCTAAGAAACATAATAAAACAAAGTAGATTAGCTTTTGATTGTTGTACCAGACAAATAGAAAAGAATACAAAAGAATATAACTTTTGTTCAAATGTCTGGGATCTCCACATGGACATCACGTGTCTTCTATTTTCTTTTTCATTTAATTAAAAGAATCCTAACTTGCATATATTATTTAATGTATGACAAAGTTTTGACTTTGTTCTGAATATAATTTATACTATACTTGAGATTCATTTATTTTTAAAGAATGTGGGTGTAACTACCCAAAACATTGCTCGTTTAGCAAATAAATAAATAAATATATATATATATATATATATATATATATATATATATATATATAATTCAGGCACTTGAAGGTTAAAAGGATAAGAAAGCTTCTATTTCAATGAAAATACGAAAATAAAAAATTTCGTGAAAATTCACAAACCAAAGGAAAGATATCATTTGTGATTTATTAAATAAAGTATTTTACAGGTAACGCTACCATGAGCGGTCCGCTATAAGCGTTTCACGGACTCCATTGAAGGGGTCCAGACATGAGCTCACATAAGAATGTTTTCGTGATAGCTTTTTTTTCTATGCTAAATATAAAATTAGTGAATTGTCTTTATTAAGTTGTATAGCATTAATCCAAATTAAAGGACTTTTGTTTTATATATAAAAAAAGGATCCTTCTTTTTGGGGCATGTGTATGATTGCATGGCACTTGCTAATTACCTTGGTGGGACACATGAACAACTCTGTTAAGTGGGCCACATTAATGTATTTGGCCTTTTGGAAAGTGTCCAATGAAGGGGCAAAATGGGTAATGAACTTTGCTACATAGTCACATGCATCATGCCACATTTCAGCATGCAAGAAATTGCTAAAAATAGAAAAATGAAGAAAATTTAAAGAAGTAACCACATATTGTGAGTTGCAAATAAAATGAGACGTTCGTAACCCGTTCGAACTTGACTCGCTAAATAATCAACTTGTGTTCATACTAAATAAACAAGTAAAATTGGAACAAGAACAAAATGAATCGAGTGTGAATAACTTCATGTTAGTTTGTGAACATGTTTGTTAATAGAGATTCGTAAATAAACTCATGAGTGATCTTGGATAGAGCTCATTAGGACTTGTAACCAAATTTTGAAAGTCAATTTTGGTCTCAAGCTCAAGTTTAAGTTTGAATCAAGCAAAACAACCCAAAGATCGAGTTTAACTCGTACACTTATTCTTAAAATCAACTTGAGTTTGAGCTTAATGTAAATACACAAAAACTCCACTAGACTCCATTCAAAAGCAACATTAGAGTTGGTAAATATAATATTACAATAAATTTTATATAAGAGAGAACTTACTGTAGGTCCCAAGGTACAGATATTTGTTTCCTAAAACACGCCCGATTCGTGCCTCCCACCTCCCATTGTGATGGTGCCTGTCAAATGCATAGTAGGCCAAACTTTTTCATTTCCGAACAAAATACACACATACATACATATATTGTTGTCTACTTGTCTGGTAAATTATACATATATGTATACACATATATATTTGTAAAATAAATTTGAGTTATGCCATACCTACTACTAGTCTACTACTACTATTTAATAATTCCCGCAACTTAAACTTGCAAGTCCAAATAATGGGACCAATTTTGGCCCATCCAGCCAACCACAAGTTCTTAGTAAATGCAATATAATAAGAGAAACTCATACACACACACACACATATATATATATTGCTATATAATTAACTTTCTACAAAACTTTTATATAATAAATACCTTGCTACCCCACGGTACTTTGAAACTCCTCTTGAAAATCCACTGCTCTGCCTCCTTAGTGAAGCTAAATATTCTTCCTTGGATAGCTTTTGCATTTCTTCCAGCTCCTTAATATATGTATCAATCTGTATTTCATCAAATATATATATAAATACATACCTTTATCATAAAATTTTAATATACAGATATCCATATATATATATATATATATATATATAAAAGTTTAGTTATGACCTGAAAGTTCAAAGCTGTATTGGGCCCCCAGTATTTAAGCGCCGCAAGATCATAGGTACGAGCAGCTGCTTCCTCATTGTCATATGCTCCTATAATATGTCCCACATAATGTCTCACGTTAGTGTCTGGTCATAAAAACCTAGAGCATTCATAAATGAAAACCTTACAATATAAAATTTGTTATTTCAACTTTTTTTAGGTGTGCAGGTATTAGTGATTTGAGATTAGTCCCATCCAAAAAATAAGGATGATAAATTTCTTATCAAAAGTTTGAAAATTGTTTTTCAGACTAACCCGACACACGTGTTTATTTATTACTAAAATTTTTCAAACTAACCTGGCACACGCGTTTATATAATGTGTGTGAACTTATAAGATCAATCAAGTGCATTCATCTAGATTAGACACATCCAAAGGACGAAGATATATAACTCTCGAGGAGATATAAAATTTCAAGTCCACAAAGGGATGAGAAAATAATATATGACATCGTGTGGACCCATGTGGATGCATTAAATGGTTGTGCTTTATTTGCATAATCTGCCTAATTAGCCGCCTTGTATATCATTACTCTTATGAAGTTATTCCAAACTGACTGACACATATTTAAAGCCATGCATGTATTATGGACCTAATTAGTCACCTTGTATGTCATTATTCTTATAAAAAGCTACTATTTTGACATTTTCCCGAACTAACCTGACACACATTTATAACCATGTATTATCGACCTAATTAGCCTCCTTGTATATCAATGATCTTATAAAAAAGTTTACCATTTTTGACATTTTCCCGAACTAACCTAACACACGTATCACCGTGTGTGTATTATTGACCTAGTTAGTCCCCTTGTATAGCAATACTCTTATAAAACAATTGTTTTTTTATCGTTTTCTTGAACTAACCTGAGACATATAACATATTTATAACCATGCTTGTATTATCGACTAATCTTACAAAAAAGTTACTATTTTGATGTTTTACCGAACTAACCTAACACATATTTATATCCGCGCATGTATTATTGACCTAATTAGTCGCAATGCTTGTATTAGAACTATTGGAACTGAACCGAATTTTAAATGATCAGCTTGATTCTATGGTTTTGGCACTTTCATATAGGTTGAAATTAATACAATGAAAAACAAGAAACTTAATATATGGAGTATATATATATATATGATTTATTCTATGTATTATGGTTTTACTAATAAAAATCAAACATTTGTATTATAATATATGTATATATACATATTAAATTATGACCAATGGTTCAATTCCACTTCAAACCAAAATCGAACCCGCATGGTTAGATAAAGGTTTTTTAATTTTGAGAACCAAAACCAAACCATTTCATCAAAAAACCGAACCAAATTGCACCGTTCGATTTGGTCCGATCTAATTTACAGTTCTAACGATTTTTTGTGCATCACTCACTTGGACTATCATGACACATTTTTAAAGCCTAGATTAGTCCAACTCCCACCGAAGGATGAAGATGAATTTATTCTTGAAAAAAAAATAAAAATAAAAAATAAAATAAAATAAACAGTAATAAAATATAATAAACTAAGAAAGGAAATAGAAAACAAATTGAAAGAGATAGGAGAGAGGCAGAGGATTAACTTACCCAAATAAACTAATTAAGCAGCGACAAAAGCGTAAATGAACGTTACAGTGACAGATATCATCACCATCACCATCATCAAAAATAAAACACACAGTCAGAACACCAAACCACCAATACCACAAAAGAAAATTAAGTAATTACACACACACAAACACACACACATATATGTATCTGTATATAATTGTAATTAAAAAAAGATCGCAGATCTCCTTGATTTGTCATCTAATTTTTTAATCCAAGGCAACAAATCTAACAAGTAAAAAGGTATTTACTTTGTCGTCCTCTCTTGTTCTGAATGCTATTCCATGTACTCTTGTCCCATAGATGAGCTTCATACCTCCCTGTCCATCTATGCCTGTACATGTCAAATTCATTCGATCACCAATCAAATCTCATGCATGCAAAACAAAACCCACCTCATAAATCATGAATTAGCATCATATATACACATATATAGACATATATAGATATATATAGAGAGAGAGAGACCTGGTGACTCCTCTGTAAATGGAGCTTCTTCTGGCACCAGAATTGGGACTCTGAGCATTGACTGGGTTGAGATTTCTCTTAGCTCTTGAACGCTTGTTCTTGGGTTCTTCTTCTGATTGATGAATATGATTAATGAGATGAGACTCAACGGATGAAGACGAAGAAGAAGGAGAATATGACCTCTTCATTTTTGGATATTTGGGGGTACTCTGTACTCTCTCTCTCTCTCTCTCTCTCTCTCTCTCTCTCCCTCCTCAAATTACAGCAGAGTGTAGAGAGAGGATGATAGAGGCTTATGAGAGAGTTTGATGGGTAAGCCTAGAATGTCCTACAATATACTATATATGGGGGGCTTGTTTTCTGGTGAGCTGAAGTGGGTTACCAAAACGAGGACAAACAGAGAGCTAGAGAGAGAGAGAGAGAGAGAGAGAGAGAGAGTAGTGATAGAGAGGAGTGAGAGAGTGAAGTTGGGGGTGGTGGTATTAAAACTCACAAGGTTTAACTTTAACCATGAGTTAGAGTTGGGGTTGGGTTAATTAAATCGTGGTTAATTGAACTGCTCAACACTTGGCTTGAGTCACAGCCATGCTACCAATCAGGTGGCTATCCTTCTGTGTCTATGGGAATCTCTCTCTAGTAGTTTCTCTCTCTAGACTTTTGGTAAACAAATATAAAATTTTACCTGCTGATGTGTCAGTTACTTTTGGAGAATGTGTGTGCCAGTACACTTGATAACATAAGGTAGGGACGCGTGTTAGGACTTGTATATGTGAAGTGGCATGATAATCCGAAAATAGGGTCCAGGTTCGGTAGGGCCAACCCGAGACCAAATCTAAAAATTTTCAAACCAAAATATTAAAAAATATAAGGTAAAGTGCAATAAACCCCCTAACTATCAGTAAAAAAACTCAAAAAAAAACACTAAACTAAGAAGTACTCCTGAACTATTTAAAAAGTGCAATTTAAAGATAAATCAAAATTAGCCGCCATTGGAAGTAATCGAAGATAATAGATTACCAAATTACCTTTTAGTAAAATGACCTTATTTGATTGCAAAAAAACTTCTGAATTCCCTCTAAACTACAAACAGCCCCCTTAAACTAATGATTTATTGTAACTAAGGATATACCCATCACAAAAAATAATTTTAACCATTTTTATTAAATTGGTCATTTCTTTTCCTTATCTAAATATTAATTATATCATTTATCTTAAACAAAAATTCGAATTTACCTTAATTTTATTATCTATATCAATTTATCATAATAATGGGAAAATTTAAAAATGCAGTGTTGTAACTTGCATCAAATTTAGCCATTTTCTAAAATGATTAACTTATTGTTAAAACTTTACTATTTAGAGTAAAATTTGATATGCTTAGTTAAAACTTCTTTGCAGGGAAAAAATAATTTTTTTCATACAATATATTAATAAAAAAATAAGAAATTAATTAAATAAAAAAAATACTTTTTTCATACAGTATATTCATGAAAAATAAAAAATTACTGAAATTTTTTTCTACTTAAGATTTTTATTTAAAAAATTAATTTCAATAATTAATGGTAAATTTATGCACATTTGATGGGAAATATGTCATTAAAATAGTATAATTTTGTTCATATTTATTTTATAAAGAAAAATATATTAAGTGTAATTCAATAAGAAAAGGCATTATGACCATTTAACAAAAATGTGATAATTCATGAGGCATGGTGTACAAAATATAGTTTATGGGAGTTATTTGTAAACTTAGACATATATAGTTCAGGGGGTTATTTGCACTTTACCCTTATATATTATAATGGTAATAAAGGTAACATTTTCTTTTTTCAAATTACAGCCTAGATTTAACTGGAAAAAAACAAACGAAATAGTGATGTCGGGTGTTTTTTTGTCAAATAATGGGATAGTTTAGGGGGTTTACTGTAAAAATATAAGTTGGGGTGATTTATTGGGTAAGAAAGTAAAGATTAGGGGAGTTTTTTGCACTTTACCCAAAAATATATTAATAATAGAAAGATACTCTATCAATTTTATTATCTCTTTGAAATTATCTCTAGTATCATTCTATTACTAAAATATTAATTCTACCATTTACTCTTATTTTATAATTGATATAAGTTCATCATAACAATTGAAAAAAATAAAAAATAATAAAAAAGATACATAAATTAAAGTACCACCAAACTTAGCAATTTTTCAAAATGATGACATATATTAAACTTCACTATTTATAATGAAACTTATTATATCATATTTTATTTTATTTTTTACTAAAACAAAAGTATTTAAAAGTTATATCTTTTTCATGCAATATATTTCATTAAAAATCAAGGAATTATTTAAGTTGTTTTGAAATTTTCAACTTAAGATTTTTTTCAAAACAATTAATTTTCAAGAATGAAAGGTAAATGTATGTAATTTTTTTTAAAAAAAAAAATGTAATATAAGAGGTTGCATAAAAATAGCTTGGATTTTAAAATATGTATTTTAATAAGAAAATAATATTAAATGTATGGGAATGACATAACTTGGAAAAAATTGTAGCTCATGGATTTACGAACTTTGTAAAAAATATTTATAACAAGTGCAATATTTTTTTCTTAATAAATTTTTTTTATAGAATTTATTGGTCTTTATAATTGAAAAGTAATTAAGACTAAATTGTAATTTTCCATTTATTTTAAAAATTTTGATTTATCGTATGCTATTCTTTATGAAAATTCATTTTTTTTCAAAAATTTTTTACAATTATATGTATATTTACAATAAGTTTAAATACTTTTGTTTGCATGAGAGTGATCATGCCCAAGATTAATCCAATTTACCAAGTCCAAAAAGTTAAACATGGTGCCACATATATTGGACCTATGGTAGAGGGGATTTGTCACACATTGGACTCATTTATAGGCCAGTACGTAATAATATCCAATAGTTTAAGTTTTTGAGTCAATAAGCAAGTGTCGATCTGTTAAAGTGGTATCTAAATTAAACTCAATCCTTAATTCAGTGCTACTCCAAGGTTCTACCTAGATGAAGTCCAGGTTTCGATTGTTACTAGGTCTTCTCATTGTTAGGGGGACATTTATGCAAAGTGGCAAATTACAACAAGAGTATTACAAGTTCGGGTAGAAAAAAAATGTTAAAGGGGTCTTGTCCTACATTGGATTCGAATGGAGAAGGACTTGCGCATATATGGACAGGTAAACTATGATACCTAACAACTTAAGTCTTTGGATTCCCTTTAAGTTAATTAAAAGACAAGTACTCGACTCATTATAAAAAAGTCAGCTCAATATTTTATATCTTAAGGTAAGTATAAGTTAGCCTTACCCGAATTGCACTCTATTAGGCTTGATTCCCTATTAGATAGGTTGTTTGTCTACACACAATATCACAAGAACTAACAAGCATGGATACAAAAAGCACGGACACAATACAATACGAATATGTCGACACCTCAATTTTTTTTAAAGTAGAACATGACGTGGATACAACTAATATAAATGTAATTTTCATTTATATATATATTGGATGAGACAAACCATAGAAACTTAATTAATTTATAAATTCTATATTAAAGTTACACGAGTTTTAACTTTAAAGATAAAGGTATTCGAATATTAAAAATATATATATATGTTATATTCTATATGATATTATTATTTTATCTTATCATTAGTTATATTTTTGTTATTTAGAGGTTAAAAATGTTTTTAAGAATGTGGTGTGCTTGTTGTGTGTGTGTGTGTGTGTGTGTGTAACAATTCACTCTACCACGTGGTATGATATTGTCTGCTTTGGATTTGAGCCCGCACGATTTTGCTATTGGGTTTTACCCCAAAAGACCTCATACCAATTAGAGATAACACCACCACATATAAGCACTTCACAATTCTCCTACCCTGGCGATGCGGGATTGTGTACTCGTAACTCGCTCAGTGTGGTAGCCCGCTAGTGCCTCGCACCCACCTACAGGATTGCCACAATCACACCCCGTTTGGGGCCAACGTTCTCGTTGGCCGCACTTCTAGCAAGATCAGTCTCTGATACCATTTTTAACGAGCCATTCTACCACATGGAATGATATTGTCCGCTTTGGGTTTGACCCCGCACGATTTTGCTATTGGGTTTTATCCCAAAAGGCCTCATACTAATTAAATATAACACCACCACATATAAGCATTTCACATTTTTTTTACCTAAGCGATGTGGGATTGTGCACCCATAACTCGCTCAGTGTGGTAGCTTGCCAGTACCTCGCACCCTCGCACAGCACACCAACCCACAAGGTTGCCACAATATATATATGAAGAAGTATGTAAAATATGTTGGTTGAATGTTTAGAATGTTTGGACAAAGTGTCCGAAATAATTTTTTTTAAAAAAAGGGTAAATTAATTTAGGTGTAAAGTGCAAAAAACCCCCTTGAAGTATTGGCCATATAGTAGAAAACCCCTTTGATCTAATAATTTGGCATACAACCCCCCTAAACTAACCAATTTGTTGCAATTAATCCTATCCAACTATAAGCCGGTTGAATTTGACCGTGAAGAAGCACGTGCGGGTCACATGACAACCCAAATTTCTTTAAGTGACCATACAACCCTTTACCTTTACACCCAAAACTACTTAAAATACCCAAACACGCCCTTATGCTAAGTACACACACTATTCATTGTCAATAAAACAGAAATATATGTGTATATATAGTTATAATCACTGTTCATCTTTTTTCATAGTGTCCATATCCATATCCATTACAATCATCATGGCCATTCACGTCACAATCGAAACCAACTCCTCCACCATCCTCGTCATCCCCACCGATAATACCATCACCACTGTCCCTACAACTACGCATTTAACATATGGAAAACCATTGTCGCCTCGGCCTGATTATTTAAGAACAGCTTGTCGGCGGAGCAAGAAATCATCGATCCAGCTCACCGGAGTAAAACTAGTAAAGAGAGCAGACCGAAGGTTGTCAGCGGCGGTAGCAAAGCACCGTGACGGTTTCCCCTTCCAGAAACTGACCCACCGCTCATTCCCAGAATCGACTCAGCACTGGTCCGCCCTGCGTTCCTTTCCTCTTCTTAACGACGGCGGCTTTGCCCAAATCAGCCTCCACTCCTTCCCGATGCTTGATAGCGGCAGGGATAGGCTCAATTGGTGTCAGCTATGATGGAGGTGGCGGCGAGCTCGAAACGGGGAGGTCAGCAGATGAGGCGAAGCTCGGCGCTGGCTTACGGTGGTGCTCAGAACACGGACGGCGGTGTGCTCGGCCCATGAAGACGGCTGGTTCAAGACGATAGCGAATCAGTGACTAAAGAAGTCGTGGTTCTGGTGATGGGCTGTTATGAAGAATCTCGGCCGTGATTGGGTTTGATGGCGGCCGGCGGGATTAAAAGGCTGCAACCTTGGCTTTGGATGATGGCCATCGGATTGGGGTTAGCTTTGACATCGGCGGAGAGCTCGATGGTCTTTGTTCAGCATAATGAATTCACAAGAAAAAGTCTACCCAATTTCCTTGTTTAAGTCATGTGGCTTGATTGGCCCTGTTTGGGCTTGGGTTGTTTTCCCCGGGTCCGGAATAGGACTCGATTTTGGGGCTAAAATTGGTGGTTGCTGAAATTTTTAGTGAAACGACGTAGTTTTATCTAAGGGGTAAAATTGTCTTTTATGATTTCCGTTATAACCAATTGGTCGGAGATGTCACATTGGGGGTTAATTGCAAAAATTCAGTAGTTCAAAGGGGCAAATTATAGTTCAGTGGGGTTAATTGCACATGGCCAATACTTTAAGGGGATTTTTTTGCACTTTACTCATTAATTTATAAATTCTATATGAAAGTTACACAAGTTTAAAGATAAAGGTATTAGAATATAAAAAAAGAATATGTTATATTATATATGATATTATTATTTTATCTTGTCATTAGTTATATTTTTTGTTATTTAGAGGTTAAAAATGTTTTTAAGAATGTGGTGTGCTTGTTTTATAAATGTGTGTGTGTGTGTGTGTAACGATCCACTTCACCACATGGTATGATGTTGTCCGTTTTGGGCTTGAGTCTGCACGATTTTGTTATTTGGTTTTACCTAAAAAGACTTCATACCAATTAGAAATAACACCACCACATATAAGCACCTCACAATTCTCCTACCCAGGCGATGTGGGATTGTGCACCCGTAACTTGCTTAGTGTAGTAGCCTGCTAGTGCTTTGCACCTACCCACAAGGTTGCCACAATCACACCCCCTTTGGGGCCCAACGTCCTTGTTGGCTATACTTCTAGCTGGATCAGGCTCTGATACCATTTTTAACGACCTACTCCACCACATGGTATGATATTGTCCGCTTTGGGTTTGAGTCGACACGATTTTGCTATTGGGTTTTATCCAAAAAGGCCTCATACCAATTAGAGATAACATCACCACATATAAGCACTTCAAATTTTCCTACCTAAGCAATATGGGATTGTGCACTCGTAACTCGCTCAGTGTGGTAACCTGCCAGTGCCTCGCACCCGCGCACGGCACACCCACCCACAAAGTTGCCACATTATATATATGAAGAAGTATGTAAAATATGTTGGTTGAATGTTCAGAATGTTTGGACCAAGTGTCCGAAATAATATTTTTTTAAAGGGTAAATTGCACTGACCCCCAATTTTCGGTTAAAAACAGCTACCTACAACTTAAGTATTTTTCGGACGATGACACCACACAGGTTTTGTAAAATGAATAAAGACACCCTAATCGTGATAAAAGTACGTATTTGCTATTTGACTTCTGAATTAACCCATGTGAATCATTAAATTACCTTTATAACCCCCCTATTAATTGACTAAAATGGCCCTCAATAATGAAAAAACAAATATGATTGTATCGTGACATGTGTTTTTTTTTTTTTTTTTTTTCTTTGTTTTTGTGGAAGAAAAATGTGACATATTGTGTAAGTAATGTTTCAGTAAATACTAAGAAGTAAAAAGATTAGCTTGTGTGTGATTACTTAAGGTAATATTTAATATATGGCTATTAAAAAAGGTCTTTTAATATTTAATATATTACTACGGAATAATAATAAAAATATATTTAAAAATCATATTTTTTACTTTTTGAGATGGAAATTCAGAATTTTGTATTAGAATTTTGTTTAAGTATTAGATAATATAACTAATCCATTTATTTTAGCGAGGGCATTAAACATGCAAAAAAAAAATTTCTTACAATGATTTTATATTATTTAAAAAATTTAATTTTACATTACTAGTTCCCTCATCATATTTCTTACTTTTTGAGATAGAAAATCAGGGTTTTGTATTAGAATTTTGTTTAAGTATTAGATAATATAATGAATCCATCTATTTCAATGAGAGTCATTAAACATGCATGAAAATTTAACAATTTAATTTTACATTACTAGTCCCCCCCTCCCAATTAAAAATTCTTGGCTCCGTTGTTTTGCGGCCACAATGGTGAAGTTTGGTTTCTTTTTTCTTAAGAGTCATTTTGGTTAAATAAAAAGTCGACTTATAAATGTTAATATTGTACTTTAATGATTTAAATGGGTCAATTTAGAAGTCCAAGGATAATTATATACTCTTATCATGATTGGGAGTGTTATTGTTCAAATTTATAAACTTGGGTTATTTATTGCAAACTTAAGAGCATCTCCAGCAGTCTGTTAAAATAATCTTTTGTGTAAAATATACACTGCCACGCATGATGTGTAATTTTTTATTTTTATTATTTTTTTTATCTCAGCAGTCTGTTAAGGTACAATGCAACGTCATCAATGTGTAAAATTGTTGTGTAATTTACACAAGCACATCAACATATTTTCTTTCTCCTCCTTTCTCGTTCATTAACAAATCAATTATATATTAAGTATGTTTGTAAAAATTATGTAGAGTTTAGACATGATACTGGTTGGTTGATTGGTATTGTGGGATATATTTTTACATAAAAGGTATAAAACGATTGTTGAAACTAAAAATAAATAATTCAAAATTTTTTTGTATAAAAATATATATATATATATACACACACAGTTAAAAATACTCTATGAAAGTGGGAGTGCAAATTACCTATTTAAAAAAAAATTGAGTACCACAAAGAAGTGTGGGACACATTTAGATTCATGAAGTGACTGGGTCGACATCTATACACGACACCTCGTAAAAAGTAAATGTTCTTTTTAAGGATTGATTTGTGGAAAAAACAACATTGTGTTTGGGTTGAGTGGGTTGAGCTATAAGTCCTAGGCCTTTAAATGAATCGCAATCTCGTTGATGGTGGGGCCAGGAAGAGGTTAAGATTTTTTTTTTTTTATTTTTTTATTTTCTTGCAAGAGGTTACAGATTAAGGAAGCAGTTTTAGGAAGATTCCACATTTCTAATACCAAAAGTCCTTAATTAGACAAACTTTTGTGGAAGAATTTCATCAGTAAGAAAGAATTTTGGTGAATGCGGTCTTTGAAGGTTATTGAGGCTAGTGTCTTATTTAATACCAGTAAGAATAATTTATTTTAAACTGAAGAAAACGAAACACAATTTTGATTTTTTTTTTTTTTTTTTTGTCAGTCCAAGCCATGGAAGGTTTGGATTGACTCGGATTGAACAAATTCATTTACGGTCTTCAAGTGTAACGGGTGAGCGCTTGTCCATTTACCTAAAAGCTCGAACTATTGGGTAGTGCTGCATACCCACCCATTTATACCCAATCACTTTCCCATCCGATTCCGATGTGGGACAAATGACCCTTGTTACATTCTCCCCCACCCAAACTCGCAACGCCCTCGTTGCGGTTAAACCCTGCCTACCCGGGTGGACTCACCCGGACGCCTGGCGTGGCACCGGATCAAGGACTGGGTTTGGCTCTGATACCAACTGTAACGGGTGAGCGCTTGCCCATTTACCCAAAAGCTCGAACTATTGGGTAGTGCTGCATACCCACCCATTTATACCCAATCACTTTCCCATCCGATTCCGATGTGGGACAAATGACCCTTATTACATCAAGCCACCAAGGCACGTGGTGTGACCTAGAGTCCAATTCAAGTAGAACAAGTGTTCTCAATATATTTATACCAAAAATGTAACACTTGTAATAATATATTACATTGTGTTTGTGTTTTTATTTTTATTTTTTTTTAACTCGGAATGTTCGGGAAGATACGAACCGTTAGGGTCCCTCAACAGCTCGATTAATTCTTGAGAACTCAGAAGGACTTTTTTTTGCCCGGACCGAATAAGTGAGATAACGGATGTCAATCACAAAGAGCATTCAGCGGACTCGACCTTATATCTTGGACTTGTTAAACTTTTAAGTGCAGCGAGTAAATTATTGAGCCATATTCGAAGTGAATATTGTATTGTAATGTTGTTATACCATTTTTGGCAAAAAAAAACATAAAACAAAATATATACATATATTTTTTATTATATCTTTGAAACAATAATATGATACCTTTATATAATTGTTATATTATCGGTTTAAAGTCCTTGCTTTTTTAATTTAAGCGAAGAAAACTACACATGACCAAAAAGTACCAAAAAGTACCATGAAAAATATCCAAATCCATCCCTTTATAAGTACAACTCAATGTAGGCCAAAAACAAGAAAAGGAAAAAAAAATTATACAGCCCAATGGGAGTAAAAATGTCAAAACAAAGACCAAAAAAAAAAAAAAAAAAGGTAAAAAGAAAAAAGTATACACAATGGGGGTAAAAATGTCAAAACTCGAAAAAAAAATACAAAAGTTCAACTCAGGAAACGAGTCGCGTCTGGGTTTGGGTTGGTACTCGGACTGAACTGGTCGAACCAAATCGGACCATCCCCAACTCAAACCCTCCCTCAGACTGATCAAGAGAGAGAAAAAAAGAGAAGAGAGAGAACAAGGGAGGGAGGAGAGAGAGGACTTCGGTTTCAATACCATCCCACAAAAAGCTCTACCTGCAAACAATGAGAGAGGTACGTTTCGCTTCTGAACTCATTCTCATTTTTCTATTTTTCAGAAAAAATAGATTGTGTTAGGGTTTACTTTGTGAGAATGAACACAGTGTTGTTCGTTTGTTGTTATTGTGTCAGTGGAATTGAGGGGCACGCATAACAGTTGAAGAGTTGGCACTGTCTGAAAATGAATCTTCAGGTTGAATTATCTCACTTGGTGTGTCTGAACATGTTTGTTTTGAAATTGTAATGTAAATAGTCTCAAGTATATATTTTCTTTTGAATGTTAAATAGTTATGTATATTAAATTAGCCAATTATGATAATTTTGGTCTTGAACATTTCGAGGATTTGATAGTTGAAGTTTGATTTTGGGAAAATTTGCATGAATGGATTCTTTATAAAGAATATAATTTTTTTGCTTGTAAACTCCTTTGTTTGAATTTCCAAACACATAGATAAGTAACCAAGAAGCTGGAAAGAAGAATATTCTACATTTATCAATTCATTGATTTGAATATTGCCATGCCCCAAACCTTTTGAATAGGGTTCCTTTTTCCTTCTTTTTTGTTTTTAATACTTTTGTGGTAAAATTTCAGAGAGAATCGAAGGATTCCTTATTTTTCTCTGCTTTCCTGACGTGGCAATTTTTGCCATTTAGTTATCTTCATTGGCATTGCTTGTATGCGATTTGTGGAAATAGTATGGATGTTTTCAAAGTCACACATTCCTTGGGTGCTTTACAAGGTTAATTTTAGTAGTTACACAGAACAAAACTTACATTTATGCTGTACATATACCCATTTTCATAGTAGGTTTACTAATGGACAAGTCGATGCTCTTGTTCTGGTGCCCATTCTTTTGCGATTGATGATAAATGCCTTCTTTATCCTCTTTATTTTATATTTTATTTTTTACAGTGTGTCTGTAATTGCATTATGCGTCTTTGTAAAACTTAAATGAGAAAAATGCTAAGTATGTGTATCTGATTATGTCTCCCTTGATATGGTCTCTTGAACTTTTTTTGCCTTTTATTTGCTTTATCAGATTGCCACTCATACAGGTTGGTACTTGGTGCAGCCTTCTTCCGCTTTTGCCTCATTAGGGATAACCATGAGGACCTGTTTATAGTTTGCCTAGAAACTACATGTGTGGATAATTACTCACTCAACAAGAATGGATGTTGGGGAAAATTGCGGAGGAGCAAATGTTGAACCTAATAGTGTTGAGAGAGTTGAGAGAGAGATACTTAGTCAGGATGACGATGGGAGTGCAAAACCACGAGTTGGTATGGAGTTTGAATCTGAAGAAGCTGCCAAGACTTTTTATGATGCATATGCCAGGCGTGTAGGTTTTAGCACCCATGTTGGTCAGTACAGCCGTACTACCCCCGATGGGCCGATTGTTAATTGGGAATTTTCATGTTCCAGAGAGGTTTTTAAGAGGAAGAATTTTGAGAGTTGCAACGCTATGCTTAGGATAGAGAGAAAAGATCCTGATAGCTGGGTTGTCACAAAATTTGCGGAGGATCATAATCACTCCACAGTCAGTCCCAGCAAGGTACATTACCTTCGACCCCGCAGGCATTTTGCTGCTTCTACAAAGAATATGCCTGAAACAAATGACGGCCTAAGTGATGTCTTTGTCTCCATGGATGGAAATCATGTATCTTATGATCCTAATCGTGGAGTTAGGAATGCTTCCCCTGTAGAAACAAATTATCCTGCGAGGAGTATTGGGCCTGTAAATTATGGACCCTTCAGTAGCTGTAGCCGAAAGAGAACCCTAGGAAGAGATGCTCAGAATCTCCTCAACTATTTCAAGAAGATGCAGGCTGAAAACCCTGGTTTCTATTATGCCATACAACTTGATGATGATAATCGCATGAGTAATGTTTTCTGGGCTGATGCAAGAGCTAGGACGGCTTATAGTCACTTTGGCGATGCAGTAATTTTTGATACAATGTACAGACCGAATCAGTTTCAGGTTCCATTTGCTCCCTTCACTGGTGTAAATCATCATGGTCAAATGGTCTTGTTCGGCTGCGCATTACTTTTAGATGAGTCCGAGTCTTCCTTTACTTGGTTATTTAATACATGGCTATCTGCAATGAATGATCATCCTCCCGTTTCTATAACCACTGACCAAGATAGGGCCATTCAGGCAGCAGTTACTCGGGTGTTTCCAGGAACTCGCCACTGCATTTGCAAGTGGCATATATTGAGAGAAGGGCAGGAAAGGTTGGCTCATATATATCTTGCTCATCCTTCCTTCTATGGAGAGTTGTATAGCTGCATCAATTTTTCTGAGACCATTGAGGATTTTGAATCATCATGGGCTTCTCTCCTTGATAGATTTGATCTCCAGAAAAATGAATGGCTTCAAGCTGTGTACAATGCACGCGAGCAATGGGCCCCGGTATATTTTCGAGATACTTTCTTTGCTGCACTTTCATCAAACCAAGGAGTTAGTTCCTTCTTTGATGGATATGTGAATCAGCAGACCACCATACCATTGTTCTTTAAGCAGTATGAAAGGGCTCTAGAAAATTCGTTGGAAAGGGAAATAGAAGCAGATTATGATACAATTTGCACCACCCCAGTACTTAAGACACCATCGCCAATGGAACAACAGGCGGCAAACCTTTACACGAAAAAAGTTTTTGCTAAGTTTCAGGAGGAATTAGTTGAAACTTTTGTATATACTGCAAATAAGATTGATGGTGACGGGGTGGTCAGCAAATTCAGGGTTGCAAAATATGAACATGATCACAAGGCATACATAGTCATATTGAATGTTTCCGAGTTCAAAGCAAATTGCAGCTGTCACATGTTTGAGTACTCGGGCATTCTCTGTAGACACATATTGACTGTCTTCACCGTAACAAATGTTCTCACCCTTCCATCCCATTACATATTGAAGAGATGGACACGGAATGCTAGAGTTGGTCTCGGATCAGATGACCAAGATGCAGATCCACAAGGCATTGAGTCTCTTACCTTACGCTTCAACAACCTATGTCGAGAAGCCATTAAATATGCTGAGGAAGGGTCAATTGCTGCAGAAACCTATAATGCAGCGATGAATGCTTTAAGAGAAGGAGCAAACAAAATTGCTGTTGTAAAGAAAAATGTAGCTAAAGTTATGCCTCCTACTTCTCAGGGTAGTGGAAACACTCAGGAAGACAGTAACAAGAAGATCCCTATTTCAAGTTCTGATATGAATACACCATTGTGGCCCTGGCATGAGGCAATGCCACATCGCTTTAATCTTAATGACATTGGAGTTCCAGTTGCTGATTTGAATCAGCCTAGCATGGCTCCTGTGTCTATTAACCGTGATGGCACCCCTACAGATGGCACGGTATGGAGCCCGAGACAAGCCATTTTGTGGTTTGTTATATCATACATTGAATCTATATAATTCTCTTTTTGCCTGAATGTACAAAGAAAATTATGAATACCGGTGATTGCTTCTTATGACTATAATTAATTTATTTAGGTGGTTCTCACTTGTTTTAAGTCCATGACTTGGGTCATAGAAAGTAAGAGTTCAACGCCAACCTGTAAAGTAGCTGTCATTAACCTGAAGGTATGCATTATTTCTGAAACTTACATTTTGTGTTTGTGATAGTTTAGATCACTTACTTGTCCTACTGCTATCATTTCTTCTGTGTAATAAGATGCAGTTCTATTTACTACTGAATGATGCTTTAATATGATACTACAATGATTAAATAATTGAAAGATGGTGAATCATCCTGTTCCGAGGTGATTCGCCTCATGATAAAAATTATTGACTATCTCATGCCATCTGTAAAAGCCTTCTGGGCAATTACTTGTTGATTATGCATGAAATGCAGTTAAGAATAGATAGGGTACCATAAGATGTTAGTGATCTTGTGGAAGTTGATTAGGATTATTCTTGTTATGCCATCTTCACTCCTCTCTTCTTTTCTTCAATGCAGTTGCAAGATTATGGCACGACTCCTTCAGGAGAAAATGAAGTGCAATTTAGAGTTACAAAGGTCACACTAGAGCCTATGTTGAAATCGATGTCTTACATCAGTCAGCAGCTCTCGTCACCGGCTAATAGGGTGGCTGTCATTAATCTGAAGGTACGTACTCTAAGTTTTGGATTTCATTTTTTCTTCACCTAAAACAAAACCCAAAAATAAAAAGAAGGGGGGGGGGGGGGGGGGGGGGTTGGGTTATGGCGGGGGTGGTCATGGTATACAATAAAATGTTTTTATTCTCTTGCAGTCTTCATTGAGTCTTGGAATAATTTGTTCAAATCTCTAAATGTTAAATAATATTGATGATTTTAGTCTGAATCATCTTTGTTTTTCATATTGTGATTTGGTTTGGAAAGAAATGTTAAGTATATAGTGGATTTGTGCAAAAGGAAATGTGCACTGTTCACAGCCACATTTCTTCACGCCTAAAATAAAAGTGTATTCATCCACATGAAATTTTTTATGTTTGTATCTGTTTTGTAACTTGCAAGGAAACCAAGCGCCATGTATTGATAAACTTGCAATTCAGTTCAAGCCTTAATTGGGTCTATTGTGTGCTATAAAAGCACATGTCTTTTGTTTGAAATTGTGCATATTTGTATCGTGAGGGTCTTTATGCTCGAAAAGTTGTCATATTAGTATAAAATTACGCAAGAGCGCATCACAACATCTACATTTTCATGAAAATATAACCAATACTCTGTAAGGTTTGCGACTGGTTTTCATCAAATTTGAGCCATTCATTCTGTTTGGGGTCATAAATTACCACCGTGCTTTGCAGCTGACATTCATAGTGCAATGTAGACACCTTGACCTAACTCCTACAGTCCATCTGGTAGGAAATTGAGTCTTTTAGTAGCAAATTCTGCGGGTACTATGTCTTTGTTGTCTTATAGAGGACATACAATTGAAGGTGGAGGTGATGAGTTAAGCATGCAAATAGAGCTATAATGGAGATTGCGTGGATGATTCATTAAATCTCAATTACATGTTAGGAAAAGTTAAGTAAAAGACCTAGCTAACGTAGAAATCTAGGTTTGTTAGTTTACCAGAGGACGTACAAATTGAAGGTGAAGGTGATGAGTTAAGCATGCAGATAGAGCTATAATGGAGATTGCGTGGATGATTCATCAAATCTCAATTACATGTTAGGAAAAGGCAAGTAAAAGACCTAGTGAACCTACAAATCTAGGGTTGTTAGTTTACTAGATAGATTGGACTACCCATGACCAAGTTACTTTGAATGTTCATCACTATCCTTGCCTTGATCCCATATGAATGGGATCGACCCCATGAATTCTTTGTCTCCAATCTTTTCTATTACATGCCATCTAACCCACTATATTTAACTTTTTAAAGTCTTTTTTAATTATCTCATCCCATATTATCTTAGGTTGTCCACTCCGTCTTTTACCTTCTATGACAATTTGCCTACCTCATCTGACTGGCACGTCTCCAGGTCTCCGGTGTATATACTTACGTGGCCAAAATACCTAAGTCTACTCTCTCTAATTTTCTCACCAATGGGTGCCACTCCTAATTTTTCTCTCACTTTCATAAGTGACCCAATCTCTTCTAGTCACTCCACTCATCCATCTTAACATTCTCATTTCTGCTACATGAAGGCATTGTTCTTGTTTCTCTTTTAGGACCCAACATTCCGCTCCATACGACATAGTTGGTCTAATAACGGTCCTATAGAATTTTCCTTTTAGCTTATGTGTTATTATTCTCTCTCATAAAATCCCACTAGCTTGTCTCCATTTGGTCCAACCTGCTCCAATTCTACTAATTATATCACCATCTATCTCTCAATCCTCTTGTATTATCGTACCTTGATGGTGAAAGTGATTGTGTTGAGTAATCTTTTGGTTTTGAAGTGTTATCATTATACTATCAATGTCTGAATCTTTATTTAATTTACAATCCAAGTACTTGGTTTTAGTTCAACTAATTATCCTTGATCCTTTTGATTCTAAATTATTTCTCTGTTGGAAAATATATGCTTCATATATCACCATTTAAGATTAACAAGCATTTTATTAGTAGGCAATATACTAAACATACCAAATTAAGTAACATTAAAACAAGTATAAAGAACCTTGTAGATCGAGGCTAGAATTTAATTCTATCTCCTCAAGACAATTTACGCCCCACCTGGTGCTCTATAGTCTTAATGGCACTTGTATCCTAGGATACAACGATCTTTCTTCAATTGGTGGCAGCACTTCGAACCAATTGAATTGACGAACCAAACACTGTGTAATACTCTCTCTGACTTGATTCGAACAAAGAAATGTAATTATATTACTAATATGATGATTTGGACTCAATCTGAACCATTAGGCTTAGACCCAACCCATGACCGTATGGCTCGAATCCACTGGACTTGGGTTCAAGTTAAATTCTGGAGGATGGATTTTGCAAATAGCATCCCATGTGTATTTATGGCACATGGCGTCTGGTCAGGTCAGCCCGAACCGACAACAGGTGCAACCTTTCATCCAAACCGGTACCAATTGCATCCTTTAAGCCCAACAGACAGTGGACACATTCGTTCGACTCAATCAGACAATGGGTGCACCTATTTGGTTCAAAACTGCTTGCACCTATTTGGATTTACATCAACCTAGACTATAGTCGAGTTGGGTTTCTGGATTCTGGAAGATTAATTGAATCTGGACTAACCCAAATCCAAATAAACTCAAACATACTTGAGCCCAATTAGCCCAGGCCCCAGGTCCAACATGATATCATTATTTTATTTTTTTAAAAGAATAATCTTTTTGACAGCCCAAGCCTGGACTGGCCGAGCTGAGCCTGGCCAGGCCAGGCGGTGCGCACATGCGGCGTGCGCGTGTGTGGTGGCGGGTTTGGACCCAAGCTTGGCTAGATCCTCCCCCTCTTAAAAACTTGGATGCCCCAAGGACTCAATCCCAAAGTTTGCTACTTAGAGTATATATACTCACAAAGTTCACCATCTTCCAATGTGGGACAATGTTTTCCCACAAACCCATTTTCACCCATTCAAATGCTTATCAAACACCTCACTTTGGATTCAATATCTCATTCACCCGGAAAACAATTTTGAAAAAGTAAATTTACTATGCTCATCTACTCTCGGAGAGGAACGCGCTTCACTTTGGACCCACTTAAAAATATAGTGGGACCCACTTAATTTTAGCCCCCAAAGTTTGCTTAAACACGCTTGAACATTCAAGTTTCAAAACTAGAAAAAGTAAATTTACTATGCTTGTCTACTCTCGGAGAGGAATGCGCTCCACTTTGGGCCCACTTAAAAATCATAATGGGACCACTTTAATTTTAGCCCAAAGTTTGCTTGGGCACACTCGAACATACAAGTTTCAAAACTAGTTTCCAACATATTCCACATTTCTAATTTTGTTGCTATATTCTTTTTAGAGGTATCTAGGAACACTATATCATCAGCAAACATTATGCGCCATGGGATCTTGTTTTAGAAGTCGTTTGTTATTTCATCTAAGATTATTGCAAATAGATATGGGCTTGTGCAATCCTACGTTTATAAAAAACTCACTAGTTTCACCACACGTGGTAGGAACTTTTGTTTTTGTGTTCATATACATATCTTGGATACTTTTTATAAAGTATCCTTGTGGTGAAACTAGTGAGTTCTCCATAAACGATGGATTGCACCATGGATCAATGTTGAAGGTGCTAATTTACACTTTTATAGAAAATATTAAAGTACTCAAAGGCAGGGAATTTTGATTGATATCCATTGATCGTTGGACATTGGACTGAATCCTTTATCATATTAAATAAATTACTTCACCCTGGGCGGATAGCGGGAATCGAACCCACGTCTTCTCCTTGGCAAATAGAAATTTACTTTGATAGAGAACCTTGTTCTGGATCAACTGACATCTAACTTGGAATTTGCAATATTTAAAAGAATACACTGGTCATTAATTTGAGTTGACATGGTGATTGATGGTCTTTGGACTAACTTGGATTGATCAAACTTGGACTTAGGATCAATTGATAGTCGACACTAATTATTTATTTTATTTTTTGTGGTTAAAGTCGGCATTAGAATTTTTTGTTGGTAAATATATATATATATATATATATATATTTATATATTTATATATATATATCATTTTTCTTTGAGGACTCTTAAAATGCCTAAAAATACATACATATGGTCGATCTAGGATAGAAGAAACAGAGAGAGTAGAATAATCATACGTGAGAATATATTGATAACCAATACAGGGTTTTAAATAAATCACCATCTCTTCATGTGTTTGAGCGAATTTAAATATTGAGTTTAATTGAAGATTCTCAACCATTGATTGTTAATCAACCGAGTATTTTAAAGAGAAGAGGAACAGATGGACAACCCAAGAAGAGTGAACTTTGTTGGAGGACGAGTTCATTGATTGTCAACAATGTTCGAGGCATAGAATTATGCACGAGTCCAATTATTCCATGGTTTCCCCCTTTTGTTGGGTTTTCTACATAAATTCCAATGTCTATTTTATTTTGATTTATTGCGTTGTGGTTTGAATTATTTGATTGATTGATGATCCCTATAGGCATGATAATTGATAATGAATTCATTGACGCGATTTAGTGTTAAAAAATTGTTTTAATCAAATTAAAATCCTAAAATCACGTTAAAAGAGTTTTAGAACTATTTACCCCCTTCATATTTGAATTTTGGACTTCGCGTACGTATTATAGCCAGGGTTACAATCCCCCCTTTCAAGTGGTACCAGGGCATATAAAATTGTAGATGTTGAAGTTCTCTTAAGCGTTCAAGTAGCCTTTTCCATTTCATGCACTCTATATTTGGTTATCCTCTCCAGAGTTAGTCCTCTCTTGAAACATGAACTCAGGATGACCTGATCAATGTACTAAATGTCAAGAGATGATAGAATGTGTAAAATCAAGGCCCTTCAAATACTTTGAGATTATAGCAGGAATATGATTTTGTGGGGTTATCTCCATGGAGTTTTTCACACCATCATTTCAATTAATTTGATGAGATATTATAGATGCACTAATATTTAGAATCCTCATGGTATGTGTTGCTTTTACAAAATTCATGATCAGGTGAGACCATTTTAGAATAATGCTGCAATATTAAGAAATTAATCATCTCCAAGTATGGGCTGGTAATCATTATGATTCGTTTTTATGCAATGGAATTTTGAGGTTACCTTGTTTTATTTCCAATGTGTGTGTGAGAAATGTAATTTGCCCACTACTAGTTGATATAATTCCAAAATGAGGAGGAATAATTATTTCTTTTCACAAAACAGAGATCTTTTCAACTAGATTTGCCATACCAGAAATCCAATATGATATGATTTTGATGAACCTTGTTAGATGGCATTATTGTTTCTAATGTTCAACTTCCAATGTGTGTGTGAGAAATGTAATTTGCCCACTACTAGTTGATATAATTCCAAAATGAGGAAGAATAATTATTTCTTTTCACAAAACAGAGACCTTTGCAACTAGATTTGCCTTACCAGAAATCCCATATGATATGATTTTGATGAACCTTGTTAGATGGCATGAGTGTTTCTAATGTTCAACTTCCAATGTTAGTTGTATATTTCTAAAAGTGAACTTTGTTTAACAGCTGCCAACTAGAATAAATGTTTTATGTGAAAGAGTCAACCTTATTGGAGCCTGGAGTTCTTTAGGTGAAATAAATATTGTTGTTAGAATGATTGTTATTATTCAAGTAACCCAACAACCCCAACCCGGCCGTCCCCACCACCACCCCCCCCCCCCCCCCCCCCCCCCCCCCCGGCGTTGTGAACTTAGATTTCCAAGAGATAATATGCTTTATACCTGCGTGAACCTCAAATGATTTAATACTCAAGTGTGTGGCTCTGGTATTCCCCTTCAGCTTTGTCAGAAACCATGCTAAAAGATAGTTCCTGACTGGATTTACTGTTGTTTTATTTTGTTCATTGTCTTGTATATAGTGTAGCAGTTTGTAGTCCTTTGCAAATTTACTGTGTTTTCCCTTGTGCTTCTCAGCTCCAAGACACTAAGACAACTACTGGAGAAACGGAGGTGAAGTTTCAAGTTTCAAGAGATACACTGGGGTCCATGTTGAGATCAATGGCCTACATTCGGGAACAACTCTGAAATTCTGTAAGCATTCACTTCATATACCATTTTGTTTTCTCTAATGCCACCATGATTCAAGGCAGTACTGAGACATTAATTCTACTCTCCCGTGTATCGGAAGTGCAGTTTTTTAGTTTACTGCAAATAACTGAACTGCAAATGATTAATGCTGTCACATTTTTTCTGGAGAAAAGGTATCAACATACCTGGTTTGGGCTAGTTGCCATTCATGGTGCCAGCATTGTTGAAATAAAAGGTGCTCTCATTGCACTAGGATCCTGTGTTGCCAGTCACGCTGAGCACCATGTAAGGTGCTTTCTGGAGTGGACCACAGTGCTAATTTAAGTAACTAATAAATGCAGAGGCACGTGAGGTTGAAATTTAGATACATTTTGAATCTCAGGGAAATAATATAAATGCTGGATTCAGACAATTCCATCATTATTTACTTTGTGCAAATTAAAAATAATAATCAAGACAATGGATCAAAATATGCTAAAATCAACGCATCTTTCTTGCCAACAAATTCAATTTAATACAATAGCTCTTATACCCTACTCCTAACACTTGAAATTGTTTTTTTTAACATCACAAACTGTATATTCCGGTAAAGTAGTAAGCCAATCCTCCTAGCATGGTTGTTAAAGGCTCAAGGCGCACTAAGGCAACAATCTCCTGGATCCTAAGAGCAAGAATGTGAGCCTGATGGAAGTAAGGCACATGTGTAATCAAAATGAATATTAAATTAAATATTAGTATAGGAAAACAAATTAAAATATGCAGTTCAAACTACTCAAAATGAAAACAAAGGAATTTTTTCAGCATATAAATTTAAAGTATTAGCTAAATGAATGTACATATTTCTTTTCAATTTGCATATGAATTCAATTAAGTGAATGTATCTAAAACAGTTGAAGGGAAAAAACACAACTAATCAAAATATTTTTTTTCTTCTTTAAATGGAATTTTTGACAACATGAACTTAATGGATCAAGTGAAATGCACATAAATTCTTTTGACATGCATATAAGTCAAAAAAAAAAAAATATCAAATATCATAAAAAATGTGCGACTGTATAAATCTTGTAGAATTTAAACATATATTATATTATCATGAAAAATCATAATCAAGTACTAGATGCAATTAATGTAAATAGTCACCATAAACTCATGTAAATCGTAAGAATAGTGTCAAAAGTGTAAGGTAAATCTTATAGATAGAGAAGAACTGTCTATATATTTCATATTGCAAAGGATGATTACAATGCAATAAGGAAGGTGGTAAGTGAGTGTAGTGCAAGGGATGTATCTACTATCTAGTTATATTGTATGTCTAGGTAAATAAATCATGTGATTATGTCCCTAATTAAGGAATAGCTAATCAAGCTCCTAATTAAGGAATAGTTGACTATGAGTTGTATTCATGACACCCCCCTTAAACTAGAGAATAGATGTCAACGACTCCCAGCTTGTTGCAGATATAATCAATGGCATACTTTTGAAGGGCCTTAGTAAAGATACGTGCTAGCTAATTAGCAGACGATACGAACAAAGTTACAATTTCTTTGGAGGTCATCTTAGAACGAATATGACAATCGACCTCAATATGGTTGGTTTGCTCATGGAAAACTGGGTTTCTAGCAATGTGAATAGCCGCCTGATTATTACAATAGAGGAGAGATGGGTCTTGAACTGAAAACCCAAATTCTTGTAACAAAGTTCTCAACCAAGTTAATTCACATGAAGTTTGAGCCATTGCACGGTACTCAACTTGAGCACTGAATCACGCCACAATCGACTACTACTTAGATATTGTCTGCTATAGACACTCTCTGTGCTCATAGTTTTCAGAACTCGTTTACACAGTTAGGAGGCATCCATACATATCAGTGCCAGTTATTTCTCCCTCTAGGCAATGTGGGATGTCACAATCACCTCCTCTTGGGACCTAACTTCTTCGCTGGTGTGACCCTCATGGGCTTGTGTACGCTCCCCCCATTTTTGGCTTGGGATTGGCTTTGATATCATTTGTGACGACCCGCCTGGCTATGTAGATATTATCCACTTTGCACTCTCCGTGCTCATGGTTTTTAAAATGCGTTTACACAGTTAGGAGATATCCACACATGTAAGTGCTAGCAACTTCTCCTTGCTGGGGTGGGTCGTGACAAAACTTTTCAAAATTAAAAAAAAAATAAAAGACGTGTTCAAGAGCATGAGCTTATACAAGTCGCTATGAGTAAGATTTCATGAACTATTGAATTGGTTTTCAAAAAGCCTATATGAGTTAGAGCCGAAAATGAGTTAAGAACTACTCATTTTGCTTAATGAACAAGCAAGAGTTGATACTTACCAAAAAAAAAAAAAATGAACAAGCAAGAGTTGAGTTTTAAATAGTCCAAACATAAGCTGACATTGCATCAACGTAGCAACAGTTTCAACAAGTGAGGTTTATAGGCTTCACTTCTATGACTTCTTTCAAATATTTATTTATTTATTCCTCAAAATTTCAATTTCCAAACCTGCCAAAACACGACATCCTACTAGATATAGTTTTCAAGAGTTATAATACAAAAGATCTAGTCTTTAGACCACGGGTTAAGAACTTGGAGCAACTGAATAATCAGAAAGTTCTAAATTTTTTTTTTTTAAGTTTTTCAATTCGTTCTGGTTAAATCTTAATTAGATTTTCTGTTTGATGCCAAATTTTTAAATATTGTGTACAGATCTTGTTCTAGCTTTTACAACCAATAGTTGGGAGAGAAAATGGAGATTGACATTTGTTGAAGGTGGTTGGAGTGGGAATCCTCTGTGCAAAACCTATGTTACATGGATTCTTTAAAAGTGGTGAAGTACGCATATGGCTTGGATATGGGTATGGGATATGTGTCCAACACGTTTGGTTGGACATGTACTTAAAAAACATATCCAATCATTAAATTATATTGTATTATTACTTTATAATGGGTTAAAAGCCTATATTGAACACTATATTAGATAAAACATTACTTTACTGTAGAAAATAAAATAAACTAATTAAATAAAATGAATATTTAGCAGTATCCGTGTGTTCTTCTGTTTAGAGATTTGATATGTTCACTGCATGGATACATACCTGTACCGGACACATGTACCCAAGTCCATGTAACGGGGTGAAACTCATTAGTGGAGGGTATTGTGAGGTTTAGTTTGTTAATTTATAGGGAGAGGAAGTTATATACAAACAAAAGATCTAGGCTTAGACCTCGGGTTAATTAAGAACTTGGAACAATTTATTCAATTGAAAGTCCTATATATATATATTTGAATTTATTCTGGTTTAATCTTACTTAAATTTTTTGTTTGATGCCAAATTTTTAAAGATTGTGTGTAGATCTTGTTTGCACTTTTACAACCAATGGTTAGGAGAGAAGATGGAGACCGACATTTGTTGGAGGTGGTTGGAGGGGCAATCCTCCATGGCAAAACTCATTAGTGCAGGGTATTGGGAGGTTTAATGTTGTGAATTGGAGAGGAAAGTATATACAAAAAAAAATGAGATGTAATCTTGTAGATGTAACTCGGTAATTTGAGAATTTCTGGTTAGGATTGCTTCCACAACCTAGTGTGTCATGTGCTTTTCACGAATCTGAATTTATTTTGGAGCATGTGTATGTAAAATTAAAAAAATTACTCATGTAAATATATTGGTGCAATGGTAAAGCTTTAGCTGATGTTTCTTGGTGTATTGATAAAAGCTTGGGTTGATCAGTGTGATGATGGGGGTTTTGAGTCTAGGTGCAATCAGTTAGTGTTTAGTCTGTCTCTAGGTCTTCTCTTCCAACAACATATGCAGGCGATCAACATGGGGTAATATTCCCTTTTTTATTGTAGCATATACTATATAATATTGGATCATTATGAGATTCTAAAATGGAACCTACTCATGTTTATTTGAATTCTTTCCATTTTTCATGGTAAAAAAACTCATAAGTTAAGTTCGAGTAGTATAACTTTTATATTTTTTTCTTTCCAAAAAACTTGAGTGTACTTTTGGTCATAGAAGTAATAAAAAGTAAAGTGAAAATTAGTTAAGCTTCTTTCATATAATGGCTTAAAATCAGTACAAATTAATCATGCAATAAATAAAATAATATCTCTAAATTCTAAATTTATAAGAATTTAGGATTTAAATGTGTTTATCACATTTTGGAGTTGTATGATGGGGAAAAAATTCACAGCTCTGGTAACCATGTGCATTATGTTACTCCTGTTGCACCACATTCTGCACCAGCTGACTGTTACCGTTACAATGGCCATTATTGTTATTTGTAATCTTGTCTATGATTTTTTTTTTTGATAAGTAATAATAACATAAAAAAGGCGTTCAAAAGGGGAACGCGTCCCTTATACAAAAATGGAACAATCTTGTCTATGTAGAAACTGATGATTTTTTTTAAAGCTCCTTTATTATTATTATTATTATATATATATATATTTCCTTTTCTCGTCTTTATTTCATCTTCTTCTGCTAATAAAGAACCAAATGGTGTGTTAGTGGGGTGTTATGTCTGGAAATTGAAAGGCATGTGTGTGTACGACCTTATGCACCTGTTGTCAGGGCAATAAAGTAATTTAGGAATACCTAATACCATCTTACCTTGGACATTTATGGTCTTTATTTTATGCGTTAAAGATGCATGAGATTTCATATAGATAGTCCACATGTGGGTGGCACTCTGCTGGGCTGACCTTATATAACATTTAGGTCTCTGAAATGATGCTTAACCCTGGAATTCAATTTTGACAGAGTTTTTCCTGGCCCTCTCAAATTTGCGCTTACTTCCAATGTCTAGATTATGCCAGCTTTCAGAGCTTAAAATTGAGCTCCTGCAAGGCACACGTTCATGTTTGTCGGAGTTATAAACTTTTTTTTTTTTTTGATAAGTATCGGAGTTATAAACTTTGATTGTGATATGTGCTAGGAATATAATTTACACTTAAATGATTCTTGAGTCCAATTGAAATTCAGGGGATCTAGAGGAAGAAAAGTGGATCTCCCCATTTTCTCTCTCATGATTAATGAGATATGAAAGTAAAAATTCTCCAAACAGTTGAGCGTAAAGGAAAAGAATAGGGACATGGCCAGCGCTTTCTTTCTGTTGACTTTTGCTGGTAACATAACAAATGAAAAATATTTCTTTATATTGCATTTTCTTTATATTTATCTAAGAAGCATAGGACACATATACGGCACAAAAAATGCGTATATGGGACACAGATAAGTCAAAATATGGTATGTTGACAAGGCAATCCTATAAAATGGACACAAACACTGGAGGGAGGAAGTGACGAACACTAAATATATATTTTTAGATATACTATAATATATTATAACATTAATCTATGAATCAAAAACCCACAAATAACATATGGCCTACCTTGGTAATTCTCTCCGTTAAGAGGGGGAAGAGAGAGAGAGAGAGGGAGTAAACCAGCTAAATTCCCTTTATAATTTGTTAACACAAAATTAAACAGAAGATTGCAGTTGTATAAAGAAAGAAAGAGGGCCCTGTCACTAGGGAGAGAATCAGTTAAAGAAAGAAAAAATAAAGAACTAGGGAGATAGTGTATTGTTGAGAAAGAAATAGGTCTTGTTGATAGTTGTTAACCACTATCTACTCTTAAAGCTTAAGGTATTAGGTGGTGCTGCCTACCCACCCTAATAAGTTACATTCTTTCTCTCTTACAAGTTAGATTGTCCGGCTCCCGTACTAGGCCAGGGCAGCTGGGCGCTTTCCATCCGACCCAAAAGCTTAAGCTTTTAGAGTAGATGGTTGTTAACAACAGTGAAAGAGAGAATCTGTAGAGAAAGAAAGGGGTTTGTGGCTGGAAAAAAAAAAAAAAGAGGGAGTAAAATTAAGATAGAGAAAGAGGATTTGTTGAAGAAGAAGGCGGCTTGGTGGCAATTAAGTTTTGATGATTCCTCGTACCAAATTCAATGGTTAATTGCAAAAGAGATTGACTCTTCTGTTTTCTCTTTTTGATCTTTTACAATTTTAAACAAGTAGCAAGCATTAAAATTTAGGTGAGTAAAATTGCTTGATAGATTCTTAAAATAAAAAATAAAAAAAAAAATCCTATTTTTTATGTTTCGACTATCACAAGCTTTTTAAAAATTTCACATAATATATGCTGTAATCTCCCCCCCCCCCTAAAAAAAACTGTCTAAAAAGTCCCTTTTAATTGGATTGTTTGCTACATGTCATTGACATTTCCTTGGCTTGTCCATTTATTTCAATAAATAAAAATATTTCAGAGGCATTTTTTGGCCTGTCTGACACGTGTTCGATATGGATACTTAAGACTTTTAGGTGTGTCCTTGCTTCTTAGATCTTTACTTAAGACTTTTAGGGTCAAATCTGGCAAGTGCGAGTTGCTGGCCGAAATAAACATGACCAATCAAATTATGCCTGAGCTTTAGAAGTATGCATTTCACAATTTTCATTATGTTGTATGTGAATACTTTTGTCTTTGAATGATTATTATGTAATTGTATTGATGTAATTTCTAATGTTTGTTTAGCACAGAATACATGTCCTGATGGAAAATTCTACGCAAAAGCTCCCACGTGGAAAATTTTAATTTGTAGCAGGGAAACACCCAAATCAGAGCTGTCTCAACTGGATGAGCTGTAGGCACAGATCACTGAAGGTGAGTGTGCATCTTAATCTGTCACTAGTGTACCATGTTGATGATCCATTGTCACAATTTGGTTTAGTTGTAGTTAGTAATTGTCATTACTGTTTCTAGTTTTGTCTCTAGATAGGTGACCTGTCCTTCCATGTAAACATGTGGTGGAAACTTGTCTGTAGTTTGTACATGTAAGTCTTAAAAACTGAGAAATTTATCCAAGGAGCATCATCAATATCTTTATTTCAGCCTAGGCAAATGGTTGGGTTTTATTTGTCCAAGGAGAGTTGCGGATATTTGTATTTGATCTTAGGGATGATGTAGATTTTCTTTAATTGATTATGATTACACAAGTTACTTGATCTCAGATACGAACCTCTTGGTTCAATTAGAAGTCGTCTTCTGGTTTTGTGGTTGCATTGTAAAAGGGAAATGAAATTGTACATATATGACTTTGCCAATTTTGGTGATTATTTTAGCAATTGGGTGAAGCTTGAATTTGAACTGGAAATTCTTGCTTTTGGTCTTCGTTTCCTTTAATTTTCACTGTTACTGATATGCTCTCCTACTGTTCCCGTATCCTGAATTAATCCAGAAGTTGTTGGTACTTGACAATTTTAATGAGCTTCAAGTTACTAATATTTAGTGTGTTTTGGCCCCCTTTAGTGAAATATATTATTTGATAAATAGATTTTAAATATACAATTTTGTTGCTTCCTACAAAAGCATCTAGAGCACAAGGGTCTAATTTGTTGCCACTTGATCTGTATTTATTATATACTTGTTCTGTTTATGTTTTGCAACACATTCCCTGTGAGAATTAAATGGCTTGAGTTGTCAAACCAATTTGATACTTGAAATCAGTTGATTTATGTCTTTTTTTGTTTTTGTTATTTTGTTATTTTGGTTTTTTATTTTTTTTGACTGAGGCTTTGGTTGGCCTTGATAGAGCAGAATAAAAAAGTACGATTCGTGGAGCCGAACCCAATTAGTTGGGAAAAGACTTTGTTGAGTTGAGTTGGTATGCTTTTCAATTGGACATTGTATTAAGGTGGTAAAGTTTCAGTCTTGGCAGCATGTTTGAAATGGTCATTAGTTTGTTTGTCTATTTATTTATTTATTCTCCTCCAATGTTTGGGTTACACAGGATGGTAAGTTAAACTTATCCAGTATCTTCCATTGGCTAGGTTAACTAATACTTTCCGGTGGTTGTCTATATCCAGGACACGAAATGAATCGGGTTTTGTTCCAAGAACCGATATCACAGTTCATGAAATTTGAATTGTAATATTAAATTCCTGCTAGAAAAAAGATATAGCTTTCTATAGAAGATCCACATCAAATTTGGGTATAAAAAATGCACAATTGGGTGTTAGTATCCATTTTACTATTAATTAAAATTTCAAAAGGCCTTTAGCGAAATATCTTTATCATTGCTAGGTTTTGAAAATACGAAGCTCAGGATAAGATCTTTTAGTAATTTGGATTTTTCTTCTAATAAATCAGTCTCTAATGGAAGTATGAAATGAGTTGAATTTCATTTTAGATTGGTCAGATCTGGATTGCTATGAGCTAGACATGGATTTTGTTTATAAAATCCGATTTGGATTGGATTTGGATTGACGTTCTAATATTCATTTAAGGATCTATATTAACATATCAACCGGGACTCAAGTTAAAATAAAGGTCTAATGTTTCTTCTTTTGGAAGTTTATCTATATCTAGTTTAGGCACCACAGAGGATATCTTTGGACCCTATTAGGGCAGAAAAAAACCTTGAACAATTCTACTTCTTTGATATTTTTGAGGAACAACTTGGTCCAAGCATGGATCTGTGAAGGGCTCAGTGGGGGCATCCGCCCCCACTGAAATTCTTTATTATTTCATTTTATTCCCCTAAATTTATACTTTTTTGCATTTATACTCATAAAATTTTGAAATTGTCCCCACTGAAATTATAAACCCCCCCCCCCCCCCCCCCCCCCCCCCCCACCCCCCCACAAATATAAATTCCTAGATCCGTCCGACTTGGTCACATTCAACATTGAGGAAAAATTTCGAGTATTACAAGACACCTGATTGGATCCTAAATATCACATTCATCAAACTTTTTATTTGCAGTGACTTCATCTTTGCAGTCATTTACCTCCTCTTTATTAAAATTTAAATTCCACAGAAATTAAGTATTTATTCTTATATTATTAGAAGTGTTCTATCTGGCCCATTAAATTTGTATTGGTTAAAACCTGAATCATCATTTATCCGAGCCATTCAATCTTATTATAGGCATTATCAGAAACAGGTGAAGCACTTAAAATCATAATAAAGATTCGGTTGGAGTTAATATTAGAAAGCGATTATATAGAAGCACTAGTAATTATGGTAGTATGGATATATATTAAAACAACAATACTGATAGAGTAAATGTCTTACAAAAACTCTAATGAAGTATTATTATTAATCTATAAAATAACTATTGTTTACCCCAATGGTATGTCCCAGATCAGGTTCTTTTTTGTTTAGTTTGCTGGAATAATTGATCTGCTTTTAGCCTCCAACATTGGAGAAAAGTTTATTCCTTCTAATCTGGTCAGAAAGATCTACATTTTGTAATGTTCAAAGGAAGTTCCAAGAAGTCAACATATGATTAGAGCTGAACTCAACAGACATTTGCGTGGACGGAATTGCAAAAGAACTAAATTGGGCGAAGAGATGAGAGGACTACATCTTTCAGAGAGCTGTCTCTCTGCATGGCAGCTTTGAACTCATCGAATGTTACTTTCCCATCACTGTTGGCATCCATTAGATCAAATATCTCATCTAATTTTCCTGGTTCTGTGATATCTACCGGAAGGCAGTCCTCGGGCAAGGCCTGCAAGTTGAAGTAATGGGTTCTGTATCAGGAAGAATTGGAAAACTTAATCAAGTGAAATGTCTTTCTTGGAGGAAAGGGTAGAGAAATTACTCTAAGCATGGATGCTACTTCTTCCTTGCTGATGCATCCTGACCTGTCTGTGTCATACATCTGATGACCAAACAAAAAAGAGTAATTAGTATTTCATGGCGCTTATTTTATTTTCAGGGTTTTATAGAGGTTTAGCTTTGATTATCGAAGGAACAGAGACCCTTCAGCAATCAAAGGAGTACATTAAGTTATTTTGTGTTAAACACTTGATCTTGCTGAACAACTTTAGGGTCCTTAGCTAACAGCTCTTGCTGAACAACTTTAGGGTCCTTAGCTCACAGCTGTTAGAATGCATCACCTCAGGTTGCATGCAGGATAGCTTATATGACTGCTAAGGCATAAGAAGTAAGAAGGTGTGTGTCTATGTGTGGTCACTGACAACAAGAGGGAGACTGCACCTGGAAGCAGAGACGGAGGGCATCATCTCCTTGCGAATTCTTGAGGGTGGAGAACCCGCAGAGTATCTCTCTCATGTCGACTGTCCCATCACGGTTGTCGTCAAACAGATCGAAGATGCGAGGTGCTAGGGGGACTAGAGATGACATGTTCATTGCTTTCAGCACCTCTTCAAATTCAGTTTGAGTGGCATTGTCGCCTTTCACACATCTGCACTTAGTCAGCAAAGCTCTCTCCATCAAAATCTTATGAACTGGTGATATGACAAAGCTGGTTAGTACATGCAAGCATGAGGGACATGTCGGGTATGGATCATTTGAACTCAAAAGTCACTCTCTCTTCTAAATTATTTCATGCAGAAAGTAATGAGTTCAAGCTCACTGGGCTTGAGCCTGTCTGACCAAAATATCTGAAGTTCAGGCAATCCCTGTAGTGTTACAATATATGAAGATGGTAGATGTATAACAGTAATTTAGTGATGATAAATGTATAACGGTAACGCTATCTTTAATGGCTATTGTGACATTTGCAGAAGTAGAGACTAGGACTGGCTATTACTTACATTTTCTTGAAATGTATGTTGAGATCCTTGAGTTCCTCTGGCTTAAGGTCGTAGGATCCTACTAAGGTTCTTAGTTTCTTTGTTCTCAAGAAAAAGGTGCTACTCACTACGCTTGCTATTGCAGCAGCACGTAGCTTACGCCGTGCATTGAAACCCTGGAGTCGTCGAACAATTTCTGGATCCATTTGTTCTTCTTTGGCTGAGTCTCCTATGACCCATGGATGATTAAGAACCTGTTTAAAGATGTGAAAAATATTAGACTCAAGGGGATTAGCAGTTTGAATCATGCTTGCACGTGGTGTAGGAAGTCCGGGATTTTGCTTTCTTATTTTGATCAGGAAATAAAAAATCTTGGATCAAGAAGTTGACAAGACAAATAGTGAAACTGTTGTCAATTTATTATAATGCATATAGAGTTCTCAAGTGAACTGAGTTGTTCATGAATATGAATAGTGAAGGATCAATCGTGTAAGAATTCGGTTCGTGTTAAATTTTATATGAACATTCTGTAAATGAGTTCCGAGCTGAAACAACCCTAGGATTAACTCGTTAAAGTGGTGAATATGCATCCTTGAACATACTAGTTGGAGCTCATGAACATGGCACTTTATTAGGGCATGTTTATTCTAAAACCATTTCCAGAGTCCACCTATAGAAGAAACAGTTTAGTCAATTACTCAATTGCCCTATCTTTAGCCTAGATGCATTATGAATTTAGTAAATTTGGTAGCAATTCTACCGTACATCTTGAGCACTAGGTCTCCTGTGAGGGTCAACTGTCAGGAGACTTGAAATCAGTTGCTTTGCTGAAGAAGAAATGTTCTTCCAAGTCTTCTCATGAAAGCTAAACTCTCCCTGCTCATAAAGCATTTACTCTAGGAATTAGACGAACAAGTTGAATCGAATACTGAGTGAAAAAACCTCTCACACACACACACACACCCACACACCCAAAACAGGATTGACATACAGCGATTATCATCTGTTGCTTCTGCCTATTTGACTGAGCAATGAAAGGTGGATACCTGAAATTTATGCAGAAAAGATATAAGAATCTCAGGATTTCCTAGAAAATTTATCCTTAGAATGCTTTAGAGAACATACCCAGATAGGAGGATATACAAGATCACACCCAGAGACCACATGTCACTTTTAGGAGACACTTTTCCCTGAGAAAGAGCCTCCGGGGATACATAATCGATGGAACCAAACAGTCCCACAACTGAATCGGTGAAGTCCTCCACAGAACTCAGACCAAAGTCCATGATCTTCAACGGAGAATTCTCGCTGACATCCAGAAACAGGCAGTTTTCCGGCTTCAAGTCCCTGTGAACAATATTAGCTCGGTGAAGAGCCCACAACCCACTCGCGATTTGCCTAACCACAGCTGAAGCTCCGGCCTCTGAGTACCTCTCAATAGATACAATCCGGTCAAACAGCTCCCCTCCAGAGCAGAGCTCGAGTATGAGGTGAACTCCACTCGGATCCTCACACACGTCGTACAGATGGATCACATTGGGGTGAGGCGATACATCTTCGACTATTTTCCTCATGACAAGAATTTCGTTCGTCAGCAGGGCATCAGAAACAGAAACCTGTTTCCACATTGAAAATCCCATGGAAGCCATACCCTTTCCTCCTCCGCGATTCCCTGGAGTCCCGGATGGAATGGATGGTCCTAACCTTCTCAAGGTCTTGATGGCTACTTGGGTGTTTCCTGAACTCATTTTTCTTATCCCTCTTCTCACAACTGAGAATCCTCCCCTTCCTAGAATGTCTGAAACTTCATATTCATCGCAGAGTCTTCTGGTCTCCTGCCCCATGACAGTGAATTCTGCAGAAACTGGATGGGAAACCGGGGAGAATCAGATCGTCCGAGGTTTGATAATTTTGCAGGTTGACAATGAAGAAATTAAGAGGTAGGACAGGCTGGTTCAATGATAGGGAAGAGAGAGAGAGAGAGAGAGTTGAAATATTGGATTGGTATGACAAGGATTGACATCAGGATTGAACAGTTGTTTCATTTGTTTAAGGTATATTATATGAATGATATGCAGATGTGAACAAGAGAATAAACTATATGGGATAGGAGCTGAAGAAGAAGTGACAAAGGCCTATTCAAATTGTCTTGTTAGGTAGCTTTCTTCATGCCCTATTTTTGTGTGTTAAAAAATGCACTCACTATTGTCTCTACTGGTACATGTATCATCCAACCCAGTTCATCTTAGAGTTGGAAACATGGACAGTTAATTCTGTGATATAAAGGCATCTATTTTCTCTATAAATCTTAGCTGCATCTCACCCATCTCTTGTTGTGTCTATGGTGCAACTGATGCATTGTTCCTGGGGTTGCAAGTCAACCGATATGCGCGAGCGCGCGCGCGCACGCACACATATATATTCCAGACTATCTGAGCCTGGTTGAGCTGAGACCTTTGGGCTCTACTTGTTTGTTTGTGAGCTTAGCTCGTGGTTCGGTTGAGTTCGTTAAGTTCACAAGCAAGCGGACTTGGTTTGGCTGGTGAACTCATAGATACTCCTATATTATTTTTGGGCTCCATTTGTCAAACGTAAAATATTTTTTGGGAAAATATTTTCTTTTTTCAGGTAAAATATTTTCTTTTATTTTTTATTTTTTGGTGTTTGATAAAGGTATAGGTTGAGGTTGAATCTATTGGGTGTGTAAAATAGCTTGCCAAAATTGATGAATAAGTTATTTTTTTAAGGTTTTAATATTTTTTTTTCTTCGTAAATATTTTACAACCACCAAACACTAGAAAATACAGTAAATAATTTTTAAGAAATATTTGACGCTCAAACAAACAGAGCTTTAGTTTGTCATATATGTTCTTTTTCGTATTTTTGTTATATATAAATTTTTTAATTCTAAATAGGTAAGATAATTGTCAAAATTATTTTAAGTTCATGAGCCAAACCCATACGGCTTGCACATTCAGTAGTCCATGCGAGTTGCTAGTCCATATGAACCTACATAAACTTAACCCAACATTGTTGAGTCCAGCTTGAATCATTCCCATAGTCAACCAATAAAAATTGAGTTTTATATGAGTTATATCTTAATTATTTATGCACAATTCGGTCCATTTGCAATAATAGAGCATGTTAGATGATATAAATATTTAAATTATTTGGTGTGTAACAATTTAAACTTTTAAATTAAATTAGTTGGTAATACGATCACTTAGTGTCATTAGGCTTGATGTCAGTGCCTACCTAATGATTATTTGAGGGGAATGTTAAAAGTATTCTTTGAGTTGGTAGTAAACATATTTTAATTAAACAAAAAAATAAGTAAACAAAACATTTGAAAAATCATTGAATTAGACTACATTCCCAGAAAAAAGAAAAAAGAAAAAAACTGGGCAAGATTAAGAAAACATAAAAACCTATAAATGCCATTTTCCTCCTTTACTTGATTCCTTTCATGAAATTATATATGTGTGTGTATATATATATATATAAGGAATTTATGCACGAATTAACGGTTGGATATAAAAATATAAACTATTTTTTTAACTTGTTCGGTGAAATTTTACGATAAATATTTGAGGTGTGTATATATTTTCTTATACTGAACATTTCTGTATATATAGAACCAACGAAATCAGTCATGGTAGCTTGTAAACCATCAAGACATAATTAGCTCATGGAATCTATTCATCATTATCGGAGTAAAATCTTTTCTACCTTTTTTTTTTTTTTTTTTGTCTTTTGTAAAAATCTTTTCCGGAATTTATGGGCTTCTCTTTTTAGTTCCACCTTGGGCTCCTTGCACTCTGGGATCGGCCCACATGGCCTTGTCCAGATTCGTTCATTTTTTCTTGAGCTTTCATAGAAGCTTGGCCCGTACTTGGAGTGGGCTGCTGCTCATGACACGTGGCATATTACGATTGGTGATGTCCCTTGCTTGGGTGTCGAATCCTCATTGGTGGAGATTTCCACCCAATAAAGAAAAATAATTTCCTTTGAATTGTTTTTCTTTTGCCCTTTCATCAGATAAAAAATTATCACATTCTTTTTATTTTTCTAGGACTAAATTTTTGAACCAAATTTTTTTTTTTTCAATTATTATTTTTTTAACAATTTGTTCATGACTCGCTGCTATATTTGCATACAATAATTTGTTCATTTATAATTTTCATCTAACAATTTTTTATTTTATTTTATTTTATTTTTTTCTCGGAAGTTAAAGAGATTTCATCTGACAATATTGATAGTTCTCTCGTGTAAGAAGCTTATTTTCTTGTGGTCATAATTTAAGTATGATTTGTGACATTTGCAACTAGGTGTCAACCACCAATTTTACATGATTTTTTTTTTTTTTTTTTTTTTTCTTTTTCTTTTTCCTTTTCCGTTAGGCTTATATGTCATGCATTAAAACACTGATCAAAGGCTACAATTTTTATGACTTTTGCACATATATATATATATATATATATATATTACTACTATCCAAAATTTTGAGAGGCAAACACAAGTTCAACTCCACGAAAACATGTTTCTAGTAATATAAAGTGACATTTAAGAGGTTGGAGTAAACAGAAAAAATGGAATCAATCTGTAATTTATAGTTTTTATAATCATGAAGGAAAAATGTGAAATTGGATATTGATGCATGTGATGGGATAATCTATTTTAATTTTGGCTATATAGTGGAAGTGGGTGTTTTTTTTACTGATTTATTAATAAAATTTGGTTTAAAAAAAATTGTATTTGTTTAAATGGCGCTATTATAATAAAAGATATTAATTTACTTATGAATAATGATGCATTATTGTTAGTGAGACTAGTTTGGCGGAATGAATTATTTTGATTATATATATATATATATATATATATATATATATATATATATATTTATTTATTTATTTATTTATATTTTAAACCCACTTTCATTATTATATATTGTCATAAATTCATCAATTCCTCTATCCGAAAAATTCTCATTTATGGGAGAGTAAGCACTTCCTGTTGCAATAAGTTTACAAAATAAAAACTTAAACTATTGGCAAAATTGCAATTAACCCTCCTATTTTATCATTGTATATCATATGGATTATTTGCCAAAAACATAGTTTGGGACTATGTGGCACAAAATGATATTATAAGAGGGTTAAGTGCAATTAAGACTATAATTTAGTAATTGTAATTGAAAATTGAAAAAAGTACGGTCTAATTTCTCTTTTCTTTGAAATTTATATATAAAAAAATAAAATTTTATAATTTTAATTAGTTTAGAAGGACAAATTACACATATCTTTCCTCTAGTTTAAAAAATAAACCATAAAATCTGAAGTATTTGATTATATAATATTGCCGTTATTAATAACGAGCTTCTCCATTCTTTTGAATCGGTTCTCCTTCTCTCTCACTGCTCCATTTCAAAAGCTCTAATATATATATATATATATACACACAAAAATGTATAAAAAATTATTTATATATATACTTCGTAGTACCATTGTTGTACTAATTTTTGTCCCTCCAAATATACATAATGTATTATTACAATAAAACCTTTAACCTCCAAATTTATGCATACTGAATGCATGGGTAATTTGAGAATAAATTAGTAATTACCTTAAAGAGCCTCCAATGATCTTAGATCCAGAATATAGATTTACTTCAACCTGTGAGTTAATTGAAATGATTGGAAACAAAACAAGATGTTTCTCTTTTATAACCAGAGTAGAAGTTTCAATGACTATTTTTAATAACTTTCAAGATATAAGAGCAACCTAATAGAGGGCACGAAATCAATTATATGCATTAAAAGGACTAGCATGATTTAATGTATATCTTTTGCATGTGGGGAGGCAGTCACAATAGAGCAACTTTACCATTGTCCCAAATCTCACCCTCAATCGACGTCTTGGATTATTAAATTAAAATTTTTCAATTTCAAATCTAAGTTGTCAGTGTTCCAAATATAACATTATTGTAAGTCTTTATCATCCTACTGATGTTTGGATTGAAAAAAATAATTTCACTTCTTTCATACAACGGAGGAATCATGAACGAATGAATTCTATATGGAATGACAAATTATCATACAAAACTACGAATGAGATGGAATGACAAATTATCATACAAAACTTCTTGAACATGTGATAGTGATAGCGACTCTTTAATTTTGGGTTAAAGTGGCTGCGATAGATCGGGTTTACCTAGTGCAGCCGATAATTATTCAAAACCCAATTATATTTATTTTTTGAATTCAATTATAACTTTGATTTATATACCGGTCTTTTATTTATTGTTTGATTCAATAATTTAATTTCTCCACACACACACATATATGTCGTCAGTCATAATAAACAGTAGCATCCAAACGTTATTTTACTCACATATTGATCATAACCTAATTAGACTAAATTGACCATGTTATTAACTTATTAGTCATTACTCTCTAATTATAGTACTTAAAATTTAATTAGAAATGACATAAAGCAAAGTTTAGAAATATTCTTACTTAATTGGAAGCTTACTCTGGCAAGTTCTGTATTACTACATATGGAGTGAAAGAAACAACAAAATTTATTCTTTTATTGCATTCTCACTCAATTACCGGGAAAAAAAAGTGTGTTCACAATCAGTATAGTTTTGAAGTTCTTCACCATCACATTTAGCATCAAATATGGAGGTTAAAAAACGCGAGTGATCTTAATTTAATAAGGCTCCGTTTGTTTGGACGTAAAATATTTTTTTATTTTTTGGTATTTAGTTGTCGTAAAATATTTACGAAAAAAATAATTATTAAAATTTAATAAAAATAACTCATCCATCAATTTTCGACAAGTTATTTTACATGCCCCGCCCGATGGATTCGACCTCAACCTTGACGTAGATATTTGTCAAATACCGAAAAAGTAAATATAAAAGAATATTTTACTTGAAAAAGAAAATTATTTTTCAAAAAAAATATTTTACGTCGAAACAAATGGAGCCTAAATGTTGGAGAGGGAAATGAAAAACAGTATTTTGTATATATCCAAAAGGGTTATCTTTAAAAAATAATAATAATTTAATTATAAAGTTATGGTCAAGAGTGTGATTTTTAAGAATTAATTTGAAACAACCAGCTTCATCTCCCAACAAATTTTTTTTACTATATGTGATTTTTAAGAATTAATTTGAAATGTATTTAAATCTTGAAATTTTTCTTGTTGATGAGAAAACCCTAATTGTTTTGACAATAAAATTTCAAGATTAGAGATTTTATGAAAAAAAAAAAAACAAAAAAAGAAAGAGAGAGAGAAATGAGTATTATGTCAAAACCTACCTCCATAGAATTCACCTTCCAAATATTTCTAATTTTTTTTTTCCTTAGGGTATAATATATATTTTTTTAAAGATTAACAATATCTAATATTAATTAAAAAAAAAAAAATCATTTAGTGCAACAGTGTTCTTCTTCTTCAAAAAAATAAAAAATCAACAAAAAAGATACTGTATAGAGAAATAACTGATATAGAAAGGATTAAGAAGATGATGATAAAGGATAGTTTTATCTAAAATTAATTAGTGCATTTAATATGCCATGGAAGATTAAGGAAGATAATTGATTTATTGCCACGTTAAATTTATATAAAATACGATGCATTAATTAGGGGACTTTTTTGTAGTTCACATTAAAGAAAAAAAGAAAAAAGAAAAAAGAAAAAAAAAAAAGTGAATTGCAAATATTGCCTCCCCAATTTAATAACGATTTATTACTCAAAGTTTAATTGATTCTCCCAAACATAATCAATCTTACATGTTTAAATCTAACCTAAAAAATGATCAAGAATAAAATATAAGAATAATTTCCTTTGAATAGTCTTTTCTATATATTTTTTTTAATCAGATTAAAACTGAAATAAAAAAAAAAAATTTGTGGCACTAAATTTGTGAACAAGTGGAACAATTTTCGTCTTTATTTTTTTCTCATCTATGGCTCCCTTATGTCTCGCAACTCAGAGACCTACAATAGGAAATTTGAAAGTTATTTACAACAAAAATTTGTTTATATAACTTACTAATTTACTTTTAAAAAAAAAAAAATTTTGTTGAATGCACATTCAGTAGTTTTAATTTGTTGATGCATATGAAATCAGCATATGCAATGAGCTGTGCATGACACAACTACAAATTTTACATGATTTTTTTATTTTTAACTACCAATTTTACATGATTTATTTTATTTTATTTTTTCGCTTTGGTTTGCCTTGTCATGTAAAAAACCATATTACTAACTGACCAAAATTTTCAATTGAAGTTGAGCCAACATTTATTTTCTATTAAAACATGATTAAATTAAGGTAACATATAAGATGTTGGAGTAAACTGAAAAAATGAAGATACTTATAGCATTGAAATCTCTTTTTTTTTAATCAAAACATGATGGCTTGTTGTTGCATCACTTTGAATTCCATACGGTTGTTATAATCCAATTGAGAAGGAGTTAACTCAATTCTGGTGAGTGATTGAGAATTCAATCTTAATCTCATTTACTCTTTCACAGACTTTTGCACACTTACCTGTTTTTGTGGGCATCCGCTACCATATCGCAGAATTATAACCCCCACATTAGAAAATGTGAACAGAATACAATTTACCTTTTACTACCGAAATAATATGAAATTGCTAACCATATTGATCTCATTTTGAAAACATTGCGCCAAATACTGCAGGAGAGAGTACTCACTTCGACACCATATTATGTCATGAGATTAATTTTACTTAAAATTTTTTAAAAATAATTGCATAAGTGTCATTGATTCATTATCAATACGAACAATTGCGTAGTTAATTGTCTAATCTAATAATTTTTAATTAGCTATTTATACTAAATACAATTAAGTGGTGTGCTCCAAATCCTTATTTATTATTAATTGACCAACTAAAAGAGTAAGTCTAACAATTCATTGCAAAGTGCAAAAATAATTTTCTATTAATATACATGATGTATAAGCTTCCACCTCCAAATTTATATATACTCAATACATTGCTAATCTGACAATAAATAAGTGATTGGGTAAAATTCATTAGTAAAGCCTCTATTACCAATAGAAAGTAATTTCTTTTAACTTGTTCTCACAATAAACTATTCTTTTAATGACAAATTACACTGCATTATCTTCTTGCAGATGTAATAGTCCTAATTCAACAAAAAGTAGAACTCTTGAAAATAACAATGAAGACGATTTAATGGTAGATTAGAAGGTTGGTATGATCACTAGCTAACTCAATGGAGTTGTTAGAATGAGAATTGAAGACACTACTAGAAACAGTCCTTACTAGATGTGTTTTCCATTAATCACACTAGCCTAATAAGACTAAAGCAATGCGGTTATTACTGTTAATTACTAAAAATTTAATCAGAAATTATTATCTCTAACTTTATTTATTATCAATCTTACCCTAACCTAAAAAATATCAATGCGGTGAAGGGGTTGTTATGATTTGTGAGTCAACTTGCAATGAGTTCTGCATGGCACAACCACCAATTTAAATGATATATATTTTTGCAACCCCACTTGCAATGAGTTGTCCGTGACACAATAACTAATTTAAATGATTTTTTTGTTCTTCGCTTATCATGAATATATATATATAAACTGATGAAACTTGAAATTTATGATTTTTGCTCATACAATTCAAAAAAAGATAAAAAATACATTGCTAATGTGAAAATAAATAAGTAATTAGCTTAAAGAGCTTAATTGTATTTAAAAATTATTAGTAAAACTTTTAGCGCCCTCGGATTTAAAATTATTAGTACAACTTTTATCATATGAGTGATCCTATTGATTTTCAGATAGAAGAAAATATTTTTATTACTCGTTCATAAAAACAATGTGTTATAATTATCATAAAAATCTTCTTACACATGCAATTGAACAAGAAGTAAAATTCTTGAAAATAACAATGAAGTTTAAAGGGCCGCTAGGAAAGGTCATTATGAATGCTTTTTATTAATTAAGGTTATCGAAAGGGACAAATTAGATACAGACTAAATCGATCATGTTACTACTATCTTAATAATGGTTAATTATACAAAATTTAATTGAACCTCCCAAACTTCAATAGATAATCAATCTTTCATGTTTAAACATTTATAACCTAAAAAATATCAAGAATAAACTATAAGAATGGAGAAAGGTAACTAATAAAAAAAAAAATAATTTTTTTTGAATTGTCTTTTCTTTTTGTTCCCTTACTTTCCAATCTTTCATGTATAAACCTAACCTATATAGAAGAAACAGCTTAGTCAATTACTCAATTGCCCTATCTTTAGCTTAGATGCATTATGAATTTAGTAAATTTGGAAGCAATTCTACCGTACATCTTGAGCACTAGGTCTCCTGTGAGGGTCAACTGTCAGGAGACTTGAAATCAGTTGCTTTGCTGAAGACGAAATGTTCTCCCAAGTCTTCTCATGAAAGCTAAACTCTCCCTGCTCATAAAGCATTTACTCTAGGAATTAGACAAACAAGTTGAATCCACACACACACTGTATTAACAACCCAAAACAGGATTAACATACAGCGATTATCATCTGTTGCTTCTGCCTATTTGACTGAGCAATGAAAGGTGGATACCTGAAATTTATGCAGAAAAGATATATATTTGACTGAGCAATGAAAGGTGGATACCTGAAATTTATGCAGAAAAGATATAAATTTATGCTTTAGAGAACATACCCGATAGGAGGATATACAAGATCACACCCAGAGACCACATGTCACTTTTAGGAGACACTTTTCCCTGAGAAAGAGCCTCCCGGGTTACATAATCTATGGAACCAAACAACCCCACAACCGGGTATGTTCCAAACGATCTGAGCTTGGTTGTGTTGGGATTTATATGTCCTGGCATAGTAAATTCTTATTTGGATTAAAGTGACATAGGTTCCTAACGTTTCTGAAATATTTATGTTTTATACAATTGGTGAATTCAATGTATTATATTTTGATTCATTTTAGAATTGATAGTGTCCATTTGATTACAAGAGATATTTATATATATGTATGTGATGGCAATCAATGCATGATATATAAATAGTAATCATAAATGGTTCATAGTCGGTAATTATGGATGGACTCATAATTAATTAAGATTTGAACTGGATCCGCGTTAAGTTGAGATATATTGCGAGAGCCGTCGTATGCAATTGTTCCCTATCACCGTCATGGCATTTGACTCTTAAGCATGAGAAAAGTATAAACTCTTTTATTAATTAATAATTATTTTGATTTGTTCGGCGGATTCTTCGGGATCCTTAGACCGACACTTTGGGTAGTTATGTAATTAATAGTTAGAGGGTTATATTTTTAATATTTGCATCATTACTACTTGTATTTATTTTGTATTGATTATGGTTGATCACAAAGTAAATTCGAAGGCCTTCGTGTGTTTTTAAACAAAATGATTTATTATATATTTATTTATTTAAATTATTATTTTTGTCAAATAAATGTTTTTTTGTGATCGAGTCAGAAATAATCAAAGGTACCAAAATAAATATATTAATTAAGTAGTCGGATTAATGGCTTTATTTATCCGATAACTAATTATGCATAGAGGGGTCAAAGTGCAATATTGACTTAGAGGTTATTTATTATTTAATTGGAGTTCAATTAATTTCTTTTAGTGGAGTAGAAATTAATTTATGAATTAATTGAATTGGGTCCATGGACCGGGCCAATTATTAATTCATTGTAGCCAATAAAATAATAGGCCCAATGGATTCTCACTCATAGCCAAACTTGATATTGGAATCATATTAGATTTGAGACATGTGAATTAGAGATTGAGAATGATTTGTTGTTTCCTTTTCTTTATCTTTATGTTGCCTATAAATATACATGGTTTATGTATATTTTAGGGATAATTTTTAGTAGAAGGAAAAAGGAATATATTTTCTCTCTCTAGAAAATTAGGGTTTATGTTCTCATCTTATGGAGGCTCCCACAAGCCTAATTTTTCAAGATCATTCATAGAGGCTTATGAGTGATTCCTAAAGGCAAAACAATTACCAAGAAGATGGAGATCCAAGGAAAAGGCATCTTGCTAAGGGATCTACAATAAGTGAGAACATTCACTTTAGAGGAAAGATTTAAAGGTTTACTCAGACATTTGATGTAAGTATTCAATCCATTAATTGAATGATACATCATATTTTTATTTTTGCATAAAACTTGTCTCTATGTGATGAATCAAGATCTACGAATCAAAATCCCTCGAAAAGTTTTTAAAACTTGCACGTTTCCCAACAGTGGTATCAGAGCATGGTTTGATTCATTACTAGAGATCATGTTTTTATCAAAATTCATCATTCATGGATCCAATTTTGATATGCATATATATATATTTTTTTAATGTATGTTGATGTATGAATTAATATATTGATATATATTGATGTATAATGATGTATGTATAATTGTGAATAGATGATGATGTGTGGTTGGGCCATGAATGAAGCTTATAGGTTAAATTAATGTAATTTTATCTTTGGATGAATGTAATTAAAGCTTTGATTTAGCCGTTTGAAAGTTCAATGATGTAATTTAATTTTTTCCATTATATTTCAAATTGTAAATTTATTTAAAGCCATGTAATATTCATCAAAGGGTGCTATAAAGCTTCAAGAAGGTCCAAGAGGGTTAAATTAGGCTTCAGGAATTTTCTGAAATTTTTCCGGAATTTTTCGGAATTTTTTTGGAATTTTTTTTGGCTTAATTTATATTTTCTGGAATTTTTTAAATATTTTCTGGAATTTTCGGCGTTTTTCCGGCGACCGAAAAATTGCCGGCGGCGAGGTATTGGCCGGAGATAGAAGGACTGATGATCACATGCTTCGCGGAACACAATTATATGGTGCAACTGGAATCTGAGCTTTTGGATGATGGGAAGTTATCCCATGTGGCGCAAGGAAGTGCACCTGGCGCGTGTGGAACACGCGCCAGGAGGTGGACATGGGCTGGCGCGTGGATCTCATGCGCCAGCCAAGGGAAATTGTTCCCACGCGCGTGGGGGCGCGTGCCTTTACCTGGTGCATGCCCCAGGTGATTGTGTGAGCGCGTGTGGGGCCCTCCGGGCGCATTCCAATTGCTATTTTGCCTCCGTAAGCGCGTACCAGCTCCCTACAGGTGTTTACAAGCTGTTGGAGGACGCATGTACAATACTTAGAGTAATTAAATGTTAAAAGCTAAATCCAATGGCCATTTAAATTGCTTCTGTCTGTTATTTATTTATTTAATTGATGCATGGAATAATTAATTATTTATTATTATTGTTCATGCATTGGATACATGATATTTAATTAAATGACTTGATTTATATTAATTAAATTATGAAAATTAATTGGATTTGATTACTAATTAATTTGAGGGCACTTATTGGGAAACGAAAAATTATTTTTGTAAATTATTTTTGAAGTGTGTCTCAAATTAAATATTAGTGAATCATTTAAGCCCAAATATTTTCTAAATTTAATTGGATTAAAATCGAGACGTTTTGCATGCATTATATCATGTAAATAAATAAAATGAAAATCCTGATTATTAATGATTAAAAATTGAGTGGGAGCGGGAATTTTTATACATTACCCCATGGCCTTCGTTATTAACACCATTGTAATTAGATCTTCAAAAATAAGGCCCCACACATGATTTAAAGAGTCTTAATATTACAAGAATGGTTATCTCATGAAAATAATAATATTAAATGTTCATTGTAATTAGATTTTTAAAAATAAGGCCATACGCATGATTTAAAAAGTCTAGATTATAATGACAAGATATTTAATATTTTATTTTTTCCATTAGAGATTTAATAACGTTATACACTCAATCTAAAATCAATAGTGTTAGCTCCCCAACGGAGTGGTCTACACTAGGTGATTTTAGAAAGGCTAAACAAAATCGGGAATCATTTCATATGATAAATAAGGCATTGTCTTAAGAGATATGGAAATGATGGGATTTGCCTGCCAATAGCAATAATGAATTTCGCCAACCGAATAAGTTATTGGTGTATTGGTTATCCAATTTTTCATGCAGTGGTTAAGGGACCCACATATTATTATTTTAATGGAAGTGCTCATCAAATAGCAAATGAATCCCAACAATAGTAATAATGAACTCCTCCATCAGGATAAGTTATTGACATATTGATTGGTTGATTTATTATGCTACAGGGTTGAGGGACTCGCATTAATTAAAAGAGATTGTTTACTAATAATGATAATGATCTCTTATTTTATTGAGATTTATTATATTATGTGGTTAACAAACTCATTTTAATTTTAAATATGCATGATAGTATTAATAATTCACCTTGCATATTGTATGAATGCATTTATATTCAGATATTATGTCTAGTCCATTTTATCTGATTGCTTACATATTTAATGTATTTGGACTTATTTATATTGACTGGAAAATGAACTTAGATATTTTATTCACAACATGGTGGTACAAAATATATTTATTACTCCTAAACCTAATCCTTTTACTTTAAGATACCCAAGAGAACATTAATGCTTTGAATAAGTGAAATAAAGCAAATGATATGACTTGGTGCAATATTCTAGAGTTTACCTCTAATACGCTCCAAAGCTAACATTTACATTATTTTATTTCCTTCAAGTATCATGTTAAATGTCAATAAGATGTTTTGGTGAGATTAGATAGAGAGTATGCCAAAGTACTATGTCAGACTTGAACACCATCAAGATAGCCTAAGGAACTCCAGTATGAAATTGTATTTTGAAAATGGTTGTTTAGTATTTAAAAATTGAACTGGAGGTCAATAGGGCTGACTTGAATGGTAAGTTTTAAATTGACATGATTATTGCCTTGTTACCAAAGTGGTTCGGTTTTTCCAGAGTGAACTAAATAAGGAATCAGTTTGAGTTCACACTCGCTGATATTCTTATAGAATTGGTAACAGATATAGGAATAATCAAAAGTATAGGCGATCCTATTCATCTAACCTAATCTATACCATCTTCTTCTAGATACCATCTTCTTCTAGGCCCAAGTGGAAGGGCAAAGTAAAGAAGAAGGATGATAATAGGACTAGGTTAGCACAAAACATGGGTATTCAAAAATGTTAAAGGAAATAAGGCAGTATATATTGAGGGCGAAGAAAACTGTTTCTTTTGTCGCTAACTAAGACACTAAAGGACGAACTGTCTAAGCAATGACGTGGCATAGGAAAATGTATATTTAATCATTGAGCCATGTTATGTGGTTGTATCTATTAATTCCTGATGGATAGATTCTGGAGGCACTAAACATTTTTGCAATTCGTTGCAAAGATTTCAGGAATCCAGAAGCCTCGATGATATGGAATATATTTGTACTTGACCTGATGTCAAGGTTGTAGCTAAGTCAGTGGGAGTATTACATCTGAAATTAGAGAGTATGAGGATATTAGTATTAGAGAACTATCTTTATGCACAGAAGTTAGACGCTATCTTATTCTCGTTTCACTTGTGGTTTATAAAAACTGTGTTGTTATTTTGTAAAACTGGTTTTATAAAATTGAATAGATATGCAATTGCTTTTGGTGCATTGAAAAATGGTTAATATACTATAATCACAAACTCTTAAGATTTACAGAATGTAGAAACTAATGTTGCATCTTCTAGATTGAATGTTAAGAGAAAAATTGTTATTCTTGACTCATTGTATTTTTAGTGTCTATTTTTGGGTTGTAATCAGTCAAAATGAGATTCAAAGATTGGTTAAAGAAGGTTAATTACCTAGTGAGGCAGATGAGCCTAAACCAAACTTGTGAACCCTGTTTTGAAGGATAGATAACTCTAAGGGCTTAATCAGCCAGATGAAATAGACATAAGGGACAATTGGAGTCGGTACACATTGACACGTGTGGTCTTATGAACATCCAAGCAAGATTACTCACGTTTTGGATAAGTTTATCTGATGCAACATAAGTCTTAAACTCTTGGTATATTCTGAGAAGGTTAAGACTGATGTGGAGCACATATTAGGTAAACTTATCAAGACACTTTGATCTGATCGAGGATATGAGTATTTCTTGGGATAGTGCAAAGACTATATGGTCAATGAGGGTGTTGTGTACCAGTTTTCCGTAATTGACGCTAAATGCATTTAGGTGTCAAATAGGAATAACAGAATTCCACTTAACATGGTTAGATCTATGATCACTTATGCCACATTATTTCTTTCATTTAAGAGTTTAGCGTTAATGACATCAATGCGCATTATGAACTGCATTCCATCTTAGTCTGTCTCAAGGATACCGTTGAGCTGTGTTTTTGACTAAATCTTAGTTTGAATCACATGCACATATGGGGTAGTCTTGCACATGTGCGCTTGATATGGACAAGTAAGTTGGAAACAGATCATAAGCATGATAGATTTAATAGCTACTCTAAAAGTCACTAGGACGGATTATTTTATGATCTTAATGATAAAAGTTGATTGTTTACACTCACTGTTTATCTATAGGAGAATCATATTATGAATCACATACCTAGTAACATAGTGTTAGAGAATATGGTATGAGTACCAGATGTACCACATATGAATACACTTAGTATAGAGATTTAGAATTATAGATGAATTCCCTATTGATGCGTCAGCATCATCTAATACACAGATTCCTTCATCAGTACATTGATGTAGTGGGAGGATAATTATCAAATCCGACCGAATCATGTTTTTAGGTGAGACCGTTATGGACATCCCTATTAAACATGAGTTGAACCCAGTAAGCTACACGGAAGCGTGAACCGATATGGATACAGATCATTTTGGCGAGTTAATATGAAATCAAAGTTGGAATCTATGTATTTTAATAAATTCTGGGCTCTTGTAAAACTTTTTAGTAGGGTGATACCTGTGGAAGGCAAGTTTATCTACAAAAAGATACCAGAAGATTTTTTAGTGAATAAATCATGAGTGTACAAGGGAATGTCATTATTTTTCTGATTCTATATATATTGATGACATCCTACTCATTTAGAATGATGTGGAAGTTTTGTCATCAATAAAGAGGTAGTTGTTCAATTACTTTTAAATGAAGGATTTTCAAGATGTAAGCTATATTCTTAGGATCAAGCTTTTGCAAGATCAGGTTAAAAGGAAAATAGGCTTATCTTAATAATCCTACATTAATAAAGTTTTGACCAGGTTTGGTATGCATAACTCAAAGAATGAGTTCTTGCTTTATTGATATGGATTGCTCTCTCTAGTAAGTAGTTTTACAAGACTGGCAGAGGAGATTGAGTTAATGAGACTGGAATTATATGCTTTGGTATATGGAAGTCTCATATATGCAATGGTTTATACCAAATAGGACATCCGCTACATAGTAGGGATAGTCAAGAGATATCAATCCAATCCTGGACTTGATAACTGGTCTGTTGTGAAAAATATCATTAAGTACCTAAGGAGAACCAATGATATCATACTCATTTATGGATGTGATGATATGGTCCTAGTCAGGTATGCTAGTTCTGATTTTCAATCAGATTTAGATACTATGAGGTTCATGACTTAGTGTATGTTCACTTAATGGAAGGGAAATCAGTTGGTAGATTGTTAAGCAGATTTCAACTGCTAACTTAAACCTGCAGGTGGAATATATTGCAGCCTTAAAGGCGGCAAAGGAAGCCTATTGGTTTGATCTCACTGATTTGGAGGTTGTGGAGTATACTAGCCTGCCTATTGAGCTATGTTGTGACAATAGTGCAAAAGTAGTCCAAACCAATGACCCAAGGTTCTATAGAGGAACAAGATACACTGAGAGGAAGTATCATGTTCTACATGATATTGTCCATTAAATGTACTTGTAGTTAGAACATTGCATTGGAACACAACTTTATTGATCCATTATCAAAGGTGTCATTGATCAATAATTTTGATCGTCATCTAGATAACATTGGAGTTAGATGCAATTTGAATTGGCTATGAGGGCAAGTGAGAGCTGTTGGGATTTATATGCCTTGACATAGCAAATTCCTGTTTGGATTAAAGTGACATATGTTCCTGACGTTTCTGAAATATTTATGTTTTATACAATTGGTGAATTCAATGTATTATATTTCGATTCATTATAGAATTGATAGTGTCCATTTGATTACAAGAGATAATTATATATATGTATGTGATGGCAATCAATGCATGATATATAAATAGTAATCATAAATGGTTCATAGTCGGTAATTATGGATGGACTCATAATTAATTAAGATTTGAACTGGATCCGCGTTAAGTTGAGATATATTGCGAGAGCCGTCGTATGCAATTGCTCCCTATCACCGTCATGGCATTTGACTCTTAAGCATGAGAAAAGTATAAACTTTTTTATTAATTAATAATTATTTTGATTTGTTCGGCGGATTCTTCGGGATCCTTAGACCGACACATTGGGTAGTTATGTAATTATAGTTAGAGGGTTATATTTTTAATATTTGCATCATTGCTACTTGTATTTATTTTGTATTGATTATGGTTGATCACAAAGTAAATTCGAAGGCCTTCGTGTGTTTTTAGACAAAATGATTTATTATATATTTATTTATTTAAATTATTATTTTTGTCAAACAAATGTTTTATTGTGATCGAGCCAGAAATAATCAAAGGTACTAAAATAAATATATTAATTAAGTAGTCGGATTAGTGGCTTTATTTATCCGATAACTAATTATGCCTAGAGGGGTCAAAGTGTAATATTGACTTAGAGGTTATTTATTATTTAATTGGAGTTCAATTAATTTCTTTTAGTGGTGTAGAAATTAATTTATGAATTAATTGAATGGGGTCCATGGACCGGGCCAATTATTAATTCATTGTAGCCAATAAAATAATAGGCCCAATGGATTCTCACTCATAGCCAAACTTGATATTGGAATCATATTAGATTTGAGACATGTGAATTAGAGATTGAGAAGGATTTGTTGTTTCCTTTTCTTTATCTTTATGTTGCCTATAAATATACATGGCTTATGTATATTTTAGGGATAATTTTTAGTAGAAGGAAAAAGGAATATATTTTCTCTCTCTAGGAAATTAGGGTTTATGTTATCATCTTATGGAGGCTCCCATAAGCCTAATTTTTCAAGGTCATTCATGGAGGCTTATAAGTGATTCCTAAAGGCAAAACAATTACCAAAAAGATGGAGATCCAAGGAGAAGGCATCTTGCTAAGGGATCTACAATAAGTGAGAACATTCACTTTAGAGGAAAGATTTAAAGGTTTACTCAGACCTTTGATGTAAGTATTCAATTCATTAATTGAATGATACATTATATTTTTATTTTTGTATAAAACTTGTCTCTATGTGATGAATCAAGATCTACGAATCAAAATCCCTCGAAAGGTTTTTAAAACTTGCACGTTTCCCAACAGGTTGAGCTGAGACCTTTGGGCTCTACTTGTTTGTTTGTGGACTTAGCTCGTGGTTTGCTTGGGTTCGTGAAGTTCACAAGCAAGCGGACTTGGTTTGACTGGTGAACTCATAGATGCTCCTGTATTTTTTTTGGCTCTTGGCTCCGTTTATTTCAACCTAAAATTTTTTTTCTCGGAAAATATTTTCTTGTTTTAGGTAAGATATATTTATTTTTATTTTTATTTTTCAGTGTTTGATAAAGGTCTAAGTCGAGAGTAAGGTTGAGATTGAGGTTGTGTCCATCTGGTAGAGTGTATAAAATAGTTTGTCGAAAATTGATGAATAAGTTATTTTTATTAAGTTTTAATATTTTTTTTCTTCATAAATATTTTATAACAATCAAACACCAGAAAATAATTTTTAAGAAATATTTTACACTCAAACAAACGGAGCCTTAGTTTGTCATATATGTGTGTGGTTTTTTTTAAACCAATAGACAAGTGACCTAGCGGTATCAGCTTCTTATTTTCCAAAGAGAGGTCAGAAGTTCAAATATCGGAAGAGACATATGTGTATGAGTACCAACTAGAAAAAAAAATATATGTTCTTTTTTGTATTTTTGTTATATTTAATTTTTTTAATCTTAAATAAATTATTTAAGTTCATGAGCCAAACCCATTCGGCTAGCTGCTTGCACATTCAGTAGTCCTTGCGAGTCCATACGAAGCTACATAAACTCAACCCAACCTACATAAACTTAACCCAACGAGCTTAACTCATTCGCTTAGTCAACGATTAAAAATCGAGTTTTATATGAGTTAAACCTGAATTATTTATGCAAAATTTGATTCATTTGCAATCTTATCTTAATATGGACTTTGATCGTGCATAATAGAGCATGCTAGATGATATAAATACTTAAATTACTTAGCGTCTAACAATTTAAAATTTAAAATTTAAAATTTAAAATTAAATTAGTTGGTAATACGACCACTTAGTGTCATTAGGCTTGATGTCAGTGCCTACCTAATGATTTTATTCTTTGAGTTGGTAGTAAACAAATTTTAATTAAACAAAAAATAAATAAACAAAACATTTGAAAAAACATTGAATTAGACTACATTCCCAGGAAAAAAAAAAAAAAAAAAAAAAAAAACTGGGAATGATTAAGAAAACATAAAACCTATAAATGTCATTTTCCTTCTTTACTTGATTCCTTCCGTGAAATAATATATAATATATATAAAGAATTTATGTATGAATTAAATCTTAATTATTGGATATAAAAACAAACTATTTTTTTAACTTGCTTATTGAAATTTTCTGTATATATGTGTGTGTGTGTGTATGCCTATGTCATGTAGAACCATCGAAATCAGTCGTGGTAGCTTGTAAACCATCAAGACATAATTAGCTCATGGAATCTATTCATTATCGGAGTAAAATTTTTTTGACCTTTTTAATCTTTTCTGGAATTTTTGGGCTTCTCTTTTTAGTTCCACCTTGGGCTCTTTGAACTCTGGGGTCGGCCCACATGGCCTTGTCCAGATTTGTTCATTTGTTCTTGAGCTTTCATAGAAGCTTGGCCCATACTTGGTGTGGGCTGGCGCTCATGACACGTGGTGCATTACGATTGGTGACATCCCTTGCTTGGGTGTCGAATCCTCATTGGTGGAGATTTCCACCTCCACACCAATAAAGAAACATAATTTCCTTTGAATTGTTTTTCTTTTTTACTTTCATCAGATAAATTTTTTTAAAAAAAATTATCACATTCTTTTTATTTTTTTAGGACTAAACTTTTGAACCAAAATTTTTTTTTTTAACAATTTGTTCATGACTTGCTGCTCTATTTGCATACAACAATTTGTTCATCTATAATTTTCATCTAACAATATAGATAGTTCTATGGTGTAAGAAGTTTATTTTCTTGTAGTCGTAATTTAATTATGATTTGTGATACATTTGCAACTAGGTGTACACCAATTTTACATGATTTTTTATTTTTTATTTTATTAGGCTTATATGTCATGCATTAAAACACTAATTAACCCTACAATTTTTATGACTTTTTCTCCTATATATTACTACTATCCAAAATTTGAAAGAAAACACAAGTACAACTACAAGAAAACAATGTTTCTACTTATATAATGTATATTTAAGAAGTTGGAGTAAACAGCAAACAGAAAAAAATGGAAGCAATTTGTAATTTATAGGTTTTATAATCATTAAGGAAAAATGTGAAATTCTATATTGATGCATTGGGCACTGATATAATCCGTTTAAACTTTGGGTATGTTTATCTTTTGCTAAGTGAGGATACCAAAGGCGGCATGGGCCGGATCTAACCTGCATGACGAAGAATGGGCAGGCAAATGGCCTGGGCCCAAATCAAGCTATCATCAGGCAAGCTCAATGCCGAAGAGTGAAGCTGGAGGCCTTAAAGACGATTAGATCCATGGTTGCAAAAGCCTCAAGGATGAGCCCAATGGAGGAAGTTAGTTAGGAATCTTCTAGAACATTATAAATAATCTATAAATAGGTGAAAAATGGAGGAGAGGGGGAGGAAAATGTTTGAAATGTAATGAAACTCTGTCCATTTAGAGAGAGAGAATTATTACATCTTCAATGGCATCGTCTGTGGGAAACGATGAGGATTGATTGATGTTTGATTTAGATTGATTCAATCCAGTGTAGTGCGTGAAGGCGAAGCCTGATTGTTGAAGGCGGAATCGAGATCGGTGAAATCGTGATCGGAGAAGTTAGCGTTCGATCTACGCAGCTCTGATTTATGCTTGTTTTGGTGAGTTATGCGGTCGAAAGTTGCTGAGATTGCTGAATTTGGCAAGTTCGTCGCCGGAGTAACTCAAATCTGGTTAATCACGATCGAAAATCAACTAAGCTAGAATCCAGATCTGGAGCGTCTGCATTGGCAAAGTTCAGATCTAATAAGAAATTTTCGGTTAATGACTTTGCAACGATCCGGAATGATGATTGGAGGAGAGAGTTCAAATCCAGTGGAGAATGGCCAGCAGATGAAGCTTGATGAATTGATGAACGTGATCGAGGTTTTGAGAAAAGAAAATGCAGAGTTGAGAGATGGAATGGAGCGCCGAGAGGTTCCGGTTGCGCCGCGACCTCCTCCGGTGGGCGAAAGAGGCATGCGGCCTGATGAAGCACATCAAGGTGAGCAAGAGGGAGATAACCACGTCGATCTCCATTGCGATGAGGTTAGGATGGAGAATTTACCGCCAAACGTTCGTCGAGTTGAGGATCGAGAATGATCTATACATCTCGATCCGCATCGTAAGCAGGAAGAAACTACAACTTTCAATCCGCATCAGAAAAGGCACAATCACGAACAAAATATGGAATTTGATTGTCATAAGATTAACTCGCCATGGCAGAAAGAGTTCACTGAGGAAAGGTCGTTCGATCCACCTTATCGGCCTTCAATGGCCACATATGATTATATGAGCTTGGAAAAAAGATCTACAGATCAAAGAATCGTCATGAGATTTGAAAGAGAGAATGAGGCCCTCCGTTCGGTAGCACGGACAGTTGATTCGCCGTTTACTAACGAGATCCTGAATGCTCCAAGCCCGAGGAAGTTTTCCATGCCTGTTTTCATTCTATTCTACGGAACGATTGATCCGATTGATCATGTATATCACATTCAGTTGAAGATGGCACTGAATATGGAGAATGATCCTTTGATGTGCAAATGTTTTCCTACAAGCTTAGTTGGACCGGCGCTTAACTGGTTCAAGAACTTGCCGAGGGGCTCAGTAGACAGTTTTTGTAGCTTGTGTGATCGGTTCATAAGCCAGTACTATGGGAATAAACACCCGGCAAAAGATATCTCTAGTCTGTTCACTATGAAGCAGCATGATGATGAGCGTCTCCAAGCCTTTCTTACCAGGTTTAACCTAACTAAGAGCATGGTGATAGAGTGCCATCATTCCATAGCAGTTCAAGCGTTCAAGTTAGCGATGACCCGGGGGACACCGTTCCATACAAGTTTGGTGGTGAACACGCCAAAGACAATGGACGAGCTGAATGAGAGAACTGATGGTTTCGTGCACCTAGAAGAGGAGGAAGCAGTTAATGCTATGAAGACATCTATCATCTCCATAGAAGAGAAGTCCAAAGCCAAGATACACCAGAAACAATTTCCTCCGCAGCCTCAGACCTCCTAGAAGGCAGAGAAGAGGCCCAGGGAGGATGATTTGATTACTCCACTCAAAGTTACACTGGCAAGGCTATACCAAAAAAACAAACATAAGTTTCGTCCTCCCTTGCCAATTAAACAACCTTTCGAACAGAGGGATCAGTCTAAACATTGTGCTTTTCATAGTGATTTTGGTCATCAGACTAATGAATGCAGGAACTTAAGGAGACAAGTGGAGATGCTGATCGCCAGGGGAGAGTTTGCAGTATATGTTCAAAGACCAACCTGTGATGACCCTGTGGGCGGGTGTGCCGTGGGCGGGTGCGAGAGACACTGTCAGGCTACCACACTGGCAGCTACGGGTGCACAGTCCCACATCGCCTGGGTAGAGGAAAGGTGAAGTACTTATATGTAAGTGTGTCACCTCCAATTGGTATGAGGCCTTTTGGGGTGAAGCCCAAGAGCAAAACCGTGCGGGCTCAGGCCCAAAGCGGACAATATCATACCATGTGGTGGAGTGGGTCGTTACAAATGGTATCAGAGCCTGACCCAGCCGGAAGTGTGCCGACGGGGACGTCGGGCCTCCAAGGGGGGTGGATTGTGATGACCCTGTGGGCGGGTGTGCCGTGGGCGGGTGCGAGAGACACTGTCAGGCTACCACACTGGCAGCTACGGGTGCACAGTCCCACATCGCCTGGGTAGAGGAAAGGTGAAGTACTTATATGTAAGTGTGTCACCTCCAATTGGTATGAGGCCTTTTGGGGTGAAGCCCAAGAGCAAAACCGTGCGGGCTCAGGCCCAAAGCGGACAATATCATACCATGTGGTGGAGTGGGTCATTACACAACCCAAGAGCAGAATCGACCAATTGAGCAAGTCAAAAGAAATCAAAAGCCGAATCACCATAACACTTAGCCCGTTCGGATTATAAATGCAATTCATGGTCGACCTGAACGAGCCGAAGAGTCCGAAGAATTGATCCGAATGCGTCTTCAGCAAGCACAAATGAAGAGAAGAATAGGCAATGTCAACACTCTGCACCAGCAGAGCGCATCAACGCAGATAAGATTTGATAAAGCGGTCTTGATGCGAGTTCAAATTCCTCATGAAGACCCCCTGGTCGTTAGTTTGATAGTGGCAGAGTGTTTGGTACGAAGAGTGCTAATTGATCCAAGGAGCAGTGCCAATATCATGCCTAGAGTCACCTTCGATCGGCTGGAAATCAAGCAAGAGGAGCTCAAATGTACTGGGAATCTATTGTTGGGATTTGATGAAAAATGAGTTGAATCGAGCGGCACAGTACAATTGCTTGTCCGGGCAGCCGAAAGGGAGCTTATCGAGAGCTTTGTGGTGGTGGAGATCCATCACTCTTACAATCTGTTGATGGGGAGAGGTGGATTCATAGGGTACAGGGAGTCCCATCGACCCTGCACCAAGTGATGAGATGCCTGAGTCCAGACGGGAGCAAGGTGATTGACATCCATGGGGATCAGGTTACCGCAAAGGAATGTTACTCAGTGACTTTGAAAGCTGCAGGGAAGGGGAAAGCTCCCATTCACCCAGCTAGCACACAGTAGCAATTAAAGAAACCTCCCCCCGGCAAGAACGGGGAGGAGATTCTGGTGCAAACTGAGGAACCCCTAGTTGAAGTTCAAATTGATCATTTGAGGCCAGATCGAACCACAAAGGTAGGTTCAGGGCTTGCCGAGGAAGAAAAACGTCAATTGATTGATTTTCTCTCCCAGAACGCCGATGTATTCGCTTGGAGCCATCTAGACATGCCAGGGATCGACCCATCAGTCTCTTGCCATTCTCTTAATATAGATCTGAACGTCAAGCCAGTGAGGCAGAAGCAGAGAAGGTTCACCCCGGAGCCCAACCAGATCATTGCAGACGAAGTTAATCGATTGTTGGAGGCTGGGTTCATTAGAGAAGTACAGTACCCGGTCTGGTTGTCGAACGTGGTTATAGTGCAAAAGAAGAATGGAAGATGGAGATTTTGCACTGATTTCACTAATCTGAACAAAGCCTGCCCAAAGAATAGTTTTCCACTTCCAAAGATTGATCAAATGGTGGATGCAACAACTAAGTATGAGCGGCTGACTTTTCTGGATGCTTATTCAGGTTACAATCAAATCCCAATGGACCCAAGCGATGAGAAAAAGACCTCTTTTGTCACTAAATGAGGGATCTATTGCTACAAGGTCATGCCATTCGGACTGAAGAATGCCGGAGCCACGTACCAGGGGTTGGTTAGCAAGATTTTTAAGGATCAAATAGGCAAGACAGTAGAGGCTTACATCGACGACATGGTGATAAAAAGCAGACAGAAGGACCATCACTTACAGCATTTACAGGAGGTGTTCGACGTGCTAAGAAAGTATGGAATGAGGCTGAATCCAACTAAATACTCGTTCGGCGTAAGATCCGGGCAATTCCTTGGCTACGTGGTCAACAACAGAGGAATCGAGGTTAGTCCAGCCCAAGCAGAAGCTTTGTTAAAAAATACTGAACCAAGCATTATCAAAGAAGTCTAAGCTCTCACCGGAAGCATAGCGGCACTAAGTCGATTTATCTCTAAGTTATCTGACCGATGCAAACCATTTTTCGATACAATCAGGGGTCACGGAAAATAGTCCTGGGGGGATGAACAAAGGCAAGCACTGATCAAGCTGAAAGAATATATGCGGAACCCACCAGTCTTGAATGCCCCAGTGCCAGACGGAAAGCTTTTCTTGTACCTTAGAGTTTCTAACATTGCAATCAGTGGTGTGCTGATACGATGTGCCGAGGGTAAGTATTCCTGATTTTCTATGTAAGCAAAACGTTGACCGAGCCAGAGAGAAGGTATTCAAAGGCCGAACGAGTAATCTTATACTTGGTAAACGCAAAAAGGAAGCTCAGGCATTACTTCGAGTCTCATTCTATAGTCGTTCTGACCACATTTCCTATAAGGATGATCCTACATAAGCCTGATTTGTCCAGACGAATGATGAAGTAGGCAATAGAGCTCATAACATATGAACCTCGAACGGCTATTAAAGGGTAAGCTGTGGCTGATTTCTTACTGGAGTGTGATGTGGATGAGTCAGATGAATGTCTTGAAGAATCTTCATGGAATCTCTTTGTTGACGGCTCCTCACATCAGATGGGGGCAGGAATTGGGGTCAAGTTACAAACACCAGAAGACACTGCGCTGAGCCAAGCGATCAGGCTTGAGTTCAAAGCAACCAACAATGAAGCAGAGTATGAAGTGCTGCTGGCTAGGTTAAGGTTGGTGATAAGTGCTTAAATGTTGCACATTTCAGCACCTAAGCTAGGGTATTTCAGTCTTTGCATCTATCTTAATTTCATGTTTTAGTCCTAATTTATGTTTATGTGTATTTCAGGGCAATAAAGTTAAAATGAGCTAAGAACGGTCCATTAAAGCCTTTTTGGAGTCAAGCAAAGATATTCAGAAAAAGCTCAGAAAATGGCAAAAAGGAGGTCGCAGCCCATTGCCCGTATAGTGTGTTTATTCTTCAAAAGCAGTCAATCTCAAGCCTTTGATAATGTTCCCAAAGATGAAGTAGCAAACTAATGAGCTCGGGGCCAAAATGGAGCTAAATAGGGCTTAAAGGAAATTTCCAACTCTGGGGGGATCGATCCCCCAGGGTGGGGGATCGATCCCCCAGGACTTGGCAATATTACAGATTTTTTTTGTTTGGGCTTATTTTGTGAACTATTGGGCTTCAATAGGGTTGTTACTTAAGGCCCAGTGAGCCGTTAGATTAGGGTTAGTATTTATTTTATTCAGGTGAATATTATTGGAATTATTAAGTTTTAGTATTCTGTATCGATATTTTTTTCTCTCTGGAAAAACACGGGAAAGAGGAGAAAAAGCAAGAATAGGCTAGGGTTTTGAGAAGAAGCTCAGAGATGATGAATCCAAGGATGGAGATTGTTCTGTCTTCAACTCCATCAACCATGAGTGGCTAATTCTCCTACTTAGGGTTGGATAAACCCTAAGCATGTAACCTATTCTCTCTCTATTTTCATACTTTTTGGGGATTTATTTATGTAATTGATGTATAAGCTTGAATAACATGATTTAATTCTTTCAATTGTTTATTCGTATTAATCTCATGTTGTCTTATGTGTTATTGATGAATAAACAAGCTATACACTTGAATTCCTTGTAAATTGATTCTTGTGATGTCTATGCATGTGGTTAATTAGTTGTAATCGTGTTTAAATTGATGGAAAATTACTTTTATTTGATGGATGGCACTACATGTTTAGGTTAATTTATTGTCTAATTAGTTTTAAATTCATGTTTAATTAGTTTAATTTAAGATTAATTAATTTAATTGCAATTCAATTATTAGATAAGTAGACCATCCATACTTATATTTGAATTCTATACTTTTTGTCACAATTGCATTATCTTCTAGATTAATGTAAGCTAGAATTGTAACTTGAATTGATGGACCATTCTTTGGATTGGTAAATTGCACTACACTTAGTTTATTTGTCATTAGGTATGCAATTCAAGCTTGAAATTGATGCTTCATACTTTTCTTTGCAAGTATTAGCCACATTAGAATTACATTTAATTATTTCCCCAATTAGTTGAAAGTGAGTGAGTTAAGGAATGTGCTTAGTGGTGAATCCTACACCCTAAGTCTCTTTCCAATCTTTTATACTCTACTCTTTATTTGCATTATTAAGTTTAAAATTAGTCTAATCACAAAACCAAACCTTTTTAGTAATCACATAAGCACTAAAGTAGAATTCAATTCTGAAAAACCTATAATTGTTTAGATCTCTTGGGACGATCCCTGCTCACTTCATACTCCATAGTATAAGTGTTTAGTGGTTTTATAAATTTTAAAATATGGTGCCCACTTGACATTATTTCTAAACCTAAAGTGTTATGCATTATTTTGTGCACACGCTCGATCGCACCAGTTGGCCAAGGAGTTAAAGGTCAAAAGTTTAGTCGCCTTCAGTGATTCGCAGTTAATAATTCGGCATGTGACTGGGGAATATGGAACAAAAGATGAGACAATGGAGGCATACTGTGATACCCCTCGGATCCGAGACACGGGTTGATCAGGCCCAGGCCCAAACCCGAGGGAAATATCAAACAATCAATATGTAATTGAACACAGAATACAAGATGAAATAAGAAATAAAAATAATAAGCTGAAAGAATGCTAATTAAAAATCCTTAAAATAATATAATTATTGTAATCTGTTAAATCCAAATTCCATAGGTTTACAACTCGGGAATCCATCCATTGGACCCCTTATTAAAGATTTTCAAACCGAAACTGAAATAATAGAAATAAAATCTAAAGCTAACATAAAGAAAATTCCTACATAGTTGGAGGAATGAATATCTGTATCTGCTCTGCACGTCTAAGCACTAACCCTGGAACTGACGAACACCTGAAAAATAAAGGAGTGGGTCAGGCCCACATGCAAGTCCTGATCTACTACAATCCAAACAGTATTCCAATACGCAAATACATCCTACGAGGTCTCAACAATATCTAGAGTAGTCCATATATGTATATAGTACACACTATAGGAGGCTCGCTAGTCCAGTAAGTCTGTCTCAGCCTGAATAGAAGGTAACATGCAAATACGCACCCGAATGTGGACATGAGTACCTAAACCTACCAGGAAACAACACCTATGTCCAGTTATCCATCCTAGACGATATACGTGCCCTAACCATGGTCCTGAGACTTAAGCTCATACCATGGCACATATAATAAATATATAAAGTCCGTACTCCTCCTAATACAAAATATCATCCATCTGTAGTAGTGGTCTGATAAATGTATAACAATCCATCCACAATCCAAAGTAGGTCATTCAATTCATTGCTGATATGACATAAATGAGTAGGACTGAACCCTTACGGTAAATCCACCCCTCAATCCAGTATAGGTAAGTTATGGTGTTTGAACTAATACTGACTTAGTACGCCACTGTCCCATACCGATGCATACCATCCTCCATCCAATATAGTTGATAAATTAATAGCAAATAACCATCAACCATACTCTAAAATAAGCATAAATATAGTCCATTATATGTATGACCAAATTATGCAACCAATTTAAAATTTAGATATCACAATACAGTTCTTATATTACTGAAATAAGACTGTTAATTTAGTTTCCTCAAATTAAACTTAACTTGATGCAGTTTAATAGAAACTCACTATTTACTTATTCCAAAATAAGCACAAATATAGTTTAACATGCGTTTAACAAAATTATGCATCCACCAGCAGATTTAAAATACAGGTACCAGTCCTTGAATCTGATAAACTTAGGCTACACAACCAACTCCTCCAAACAGCACCATAACTAATGCGATGTACCAAAATTTTAAACATGTTTAATTCCATCTAAGAACACATATATTTAAACAGTTATATGCTCTTAACACAGCTGAAAACATGATTCATAATTTAATATCATGCAGAAAAACCAATTGTTAAAACAGTAAGCAGTTTAAGTTAAATATTCAATTATCCACCTACGAGTCCTCTATTTGATCTTGGATTAATTCCCATCCTCAATAACTGAATGTGAGCTTGCTTCTTAACATTATTATAAGTCTCAAACACTTAATTACAACATTCAGTAGCTTTAAACAGTTCCAGAAAATTCAATTTCAGCCAAACGAACCATAAAAATCTATTTCTGGACATTTTAAGAGAGAGTAGGCTCTAGAAATTAAAGAGCCTGCTCTTCTTTTCTTCAGAGCCGGCTCTAGGCTCTTTAGAGTCGGCTCCACAACATCCAAGAGCTGGCTCCACTTTCTAGGAGCCAGCTCTAAGGGATTTTAAGAGCCTGCTCTCTTTTCCCCTTAGCAGCCTCCGTCCGTTTCGTCGTCTTCTCCGATTCCTGTGAATACTAGTTCTCTGTAGTAACTTTTAATACATGTTTTAAGGTCTAATCCAGTTCCAGATTGATTATAAACAATGATATACAATCAAAACTTGAATTTAAAACAAATTACTACACAACGGAGCAAGGTTACAAAGTTACAGTTTTATTACTATCTTTTTGAAACAACCAAGAACAGGTTTAATTCCATGAATTTAAACATTGATTAAACATGCATAAAGGTTATAATTAAGCCTTAATTTAATCCCTGGAGTCTTCCTAAACATGCACAGAACACAGATTAAAGAGATAGAGAAGAAGAAAATTTGCCTTGAGTTTCAGTTTTGAAACTCTAAACCACTATCTCTGAAGCTTCTGTCCACGTTCGAGACTCCTGTTCTAAATCTCAAGTGCTATTGGTTTAATCCAGAAGCACTCCGTCTAGTGTATCCTTGAACCTCTCCATCAACTTTACCAGTTTTCACTCTCTGTATCTCTCTGTCTCACGGTATACATATCAGTAAATAGGGTTTTTCTGTGTAACCCTAAACCAACGTATAATACTGTATTTATAGGCTTTATCACAACCCTAATTCTAATATAAAACCAACCCTAAGTCGGCTACATCTGTGTAAATAAACCCTAATATAAATATATATGTGCCTCTACACAGTCACGTTAAAATAATTTAAATATAATTAACTTAATTCAATCAAAACAACTAAATTACATCAGTTAAACAATTATCTAATAATTAATTCAATACAATTTATGCAAATATAAGCAAATCGCCAGTTAAATAAATAAAACAAATAACAACAATTAAATAAATAAACAAATAAACAATTAAACAAAAATAATGCAATGTAAACAATATAATAAATACCAGGACTATCCTTTTGAAATTAGGGGTATTACACATACCGTTCCGCCGTTATGCATGAGGCTAGAAGTTTTGATCAGATCAAGTTCATTCAATTGCCGAGGGAGCGTAATGAAGATGCCGATCGGTTGGCTTGCAGTGCATTAAGCTCAGGTGGAACATTGGCAAGGGTGATTCCAATCGGGGTGCTATGCCAGCTATCTATCCTTGAGGAACCGTCAAGCTCAGATCCCTGGCAGGTAAATGTCATACCATATGAGCCGAGCCAGATAGATCCAATTATTGCGTATATACGAGATGGTGTTTTGCCCGAACAGAGGAATGAAGCAAAAAGGATCAGATTGAATGCCGTAAAATATGCCATATTGCACAACCAACTGTACAGGAGGTTTTATTTAGGACCTTACTTAAAATGTGTAACCCTTGTAGAAGCTCAGCAAATACTGCGAACTGTCCATGATGGGGTTTGTGGCAATCATTCAGGGGGAAGGTCTCTAGCACACAAAACAATGACATAGGGGTACTTTTGGCCAAATATGTCACGAGACGCAGAGGAATTTTCGAGAAGGTGCGATAAGTGTCAAAGGTTACCACCAAAAAATTTGCACGTAATGGCCAAACCATGGCCTTTTGCGCAATGGGGGATAGATGTGGTTGGCCTGTTACCGACCGCCAGGTCACAAAATAAGTACGTTCTGCTTGCAACAGACTACTTTACCAAATGGGTGGAGGCAGAACCGTATCCTAGTGTGACTTAGACCTATGTGAGACGCTTCATTTAGAATAATATCATTTGTCGATTTGGTGTGCCGAGGTCGATCGTCATGGATAATGGGACTAACCTTAATAGCAAGCAGGTGAGGGAATTGCTGGAAGAATATGAAATTGATCAAAAGTTAGCAGCGGTCAGCTATCCATAGGCGAATGGTCAGGCTGAGATCACAAACAGAATGATCTTTGCTTGCATAAAGAAGAAACTTGAAGAAGAGAAAGGGAAGTGGTTAGATGATGTAATACCCCGATATCTTAAAAGGATTTATTAATTAAAATTAAGGATTTATTAATTAAACTTTATTTATTATTTTTTTAAAATGATTTGTTTTATTTAATTAAGTTTATAGATAAATTGTATTGTTTTAATTAAATTATATTTTGTAATTTTATTTGTTAAATTTATATGGTGTTTGATTTGCGGAATGCTAATTAGTAAATTGTTTATTTGATTTGTGTGATTTTATGCTTGTGTAACTTTATTGTTAATTATTGGTAACTATTAGATTTAATTTAATTATTTTATATATTTAAATTATTTGGATTGGGTTTAAGAGAAGTTGGACCAACGGATGTGGTATTTGGCTTGTAGGAAGCCTTGTTGGGTTAATTATTAAAGGCCCATGGTTATGAAAATATTTAATAATTATCTTTGCATAGTCATATCTACATAATTATATGTATATAAATTTAATTAATTAATAATCATTTGGAGGGGTATATATGTCAATATATATATATATATATATATATATATATATTGATATATATAGGTATATATAATTTATTTAACTAAAGATTATATATGGAAGGTAATATACATATTTATATTAAAATATACGTGTCTATATATATTATTTAAAAGATAAATATTATTTCTTTAATATGGTAATCATAATAGGAAAAGGATTTAGTGTTTTTTTTTTTTTTTTTTTTTTTTTTTTTTTTTTTTTTTGTATAAATAGACACATAAGACTTTAGGGTTAGGAGTTTTTTCACGTTAAAAAAAATAAGAGAGTTAGAGAGAGAAGAAGAAGAGCTAACAAAGAGGAGGCCAGATCAAAGAAAGAGGAGACCGGATTTGGAAAAGAAAGACGAGTTCTTCTCTATTTCTCACTTAGAATTCATAAACTTATCACCTTGAGTATCAAAATTATTTCTTATTTTGTTGATTAAAAATAATTTATTAATTGGATTAGATGGAACATGTTTATTCTTTGCAAAGTGATTGATTTAAACATGTAAATGTATATATGTGTTGTTATGAAAATTTAGTTTCGTATGTGAGGTTATAATAATTAAATTTTATTTTCTGTATTTTTTTTTTAAGGTTGATTTAATTATGTTTAGCATGATCAATTATTAAATGGATTAAAATCAATTATATGTTGATCTATGACCCAAAAAGGTTAATTAGGATTTATAGGATTTTTGGGGAATTTTATATATTTTTCTAGAATTTTCTAAACTGGTTTTATATTTTTCAGAAATTTAGATTTGTTTTAATATTTTTTTGGGCAAATTATCATATATATATATATATATATATATATATATATATATATATATATATTAGTTTTAACATTCACCAGAGGCGACGGTGTAATTTGCGCATCAATAGGGGCTTTATCCAGTGTGGTCGCGTGCGTAGAAAAAAGGTACACTCATTAATCTAGACCATAGGATTAATTTAAATTAGTTGGATTGATCTGGTGTGATGCGGTGCATCATAAGTTGATACACATGCGGCATCTAATGGTTAGATTTAGTTGATGAAAGGGAAATGATCCAGTGCATCGCGGCTTACCAAGAGCACCAAACAACAACCAATTAGAAGTTGTCACACGCGCCGAGAGTGTAATAGGCGCGTGAGGGCGCGTGGACGCGCTTGGCAGTGGACCTGAGCGGGTGGGGGCGCGTGCGGTGTGTGTAAGAGAGTGATACGGCGTGTGAGGGCGCGTGGGAGTGCGTGTGATGTCCCGAAAAGTTCCCGTGAGGTCCGGTGATGCCTCAGAATTGATTTTAAACTTATTAAGGTTGAAAACGAACACTATAAGAGATGTTCCTTGGGATTTGAGAGCTGTGGAGTGTTACTACTATGTTGAGTAGCATTTAATTGCGTGATATAAATAATTAATAATTTATTACGGAATGAAATATATATATATATATATATATATATGTATATGTATATATATTGATATATATGTATATATATGATTTTAAATAATCACGTATTGTTATGGATGGTTTTACACGTACATATTATATAATATAGGTGTATGTATATATATATCACTTAAGATTATTATTCTTATTTGGTATAGTAATATGGTTGATTAAATCATATTAGGTTGGTTTTTAAATTAATGGTATGCATATGATTTATGTGTATAGATTAACTTGTTGTTAAGTTTAAGGTTAGTACATGGTTAAATTGGAGGCATGGATGAGTTGCCAAAGGCTTAAATATATTGCCTTATTAGATATGAATAAATTTCATATATGGAAAGCATGGTTGAGTTGCTAATTAATGGTGTAAGTAAATACACTTAAGAAAGCATGGTTGAATTGCTAGTATATACATAGGTATATTTATAAATGGCATGGTTGATTTGTGAGTGCATAATTAAACTGTTATGTGCTTAGATGATTAAACTTTTATCTAGGGTTATTGTTTGTATAGGTTGGATTATGATTAGAATAATCTAGTACGCACATGTTAGTGTATTATTTTATATTAATAAAATAATATTGGTGGAGACATGGATGATTTGTCAAAGTTTAAATTTTAAATATGTAATTTAAACAATCAACCGTATTACTAGGTTTTGGATTTATTGGATTATTCCTTAAATTGTAATTTATTGCTTTAATGATTGAGTTACTGTTTAGGAGGGAATTAAGATGAATGAAGTTTACTTTATAAGAACATTATAAATGGGGGATTGGTCTAGGTATGACTAATGATTAATCATTGGTGAATGGTTTCGACAATTTAAGGAACCTAGTAACAGATAGGATTATTATATTGTATACATAAGTATTTATATATATTTGTAGCATCGTATCTTAAAATTAAAGCTTTATTAGAGATGGTTTTGGCAAAGATGATCTGTTTATTGATTTTCAGAGGCTTGGTAAAGAGAGCTTGCTCGTAGGGTTTAACAAACGATTTATTTTTCAGGTTATTAGAAGTTCAAGTCTTAAGGTTGAGGATCCGCAGGTAGAGGACTTATCCACTCTTTTGGTTTATTTAAAAGTATGATATTATTATTTCTTCTTTTGTTATTAGTATTTAATAATGAACTTCTGGATTATGGATTTTGGTTAAGGGGTCCTTGAGTTACAGGATTCCCGAGTTGTAACCGTTTAGAAGTTATTAAGGGATTTACTATTTATTAGTTTCTTCAACGTTTTATTTTATTCTTTATTTCATTTTGTAATCTGTGCTTGTTTAAATACTTTAATTGTTTTGATATTCCTTAATTTTGTGTACGGATTTGATCAACCCGTGTTCCAAAATTAGGGGGTATCACAAATGAACTCCCGAACGTCCTGTGGGCGTATAGAACGACTCCAAGGTGACCGACCGGAGAGAGCCCATTCGCCATGGCGTATGGTACTGAGGCAGTAATACCGGTAAAACACCAAGTTCTTACTGTTCGGAGTTTAGCGTGGAATCAGGAGCAGAATGATCATATGTTGAAATTCAACCTCAACTTGCTTGAAGAGAAGAGGAATGCTGCAGCAATAAGGCTTGCATCATATCAACAAACGCTCATGAACAGTTACAACAGAAAGATGAGGCATAGGGGTTTTGCACCTGGTGATTTGGTTCTGAAAAGAAAAGTTGGTATTATCAAGAAAATGGTATCACCTTGGGAAGGTCCGTATAGAGTTGTAGAAGTTATCGGAAAGAGGGCATATGTCTTGGAAACCATGGCTGGGAGGCTGGTAAACAAGCCTTTGAACGCCACCTCTTTAAAAAGGTATTATCAATGAAAATTGAGTTTCAGTTTAACCAATGTTTACCTTCAATTATATACTTGCGAGAAAGCAAAACTTTGAAAGATTTATAGAGTTTCGTTTTCTTCCAATAAGGTGATTGAGTATAAGCAAAGTAAGTGGCAACTGGCACTATGAGCCGAACGCCAAACACTTGCTAGAAATAATGAAGAGCCAAGTGGCAAGTGACATTCTAGCCGAGCGCCAGGCACATAAGCAAAGTAAGTGGCAACTGACACTACGAGCCGAACACCAAACATTTGCCAAAAATAATGAAGAGTCAAGTGGCAAGTGGCATTCTAACCGAGCGCCAGACACATAAGCAAAGTAAGTAGCAACTGGCACTACGAGCCGAACGCCAAACACTTGCCAAAAATAATGAAGAGCCAAGTGGCAAGTGACATTCTAACCGAGCGCCAGGCACTAAAGCAAAGAAAGTGGCAACTGGCACTACGAGCCGAACGCCAAACACTTGCCAAAAATAACGAAGAGCTAAGTGGCATTCTAGCCGAGCGTCAGACACTTAAGCAAAGAAAGTGGCAACTGGCACTACGAGCCGAACGCCAAACACTTGTCAAAAATAATGAAGAGCCAAGTGGTAAGTGGCATTCTAGTCGAGCGCCAGACACTTAAGCAAAGTAAGTGGCAACTGGCACTACGAGCCGAACGCCAAACACTTGCCAAAAATAATGAAGAGCCAAGTGGCAAGTGGCATTCTAGCCGAGCGCCAGACACTTAAGCAAAGAAAGTGGCAACTGACACTACGAGCCAAATGCCAAACACTTGTTAAAAATAACAAAAAGCGAAGTTGCTGGTATTATTAGCCGAAGACCATTCACTTGTTTTAAAAAAAAATGAAAAAATAAATTATTATTATTATTATTATTATTACTTCCAAATGATGCAGAGATTGAGATCGGATGTAGTAAAAAATTATCCTTTTCATTCATAATAAGTTGAAAGATTACAAAGAATATCATAAGAGGATGGGTACAATCAAGTTATGTTTGTCTCCTCATTCACCTGCTCACCCTCAGTAGCCTCCCCAGGATTGTTAGCATTCACCTCCCCATCATTGGTCATGGCATCTCTGTGAAGGGGGGAGTCAAGTTAGATCACCACTTCATTTTGCTGAGGTCCGCCCTCAGTGACAGCCACAAGGGGAGCCATAGTAGAGAGAGGAGGTATGTTTAAAGGCTGAGTAGGATGAGGGACAGGGATAACTCCGGATGAGGTAATCCCCTCGCATTCTTCAAAGATGTGCTTGGCAGGAGTGGGGTCAGGATCAGAATAGACCCCTGTGGGATCAATTTCCAGCTCCTTGTCAACATCATCTGGACCTATGCCTGAAATGGTCTGACCTTCAGCAGGAAGGCGATCGTTGAAACCCTCTCGGTATCCCTCGGCATACCTGAGGCCCCGATGCGGGAGAAACGACTATGTAGAGCCATCATCCCTCCATTGACCCTGCCAATGACGCTGAGCAGGGCATTACGCTTATCCAGAGCCCTCTTTTCAAAGGCCATGCGCTCTGCTTGTTCGTCATGAAGCAGACACTGAAGATTGTCTCTTTCGGCCTTGAGCGCTTCACGCTCAATCTGCCAAACGCTTTTCTTAATCTGAAGGGCGTCCTTTTCATCTTGAAGGGAGTCTGCTTCCTATTTCAGACCGTCCATTTCCTTCTTAACCTTGTTCAGCTGCACCATTAATTCAACGTTCTTGGTGCTAATGATGTTATTCTCCTTTGTGGATGCTTCAAGGTTGTTGGCGAACTTGCACACCTTAGCGTTGGCAGCCTCAACATGCTTTTGCATGGCCATCATGCCAAAGAGAGTCTGTAAAATAATACATAAGTATTAATTAAGCCGAACGCATGTCTAGAGGAATTATAATATAAAGACATTTTAAATGCAATAAAGAGGAGGGTAGGGAATTACCTCCATAGCCGCAAGGGGAAAACGGCTGAAGACCTCCTTCTGAGACAGAGATTTGGCGACCTCAATGTCTTTAGGAGACTACATGTTCTTGTAGTAGGCCATGACTATTGGGCCTTCTCTGAACATGGTTTCGCTCGGCTTCACTATCAAGCCGTCAGCTAGGACCAATTTGGGGGTCCACGGAGCCTCTCCAGATGAAAAACCGGTGGCAGTGCTGGACCCGAAATGAGCAGTTGACCTAACCTGAGGAGGGATAGGCAAACTTGGCTCGGAGGTTCGAATCCTCCTTGTTAAAGGAATTTCATCAGGGCTGCCTTCGCTTTCAGGCTGAGGCCTTTTTCCCCGTTCTTTATCCTGAATTGATACAATGGGGACAGTGGTACTCCGAGCTTGAGAAACGGAGTTCTGGTTGACAGGTAGAGCGTTGACGATCGGACGTACAATCACCACGTTCGGGGTAGTGCTGGAAGTGGTGGCAGATGAAGATGCCGAAGCTGGAGAAGAAGAAACCGCGGAAGCAGCGATGACCCTGGGAGGATCCTTCCTCCTGCTGAAAGATGGAATCCGAAACTGACTCATTGTGGTGCCGAGGAGAGAGATTTCACTTAAATTCTCGGATGTGAGGAGTTCCGAACAGGAAGGGATGTCGTTCAGAACGTAGTCCTTCAGGTAATTGAACCTATCCCTGCAAACATTATAACTAAGTTCGTTATCCTGCGGGATATCCAAAGAATTGCAAAGAAACGAATAGAATCAAGAAATGCAAGTTTCACAAGGGCAATCTGTCTTATGGGTCTTGAATTTCTTATAAGAAGACATAGAGCATTCGCCGAAGGCGGTCGGGATAGGATAATCCTTGGCAGTCGGAGCAAACCAAGCCCCCCGAACGCCAACAATGCATTTTTTCCACCCTTTCTCGGAATTAAGTTTGTCCGTACAGATGCATCTTTTTTCAATAGGGTAAAAATGGTAATATGTGTCCTCTAGCCTGATCTTGCTGACCTTGTAACAGAGGAGAAGATCAATTAAGTCAAGATCTAGGCCTCTGTCACGATTCAGAAGCAGCAGAACTGACAGAACCCCAAAAAAATTGGGGTTAACTTGAAGAGGAGAAAGTTTTAACCTATTGAACACATAGCAGAAGAAAGGGTGAAGAGGGAATCTAATAATGTTGAGGTGATGAAGGGAAAACAAGGTTTCACCGGGAAGAAGGCCGGCACTAGTTCTGATATTAACATCTTTGGGGCATTCTCTAAGGTGAATATTGGAAGGGAGATGGAGTTTCATGCGTATAATATCCAAATCTATAGGCATGATACCAACGATTATGATCCTTGGGGAAATATGCAAATACTTTAAGAAGAAGAAAAAACAGAACTAACCTTGAAAAGATTGAGATCAGCAAAGGATGTTGCAAAAGAATTAAGAGAGAAGAACCTTTCACTGGACTCGCCGGAGAATATTTGGTTTGACCAGAGAAGATTTGAGTTGCTTTGAGAGAACGAACTGAAATTGATTGACAGTAAGTTGTGGAGGGTACGACAAGGGAAGATGTGGGTGTGAAGGAGCAATATATAAAGGGGAAGTGGTCCCGTTAACCGAGACATCAGGAAGTTAAGAAGATTCAAATTTCAAAGACATTAATTCCGAGGCCGACCGCTCGATGCCCCGCGTGATCGTCTCAAGCCGTCGAATCATCATTAGTCGTCAAGTCATCATTAGGTCAATTGATAATCACACCCTAATTAATGAGGGAGTGATTATGGGGACAGTCGAGGATACCAAATGCAGCATGGGCCGGATCTAACCCGCATGACGAAGAATGGGCCTGGCAAATGGCCTCGGCCCAAATCAAGCTGTCATCAGGTAAACCCAATGTCGAAGAGTGAAGCTGGAGGCCTTAAAGACGATTGGATCCATGGTTGCAAAAGCCTCAAGGAGCTCAATGGAGGAAGTTAGTTAGAAATCTTCTAGAATATTATAAATAATCTATAAATAGGTGAAAAATGGAGGAGAAGGGGAGGAAAATGTTTGAAATGTAATGAAACTCTGTCCATTTTGAGAGAGAATTATTGCATCTTCAGTAAGCCTAGTATGTACTCTATAGAGGGTGTTATAATTTGTATTTGTTTAAATGACGCCATTATAATGGAAGATATTAATTTACTTATGAATAATGATGCATTACTGTGAGACTAGTTTGGCGGAATGAATTATTTTGATTTTGTAAGATATATATATATATATATATTTTAAACCCACTTTCATTATTATATATTAAATTCACCAATTCCTCTATCAGAAAAATTCACATTTATGGGAGAGTTAGCACTTCCTGTTGCAACAAGTTTATAAAATAAAAACTCAAACTATTGGTTTAATTGTCAGTTTGTCATTAAATTGCAAATGTATAATTTTCATCTAACAATATTGATAGTTCTATTGTGTAAGAAGTTTATTTTCTTGTAGTCCTTAGTTAATTATGATTTGTGATACAATTGCAACTAGGTGTACATGACAGGACCACCAATTTTACATGATATTTTTTTTTTCTTTTTTTTTTTAGGCTTATATGTCATGCATTAAAACACTGAAACACTGATTAACCTACAATTTTTACGACTTTTGCTCCTATATATTACTACTATCCAAAATTTGAACTGCAAGAAAACAATGTTTCTACTTATATAATGTGATATTTAAGAAGTTGGAGTAAACAAAAAAAAATGGAAGCAATTTGTAATTTATAGGTTTTATAATCATTAATGAAAAATGTGAAATTCTATATTGATGCATTTGATGGTCACTCATATAATTCGGGCATGTATTATAAATCGTCTTTTGATAATCCTAGTGTGTACTCATAGAGGGTGTTATAATTTGTATTTGTTTAAATGACGCCATTATAATGGAAAATATTAATTTACTTATGAATAATGAGTCATTACTGTGAGACTAGGTTGGCAGAATGAATTATTTTGATTTTGTAATATATATTTTAAACCCACTTTCATTATTATATATGGTCATAAATTCACCAATTTCTCTATCTGAAAAATTCGCATTTATGACAGAGTTAGCCCTTACTGTTGTAATAAGTTTACAAAGTAAAAACTTAAACTATTGGTTTAATTGTCACTTTGTCATTAAATTGCAAATGTATAATTTTCATCTAACAATATTAATAGTTCTATTGTGTAAGAAGTTTATTTTCTTGTAGTCATAATTTAATTATGATTTGTGAAACATTTGCAACTAGGTGTACATGACACAACCACCAATTTTACATGATTTTTATTTTATTTTTTATTTTTTATTTTTTGTTGTTGTTAGGTTTATATGTCATGGCATTAAACACTGATTAAACCCTACAATTTTTATGACTTTTGTTCATATATATTACTACTATCCAAAATTTGAGAGCAAACACAAGTTCAACTACAAGAAAATAATGTTTCTACTTATATAATGTGATATTTAAGAGGTTGGAGTAAACTGAAAAATTGAAAGCAATTTGTAATTTATAAGTTTTATAATCATTAAGGAAAAATGTGAAATTCCAAATTGATGCATGTGATGTGCACTGACATAATTCAAAAAAAAATTGGCTATGTTATGGTGTGTACTTTTTACTGGTTTGTTAATAAAATTTCCTTAAAAAAAATTTGTATCTGTTTAAATGGTGCTATTATAATGGAAGATATTAATTTACTTATATAATGATTCATTACTGTTAGTGAGACTAGTTTGGCGGAATCAATTATTTTGATTTTGTAAAAATATATATATATTTTAAAAAGTAACACAAAAAAATAAATAAATTATCACAATATATCTAATTTTTTGGGACTAAATTTGTGAAACTAGTGGAGAGATTTTCCCTCTTCTTATATTTTTTATTTTTTCCTCAAATTTTCTCTTCAGTGAGGCCATGGTAAAAATGTTACAGGATTTTAATGGTCACTATTCATGTAAAAGATTTAAAATTTGAAAGCTATTTACATACAAAAAAAAATTTTGTCTCAATTTTTCATCTAACAATTTTAATAGTTGTATTGTTTAATAACTTTAGATTGTGTGATTGAAGAAGCCAATACATGGGATTGAATGAGTTTGAAAGAACTCATTCTCCATCCATACTTGTTGCATAGTGTTCTCAATTGAATCCTTCCCCAGATTATTTCGTAATGATTTTTGATACCATGTTCAATTAGCATTTGCAATGAGTTGTTCATGACAGAATCAGCAATTTTAAACGGTTTTTTCTTTTTTTAAAGCTTATCATGCATTAAAAAAAGGGATGAAATCTAACATTTTGTATGACTTTTGCTTATATATATTATTACAAATCAACCAAAATTTTAGAGTTAAATGAAGTTCAACCATTATTTATTTTTATGAAAACATGATTCTATTAATGTATATGTGATATTTATGAAAACATGATTCTATTAATGTATATGTGATATTTGACATGTTGGAGTAAATACAAAAAAAATTGAAACAACTAACCAATTGATACGTTAAAAAATATGTCTTAACAAATTTAATATGGATGAAACCTCAACAAAATAAACCAAGAGAGTATTTTTTACCAGGATTCAATTTCTTACTCATATTTGTTCTACTCCTGTTTTGTTCTATTCTATCTGGTTTGAAGACTAAACCTATCAAGAATCCAATTCTTGCCAGTGTTGGGATGAGTGCTATATCTACTTTAAATTTAAATGAGGATCAAAATGAAAATCAGAAATATATATAAATTTAAATTGCAATTGAAATAAAAATCAGAAATTTAAAATATGATTGGGAAATGCAATTTATTTTTGACTCCGTTTGTGAAGTTCACAAGCAAGTGGACTTGATTTGATTGGGGAACTCAGAGACTCCTGTATTATTTTTGGCTTTGTTTGTTTCAAGGTCGGAATTTTTTCTTTTTGTTTTTTTAGGTAAAATATTTTATTTTATTTTTAGTTTTTGGTATTTGACAAAAGGTTTAGGTTGAGGTTGAGGTCGAAAATTGATGAATAAATTATTTTTGTTAAATTTTAATATTTTTTTTCTTCGTAAATATTTTACAAACACCAAATACCAACAAATAAAAAAATTATTTTACGAAACGGTGCCTTAGTTTGTCATATATGTTCTTTTCTGTATTTCGGTTATATTTAAATTTTTTAATCTTAAGTACGTAAGATACTTGTCAAAATTATTTGTTTTTAAAAAAGGTTAGAGGTGTTTGTGAGCCAAACCATACCGCTTGCACATTCAATAGCCCTTGCGAGTCTAAACAAACCTACATAAATTTAACCCAACATTATTGAATTGAGCTTGACTCATTCGCAACGAATAAAAATCAAATTTTATATGAGTTAAATCTTTATGCACAATTTGATTTATTTGTAATTTTAATATATACTTTGATCACGCATAATAAAAAATATTAGATGTATAAATACTTAAATTGCCCCGTCTAGCAATTTAAACTTTTAAATTAAATAGTTCGTAATCAGATCACTTAGTGCCATTAGGCTTGAGGGGAATGTCAAAAGTTTATTCTTTGAGTTGGTATTAAACATATTTTAATTAAAAAAAAAATAAACAAAACATTTGAAAAAAACATTGTATTAGACTACATTCCAGAGAGGAAAAAATAAAAAAATAAAAAAACTTTCTAGGCAAGATTAAGAAAACATAAAAACCTATAAATGTCATTTTCCTCCTCCTTTACTTGGTTCCTTCATTATTTTTCGTTAAATAATATATATATATATATGTAATACCCCTAATTTCAAAAGGATAGTCTTGGTATTTAATTTATGTTTTAATTTATTTAATTTATGTTTTAATTGACTTTTTAGTTATTTGACTTATTTGTATTATTTGAATTAATTATTTGGTTTACTTGTTTTTTTTTATTTAATAAACTGTTGAATTCTTAGACTTATTTAACTTACATTAAGTGCTGCATTTTTGTGACTGGATTTATTGGATTTATTATCCGTTTAATTGTTAATACTGCTTTAATTGTTTTATTTAATTTTGTTGATTTTTAATTGGTTTAATTTTTTAAGGGCAACTTAACTGTTTTAAATTATTAGGGTTTTGTGTAATTTCATCGTGTTTTAGTTTGAGCCGACCTGTAGGTAGTTTAGGATTAAGGTTAGGGTTTCAACTTAAGCCTATAAATACATATGTATGCATCTGCTAAGGGTTTTTGTAAACCCTATTCACCATAGTCACGTACACAATGATACAGAGAGTTGTGAGGGCAGAGAAACAGAGAGTGAGTAATTTACAGAGAGGGCATAGGAAGGCAAAGTAAGGAAAACTAAAACTCAGAGACGTGGATTCAGTGTTTCAACTTTGAATTTAAAGGCAAGTTCTGTTCTATTTTTTCCCGTTAATTCGTGTTCTGTGCATGCTTAGGAAGACTTCAGGGATTAAACTAATACTTAAACAATCTATTATGCATGTTTAAACTGATAATTAACTTCGTTGAATGGAACTGTTATACCAAAATTCTTTAGGTTTCTGTTAGTTGGTTTCTCCCGTAACATGTTTATTTTCTTGTTTAATTGAGATCAACGATTCATATGGTTTCCTAGTAATTAATCTAGGACTGAGTTTGAACCCTAGAATAGGTGCTTAGAACAGTATTTAATTGCATTAAATTAATCTGAATTAAATCTGTCGTAGCTTGCTTAAAATTAGTTAATAGAGGTGTTGTAATTGTTGCTTTAAAACTTGTGTTCCTACACATGTTAGGATTGGATCTCAGTGATTTAAACTTATTTAGGACTAAGATTGAACCTAGAATAAGAATTAGAACATACCACAGAGGCTCTGTAATCACCGGAGTTGGAGAAAACGAAGTTGGAACGGGCAACGGCTGCAAAGGAGAAGGAGCAGGCTCTAAAATTTCCTTAGAGCCGGCTCAAAGATGATGGAGCTGGCTCTATTAGGGAGTTGGAGCCGGCTCAATGTTGAAGGAGCCGGCTCTAAGTCAAAAGTTGAGCAGGCTCAATGTTTTTGTTGAGCCTGCTCTTTCTTGAAACGTACTAAAATGAGTTTTAGGGGCAGTTTGGGCTGCACAGTGTTTTCTAAGGCTGTTTAAAAGCTACTGTGAGATGTAATTAAATGTTGGGGACTTAAATAAATATTGAAAACATTTAATACAATAATGGTTTAGGGAAAGGAGCAATGAACAGCTCAAATAATGGCTATACGTTGCACTATTTTTGCTAGGTTTATATGACTAGAACTTGGTAAAGTTTTTATATATAATTCAATTATATATAACCCTATATTTTTACAGTGTTATAAGTATGGTAAATTAATTATATTTATCTATACTTAGCTTGGATTTAAATTGATATTTAATTTGTTTAATTTGTATCAATTTATTGGCTATTTTGGAGGATTTAAACGCTATGATATTATTTTAGCAGTTTAAACGATTGGAGCATAATATTTAGGTTCTGTAATGAATACCTAATATTGATATATGTATGAATTTATACAAATGCATATTCTGGAGTATGGTTGTTGATTATATAGTGTTGTTTTAATAACTATACTATATGGAGGATTTGTATGTACCGGTATGGGACGGTGACATATTAGGTATAGATTAGTTAAACACTAAATCCTACCTAATTTGGATTAAGGTATGGATTAACCCTAGGAGTTAAGTCCATCATCTACTTGTGTCATGTCAACAAAATAGTTGAATGACTTAATATGGTTTTAGGACGGATGAATACACATATACTAAATCACCACACAGATGGATGGTATTTTGTAATAGGAGGAGTATGAACTTTATATATTTATTATATGTGCCATGGTATGAGCTTGAGTCTCAGGACTATGGTTAGGGTGCGTATATCGCCTAGGATGGATAGCTGGACAGAGGTATTGTTCCCTGATAGGTCTAAATACACATGACTACGATATGTGCGATTTGCATGGTATCTCTATGCAGGCTGAGACAAACCTTTTTGGACTAATGAGCGTCCTATAGTATGTACTATATATATATATGGACTACTCTAGATATTGTTGAGTCTTTCTAGGATGTATCTGCGTATCGGATTACTGTTTGGATTGTAGTAGATCAGGACTTGCATGTGGGCCTGACCCATCCCTTTATTTTTCAGGTGTTCGTCAGTTTCAGGGTTAGAGCTTGGACGTGCAGAGCAGATACAGATATTCATTCCTCTGATTATGTAGGGATCTTCTCTATGATAGTTGTGGATTTTATTTCTAATATTTCAGTTTTGGTTTGAGAATAGTAATAAGGGGTCCAATGGATGGATTCCCGAGTTGTAAACTTATGGAGTTTTGGATTATCGGATTTGAATAATTATATTATTTTTAAGGATTTTCAATTAGTATTCTTTCAGCTTGTTATTTTTATTTCTTATTTTATCTTGTATTCTGTGTTTGGTTACATATTAATTGTTTGACATCCCTCAGGTTTGGGCCTGTGCCTGATCAACCCATGTCTCGAATTCGAGGAGTATCACAATATACAAGGAATTTATGCACAGTATTAATTGTTGGATATAAAAGCATAAATTATTTTTTTAACGGCTCAATAAAATTTCAGGATAAATATTTGAGGTGCATACATTTTTTTCTACATTAGGGAGCAAGTAAATATTTCTGTGTGCGCGCGCGCGGGGCTAAGTCATATATAACGAAATCAGTCATCATTGCTTATAAACCATCAAGACACTTTTTTACATTTTTTAATTAGCTCATGGAATCTTTTCATTATCGGAGTAAAATCTTTTCTACATTTTTTTTTTTTTTTTTTTCGTAAAATCTTTTCTGGAGCTTATGGGCTTCTTTTTTTAGTTCCACCTTGGGCTCCCTGAACTCTGGGATCGGCCCACATGGCCTTGTCGAGATTTGTTCATTTGTTCTTGAGCTTTCATAGAAGCTTGGCCCATACTTGGTGTGGGCTGGCGCTCATGACACGTGGCGTATTACAATTGGTGACGTCCCTTGCTTGGGTGTCGAATCCTCATTGGTGGAGATTTCCACCTCCACACCAATAAAGAATAATAATTTCCTTTGAATTGTTTTTCTTTTTCCCTTTCATTTAATAATTTAAAAAAAAAAAAATTATAACAGTTTTTTTATTTTTTTAGGATTAAATTTTTGAACCAATTTTTTTTTTTTTTTTTTTTTAACAATTTGTTCATGACTCAATGCTCTATTTGCATACAACAATTTGTTCATTTATAATTTTCATCTAATAATATTGATAGTTCTATTGTGTAAGAAGTTTATTTTCTTGTAGTCATAATTTAAGTATGATTTCTGATACCATTTGCAACTAGGTGTCAACCACCAATTTTACATGATTTTTTTTTTCTTTTTCGTTAGGCTTATATGTCATGCATAAAAAAAACACTGATCAAACCCTACCATTTTTATGGCTTTTGCTCATATATGTTATTACTATCCAAAATTTGAGAGCCAACACAAGTTCTAACTCGAAAACATGTTTATTTCTACTAATGTGATATTTAAGATGTTGGACTAAACAGAAAAAATGAAAAAAATGTAAACTTTGATATTGATACATGTGATGGGCACTGGCATGATCTCTTTAAACTTTAGATATGTGTACCCCATAAAGGTCTTATTTTACTGGCTTATTAATAAAATTTGGTTTAAAAAAATTTGTATTTGTTTAAATGCGTTATTATAATGGAAGATATTAATTTACTTTTGAATAATGATGCATTACTGTTGGACTAGTTTGGTGTGGTTGAAGGGAATAAAAGAAAGTAGAATAGAATGGTTTTTTTTTTTTTTTTTTTTTTTTTTTTTTTATTTTATTTTTTTTTTTCCGTGTTTGGTGTCAATTTTAAAATTGGAATCATCATTCCCCATTATTCTTAGAGTGTCATTCCATCAAAATTATTCCACCTTCAAATAAAAAGAATGATCATTTCCACTTCCATTTTCATTCTCTTTTAATTTATTCCACCACACCAAACTAGCCCTAAGTGAGACTAATTTGACGGAATGAATTATTTTGATAAGCTTCATTATTATATATTGTCATAAATTCATCAATTCCTCCATCAGAGAAAAAATCACATTTATGGGAGAGTTAGCACTTCCTGTTGCAATAAGTTTACAAAATAAAAACTTAAACTATTGGTGTGATTGTAATTAACCCTCGTATATTATCATTGTATATCATATGGATTATTTGCCAAAAACATAGTTCGGGACTATGTGGCACAAAATGATAGTATAAGAGGGTTAAGTGCAATTAAGGTTATAATTTAGTAATTGTGATTAAAAATTGAAAAAAGCATGGTCTAATTTCTCTTTTCTTTGAAATTTAAATATAAAAAAAAATAAAAAATATAATTAGCTTGTTAGTAAATAAAATTAAACTAGTACGGTAGAAACCGTAAAATTAAGGAGGTCAAATTACACATATCTTTCCTTTAGTTTAAAAAATAAACCATAAAATCTGAAGTATTTGATTATATAATAATATTGCCCTTATTAACAACGAGCTTCTATGTTTTTTTGAATTGGTTCTCCTTCTTTCTCATTTCTCCATTTCAAAAGCTCTAATATATATATATATATATATATATATACACACAAAAATGTATAAAAAATTTATTTATACATATATTTATTAGTTATGTAAGTGTCAATTAGTATGCATATGGTAGAATGGAGTGTAAGATTATTTATTAATTGTGTGGCCCACACGTTTTGGACATGTGATATATTCCATTAATTAGTGGTTAAGTAAATAGGTAGCAGATTATTATTATATTATTTGGTCAATTTATAAATTACTTTTTTGGTAATTAATTATTGGAGAAGTGTTTTTCTATTTATTCATTACTTTGATGGAAAGTGGAATTAAAGTTATTAAAAGGAAAACTGGTCCTCTCTCTGCCTTTATAAAAGTGCATATTCCCATCAATTATGTATGCTAATGAAATAACACGTATAATGTTTTGATGTGCGCAAAAGGTCAAGAGAGAGAAATCGGTTTCTACGCTTTGGCTATTGTAGTTTAGCATATTGTTCGTTCTACAGAAAGGATCTTGACGTTTGCCTTGATCTCTATGAGTTTTACAATTACGGATCGAGATATTTATATCTAATTATTTATTTATACATTATAGATATGTGAGAATAATGAAGTTCTAAGATTTGGGATTCATGTTTATTTGTAATTAATGATTTGCACGAATAATTAAAGTTTACACGTGGTATCTATGGTTTAAGAATTCATTATTTTCCTTGTATTCAGTAAAAGTAAAATAATTATATTATTTATTGAAATCAACGCATGTACATATGGACACTCACAAATATGCTTTTAATTGTTCTTATGACACTATTTGAAAATTGCCATAAAATAAGTATTGCTGTTTCGTTTCATACTTTGGTATGTTTATAAATTATATAGATGTGGACAAATAAGATACAAAATGCATTTGTTTGCCTTTTAGATTTCCGTGCATAATTGAAATAGCAAATGGAATTGATTTTTTTTTTTAGTATCTTACTGTTTTAATAGAACTTAATTATTTGCATATCATTTAGTGTCCAATGATTATACATATTCTATTATATTAATTATCTAAAAATTAATAAATTATTAAATACATAAATATGCGTATTTTTTTATTTTGTTAAAAATTTAAATTTCTAAAATAATATGTAGGTTTAGAAATATAATATAATATTATTGAACATGCAAATAATTTATTATTTTGTATCCAAACATACATACATATTGGAGAATCAATTTTAAATTGATTCCATTATGATCTTCAAGTCTGAAAATAAAAATAACATATTTTATTATGTATATAAAGTAAAAAAGATATTTTTTATTGAATTTTTTGACTATTAAGTTTCTGGCATCGAACCTACTTAAATTTGGATCGATCAGTATGAATATGTGTGTATAATGTTAAATGGGTAAATTAATGATTAATTAGTTACTAGCTAATTTAATATTCATATTATGTGAGGGTTAGTAACTACCAAAGTAGTCTAACTATAATGGTCGATGAATATTAATTTTAGTAGTAAATATAACTTAATGATGAATCAATCATTGTCTAATTTAATATTCATATTATGTGAAGATTAATAGCTACCAAAGTGGCTCAATCATAATGATTGATGAATATTAATTTTTGTAGTAGACATAATTAATCATAAATTAGTTATTATCTAATTTAATATTCAGATTATGTAAAGGTTGGTAGCTATCAAAGTAGCCTAACCATAGTTGTTGATAAATATTAATTTTAGTGGTAAACATAATTGCAATATTTCATGAATTATGATGCTTATAATTTTGTGATATTCATGAATATTGGGTTTATTTGACTATGAGAAATAATTCTCAAAAATGAGTTGATTTTCAAATGATTAAATAAAAATTAAGGGGTTGTATGTATTTTTTAATTAGGTAGATATAGGATATCCAAATGTAACTTATTTGTTTAATTAAATAATGTATCACCAATGAAGGTATACATATAAATACATGTAAGCATCATTATTAATATTTTATAATTGCCACCCAAAGGGGTTCTATAGTTATACATTGTATTTATATTTTTAAGTTATATAAACGTGTTGTTAACTCAAAGTATTATTGTTGTGAGCATGTATTATGGTTATGCGAATAATTGTTCCCCATAGTGATAGTGCTAAGGAATATTTGATTATAATAATGTTTTCGTAATGTAGATAAATATTGAAGATGAAAATTATTAATTGATATAACTACTATGCATTTTTTGTTGGTACTCGTACCATATATGAACGTATTTTTAGATGATTAATGTTGCTGCAAAATTAAGAACATCATGGATGATTGTGAATGGGAATTTTCTTATTCAATTTATTCTCAATTTCTTGTCTATCCAGTATGGGTCATTTCAAATTAACACTATTAAGACAAGTGGAAAGTGATTTAATTGACCATTATGTTAATTTAGGAGGAAACAAGACTTAAGTAGCAAGGTAATCATTATGTTTATTTGATGACTCAAGAAGTTAGAAAAAAATTTGGGAATAAGCCTGAAAAGGCATTAAGTGAGCAATACTCAAAATTAAAAGATTTAGGTCAATCTATTAAAAGAAAGGAATGTAATAATGTAAAAATGTCATTTATGTATTGAACATTTTTATAAAGATTACATGAAATATAAAGAAAGATTCGAAAAAAAAATGATAAATCTTTTAACTTTTGTATATTTCGAATCACTTATTGATATTCCTTCTAAAACATGATAGGTTGACTTAAATACTAATATTTATGTTTCTAATACAAAGGTTCTTTGTCTTGTATGTAAAATCTGATGCATAACTTCTACCAATTCTCAACATGCATCCATGCATCCATTATAAAATATAACTATAATGAATCTCTATCATCCAATTTATTAAACATGAGTGTCTGACAAACATATATCAAATCCATAAATAGAGATGAAATTCCCTCTAACATAATAAAACATCTATGATCACTGAATCAACTTGATAAAGTTTCATAAAACATTAACTTTATTACAATAATCATAATAAAGGAAAACCGAGCTAAAATAAATCAATGCACAACGAGCTAAAATCCATCCTCGTCATGTGTCTCCATCACGTTCCTACTCTACGAACACCTGAAATGTGATAATGGAGTGAACTCACAAGCTCAGCAAGAAATGCTAAACACAATCATCGTTCAGCAAGTTAACTTTACCTTGTATTCCCATATATATAAGCAACTCAATAAATGTATTAATTAAATATCCATATCCTAGTTAATTATGAACTCTACAATAACCATCATTTATTTTTAATAAATTCACATATCTCACATGAGCCCCGGGCTCCCATCCAATAAAGTGGTGTGAATCGTATAATCCCTGACTACCAAAAACACACGTGTGGCTGGATTGTACGTCTACTCCCCAGATGATCCCTGATCACGTCCACACAATAAGGGCTCATTAGACCCATGGCCATAATAAAAGGGTAGTGCACTCCCAATTAGGCAGGTCCTTGACCATACCCAAAAGTCATCATAGTAATCCCTGACTACCCCTCCAACTAATCCAAACTCATCCATTAATTATTAGTTATGGTGAAATATGAAAGACATTATTATAATAATAATTAATGCACCCAAATACCTTTTAAATTAACTTTTTTTTTAAAAAAAAAAAAAAAAAAAAAGAAGAAGCATTACACTAAAGACCCAATTAGTAAGAGTATAAAAATTCTTAACACAACCTAACACTAGGAATAAGTCCCTGTAAAATTATTGTTTTCCATACTCTCCATTATAGTACTGAAAAAAAATAATCTGTATATATATATATCAGATTTTAAATTGGTAAAACTACCTCATCATCATTTCAAAATCAGCAAGTCCTCACAATTTAAGCTTATAACATTTAAATCTAATTTTCTGAAAAGGTATCATAATTATTGAGAACTTAATAATATTTTCCTCCAATTTTTCTGACTTTTAAATACTAACAAAATATATAAAAATAATAATTAATTAAATGATTTAAAGCAAAAACAACCTGTTCCAAATTTCACTACCAGTCACTATTAATCACTGTTCCAACTTGAATCCCATTGTTTCCACTATTATATCATGGCTTCATTTATACATTCACCCATCTAGTTTATTAAACTAGAATTTTCAAAGAAAGTATAAAAGTCAATGGACCCACCATATAATTCATGGGGTAATTACACTTACCTCCCCTGGGGTTAGGCCTAATTACAGGCGGTACCCCTAACGTTTCAAATATTACACTGACCTCCCCCAAACTGATCGACATTTTATTCCGGCCATTGACCATGTTAAATGACTAAAACACCCTTCAATATTTAATTAATATCACATAAAGAATATCTTTGATTTGAAATTACTAATTTGTCCCTAATGGTTTTGGAGGGAAAAAAACTGACGGCTAAGTCCCATCATCTGCAACCCTTTCATTTCACTCATTATATCAGGCAACCCATTTATTTCCTTTTTTTATATCACATAACCATTTTATTTCCTTTACACATCTCACACAGCCGGTTCGAGAGAGCAATAGAAGAAAGAGATGGAGAAGCACAGAGGTGAAGAGTTTGATGCGTTGCCTTTCAAACCCTAGATTTGTAAAGACTTTGATCTTCTGTTCTCTTTGCTAGCTGTTACAGAACCCATAATCGTCCAACAAGTAGGCATCGGTGTAATATTTCTTCAGAAGCACGCATCGCTGGTGAAGGTAAGCCTAATTTTTTGAAAAAAATTAGGGGTTTTGCTATTCTTGTTGAGGTCTTAGGGTTTTTGTTTTAAAGATATATAATAGGTTCCTGTTCATTGCTATTTTGTTATGCATGTCTATTTTCCCAGTGATTTTTAGAGTTTTTGTTATAGTTTTTCGTGGTTCGGTTCTTTTCTAATATATATATATATATATATATATATTACCTAATTTGTATTCTGATTTTGCCATATTAATATGTAACGAGTATAGTTGTTTATAGTATGAAATATATATATATTTTTTTGGAATCTGGATTTTTTTTATATGCATCGTAATTTTTTTTTTTTGACTCTGGATATTGTTGGATAGGTTCTTCGACAAGACATAATTAACACTTATATCTGGTATGTAATTATTGTCAGAGATTTTTTTTTCGTATCAACACTTATATCAGTTGTTGGATAGGTTTTTTTTTTATATGCATCCTAATTTTTTTATTTTTTTTTATTTATATTTTTTTTTTTATGCAACGTTGTTTCATAATCTGGATTTTTTTTTTCTTGTTTACAGTATAGTTGTTCACAGTGTTTGGTTTCTAAAATTTTAGTAAAAATTACCATATTGAAATAATTTAGTGAAAAATCATTATATATATAGAATTTTTTTTTCTATATTGATATGTGTTGAGATTACCATATTGAAATAATTTAGTCAAAATTCATAACATATATAGAATTTTTTTTTTCTAAATGTTTTTTGTATTCTATATATATAATGAATTTTGACTAAATTATTTCTATATATTTTATTTTAGATTACCATATATATAATGAATTTCCACTTACTGGATTTTTTTTTATAATTATCCTAATGTTTTTGTGTTTTGATTTTTCCATATTAATATGTGTTAGACTGAGAAAATTGTGCTGTTATTTTGAAATATGCATGTGATTTTGTTATATGTATTCTAATGTTTTTTCTTATGTGGTATAAACAGATGGCAGATTCTGAATTGCATGACATTATTGTGCACTACAAGTCCACTGTGAAAGGAATTTATAATATTGACCCTGATAGGTACTGTTTTATTGATTTGATGGATGATGTTTTACAAGTGTCTTTAAAAAATTTACCTGCACAATTAGGAGTCTCAATTATCATGCATTGTGATTTGCCTGGGAGTAATGAGAAAATGGTAGTACAGAGTGATGCTGATATGTTACAAATGTTTAGCTTGCATACTAATCCTTATAAAAAATTTGTTCATGTTCATGTTGAGTTAGAAACTGTTGAAAATTTAAACATGGTATATGAGAAGAATGGTGCTGTGAGGAATGATGAAAGGGATGGTTGTCCAAGGGGTGCTCATGTAAGTGGTGGTGAGAGGGATGGTGGTGAGAGGGGTGGTAGGGTAAGGGATGGTGATGAGGAAGATGAGGATGATGGAGATTATATATTTGGTTTCAGTTCAGAAGATGAGGAATAGGAAGATGAAAATGAAGGGTATTCTAGTGATAGTGGACTAGTAGATGAAGGTACTATGGGGGGAGTTCAAATAAGTAGTGATGATGGTTTGTCAAATTATGGGTCAGGGGATGAATGTGGATCAGAATCAAGTATTGAAATATTGGGTGATACTGATAAAGAAGATAGGGCTAAGGGTAAAGCATTTGATCAATGTTTGTTTGGGATAGAATTTCATAGAGTTCCAGGACAAAAGATAGAGCTAGTAAAAGGTCTCCTATTTGACAATATTAAGAAATTTAGGGAAGTGTTGAGGGATTATGCAATTCAAGAGTGTTTTAAAATGGTTAGGAAAAAAAAATGAAAAAGCTAAAATAAGATGTCATTGTGCTGCTACAAGTTGCCCATGGATGATACATGCATCACCTCTCTTTAATAAAATCACCTATCAGATTAAAACAATAAACAAAGAGCATACTTGTGTGAAGGAGAGCACTTCTAGGGAAGCAACATCAACATAGATTGCTATGAAGTTTGCAGATAGGATAAGAGAGAATTCGGAGATTAAAATAGCATCTTTGGGAGTTGCAGTGAATTCACAATATGGAATTGAACCTAGTAGAATGCAGTTGTATAGGGCAAATAGGAAGGCACTAGAGGAAATTGGGGGTAATCATGCTGAAGCTTACACATTACTTCCAGCTTATGCAAATGAAATTGATAAAACAAATCCAGGAAGCTTGGCTAAAATTAAGAGGTTTAGGGCAAATTTGTTTGTGAACCCAGTCTTTAGCAGAATTTTCATCTGTTTTGAGGCACTGGCCACTGGTTTGAAGAAAGGATGTAGACCATTTATTGGTCTAGATGGCTGCCATTTGAAAGGACCCTATGGTGGTGTTCTACTTGCAGCCACTGCACTAGATGGCAACAATGGCCTTTTCCCAGTGGCCTATGGTGTTGTGGAAAGTGAAGGAAGGGAAAGTTGGGGTTTTTTTCTAACACATCTGCAGACTATGATTGGTAAAGATTTTGAGGACAACCCATGGACTTTCATGTCTGACCAACAGAAGGTATTTTTATATTGAATGTTTTTTAATTTTTATTTTATTGTCTTTGGTAAATTTAATTGTTGACACTGTTTTTACTATTTTATATAGGGACTGGATTCTGCAATTTCTTATATCTTTCCTAAGGCCCACCATAGATATTGCTGCAGACATTTATTTAATAACTTTAAAAAGAAGTACCTTGGTTTGTTGTTAAGGAAGTACTTTTGGAGGGCTGCAAGAGCTTACAACCAAGCTGACTTTGATATTGCCATGGGGCATTTGAGGAATCTTACAGAAGAAGGGTATAATAATTTGATGGAATTGCCTGTATCATCATGGTCTAGGCATGGGTTTGATGAAAATGTGAAAAATGATCATGTCACAAACAATTAAAGTGAATCATTCAACAATTGGGTTGGTGCACAAAGAAATAATACAATTCTGAACATGTTGGAATGGATTAGGATGCAATTGATGGGTAGGATTCAAAAGAGGTATGAGGTGGCATGCAGTTGGCAAACAGTGGTGACTCCTAACATTAGGAAGAGGTTGAACCAACTCATAGAGGAATCTAGACAATGTAGTGTCATCTTTGCTGGAGCGGATGAATATGAAATAATGGATGAAACTGGTAGAACTGTGGTAGACCTTGGTGCTAGGACTTGTGTATGTAGGGCATGGCAAATTTCTGGCCTCCCCTGCAAGCATGCAGCTGCTGCAATGGCTTACAAGAGAATGAATATTGAGCTATTTTGTGATGAAAAATTTAGTAAGCATGCTTATTTGGAAGCTCATGGGGGAATGATACATCCCATAGTTGACTCAAAACTATGGCCACCTGCTCATGGTGATCCACTTGATCCTCCTCCACCTTATAGAAGGCCTGGTAAGCCAAAGAAAAATAGAAGAAGAGATGCAGATGAACTTGCAGCAGGGACTAGTCAAGTGAGAAGGTCAATGACCATAAGATGCATGATTTGCAAGGCTCTTGGACATAACAAAAGAATATGTCCAAAAAATACAAATAAGGTCCAGAAGGGAAGTTCTTCAAAAGCTGTAAATGCAAGTGGTCCAGAGGGAAGTTCAAGCACATCTCAGGTAATTTAATTATCTGGTTTAATTTAATTCAGTTTTTTTTTTAATAAAAACTGAATTAGTCCATGCCATTTATTCTTATGTTTTGTTTATTTTTTAATATCAGAGAGTTAGGAGGGGGGGGGGGGGGGGGGGGGGGGGGGTTTATCACAGTCCTTGGGTCCAAGCAGTTCTCAACCCCAACTTGGTAGCGGCACAACTCAAATGGTAACTTTTTAGTTTTTTATTTTTTTCATTTATAGATTTACTTTATTGGTCATACAATTATTTGAAATTGTTGTGATTGTTTGACTCAAGCAGTTAGAGGTGGGAGGAGGGGTGGTATAAGCAGTTCTCAACCCCAAGGTGCTACATGGAGTTTTGGTGCAAGCAGTTCTCAGCCCCAACTTGGTAGAGGGACAACTCAAATGGTAATTTTTTTTTTTTTTTTTTTTTTTCATTTTTTCATTTATAGATTTACTTTATTGGCCATATAGCTATTTGAAATTGTTGTGTTTGTTTGACTTAGGCAGTTAGAGGTGGGAGGGGTGCGTCTATGTCTTAGCCCCAACTTGGTAGTGGTACCTCTTCTGACATGGTAAATTATAGTGTCATGTAAATTTTAGTTATATATTTCATTTTTTTTTTTTTTTTTTTTTTTGAACTCCATTTATTTGTTTTCCACAGGCAATGTGGTAACTGTCATGCTGTTTCAATCCTTTTGGCCTCCCCTGAAGAATGTTTTTTGTGTTCTTATTTGGAGCATATGTGGATAACTACCTGTCACTTTTGATGTTACTATTTTGTTTTGATGGCATGTGGACAAATGTTTGCTCATAGTTAGAGTTGCATTTAGAGCATATGTGGATAACCTATTACTTTTGGGAAACTTTGCTTGCTACCTGTTGACAATTTTTGGGATATTGTTGGATAGGTTCTTGGACAGGATATAATTACATACTTATACTCATGGGTCTTGGGTAAACTTTTGGTTGTTTTGTGTATGTAATGAAGTGGAGACAGTTGGATTGAACTATATATAAGCTTTTGGTTATTTTTTGCATGCCACTGTGTTTTGCAATGGAGTTCATACTATATAAGCTTTTGATTATTTTTGCATGCCACTGTGTTTTGCAATGGAGTTCATACTATATAACTTTTATATTTCTTCTTAATAGACTTATATTGGTTCTAGTTTATATGGAATACATAAGTGTCATATTTCTTCAAAAACAGACTTACATTGCTTCTAGCTCATATGAACACATAAATGTCATATTTTTTCTTAACACAGTACAAACTTAATAGCTACTAAAATGTTTTTAACAAGGCTAAGAAAGACAACAACAAAGCTGCAATAATGAACATCTTCATTTGTCCATTTTTTGCTTCAATCAGATCCAACCGCCTATTTATCGCTTCATATTGGTCTCTCAGATAAGCAGCATCATCATTCGGTTGAACTTCACCATCTTGATTTGTAGATGATTCATAACCACCTATTGTACCAATGGGGTTGCACCACTCCCATAATGAACATTTTTTTCTTTCACATGTATAATACAACTTCCCTTTGTTGTGATAAGTGTCGTAAATTGTAACCCTTATTGCAGCTGTTACACCACAATAACAAGTCATACTATTGTACCTCAAATTCCTTGGAGCATTGCCTCTTGCAATATTTGAGCTTGACTGTGACATCTGGTTAAGTAATAATAAAAAGGAAAAATAAAATAATTAAATAAAATCACAAAATATGAGAGATGGAGGGCAAAACTGTAACTATATATATATATATATATATATATATATATATATATATAGCAGACCTTGAAGGAGACCTTAAAGGAGAACAGACCTTGAAGGAGTAGCAAATCTTGAAGTACCAGTTCTTATGTGGAGGGAGAACCTTGAGGGATTAGCTTCACGTAGAGAAATTTTAGAGAGAGAATTGTTAGAGAGAGAAAGAATGTAGTATTATGTAGAGAGACTGTGGGCTTATAAAGAAATCTACAAGGGCTTTTTTGTCTTTTTATTCTAGGTATATAGGTTATTTTAATACAAAAGTAAGGGTAAAAATGTCTTTGCAAATATAGTAAGGGCAAATGTGGTATTACATGGTTAAAAAGTGCTGATGTCATCAAAAATCATCATTAACCGGCGTTGACTTTCACCGGAGGGGGCTAAGTGTTACGACGGAGCAAATCTTGAGGGAGGGCGGTGTAATATTTGAAACGTTAGGGGTACCGCCTGTAATTAGGCCTAACCCCAAGGGAGGTAAGTGTAATTACCCCTATAATTCATGTCTCTCAATTTACATCTAATTCCCAACTGACCTAGTAAACTAAAACAAATACAACTAACATTCTGTGCCTTGATTTGGTTCATCAATAAAGTCATGGTATCAAGTAGTTACCTACCAGGATTATATTTATATACAAATAATATATATACAAAGCTTATATATATATATATATATATACACATATCCTAACCATCTGTTCCTACGTTTCTAGTTACTTATTTACATAATGAAATAAGAAGAGTTCAAAGATAAGATTTATATTTACTCAGTGACTATTAATTAAATCTAATAATAAAAAGAATCAGTCAAGAATCTTTAGGAATGGATTATAAAGGTAATGGATTATAATAAGTCCAATTTATACATCCAAAGCTAAACATAACGTGATCAAATAAGAATTCGATAGATGCTTCACACACATACACGTCACAAATATATCCCCTAATCTAAGTTATAACAGTACAATTACAATTGGGTTCTATGATCAATTATACCCATATGCTCTAATAAGGAAACAAATTTTTGCAATTCTATGCATATAAGTTCTCTAAGAAATTAATATATCCAAGTTACGAATATATATAAAATTACAAAGCAAGATTAATTTGCCTGAGGTATAATTAATTCTTCCTTCCTACGCGAATTCCCGATTATCGTTCCTTCCCTCGGTTATTGCAGAAAGACACGATGTCAGATCACTCTCTCTGGTCCCTTCCTCTCCCGTTATCGTGCTAATATTTTTTTTTTTTAAAAAAAAAAATCGCAGTGAAGAGTTATAGAGATATAGGGAGTCAGGTGAGATAATATAGCGATTTATTTTTTAAAAAAATTTAAATTAGTTAACCAACTCTATCACAATATCCTGTTTAAATTCAAACAGAGATAACAATTAAATTAAATTAAATTAATAAATATATGTATATGATATATTTTTTTTACACGGGTCTTACAAATTTATTATCAATTTCTTGTCTATTCAGTATGGGTCATTTCGAATTAACACTATGAAGACAAGTGGAAAGTGATTTAATTGACCATTATATTAATTTAGGAGGAGACAAGACTTAAGTAGTAAGGTAATCATTATGTTTATCTGATGACTCAAGAAGTTAGAAAAAAATTTGGGAATAAGCCTGAAAAGGCATTAAGTGAGCAACACCTAATATTAAAAGCTTTAGGTCAATCTACTAAAAGAAAGGAATGTAATACTGTAAAAGTGTCATTTATGTATTGAATTTTTTTATAAAGATTACATGAAATATAAAGAACGATTCGAAAAAAAATGATAAATCTTTTAACTTTTGTATATTTCGAATCACTTATTGATATTCCTTCTAAAACATGATAGGTTGACTTAAATACTAATATTTATGTTTCTAATAGATGTAAGGATCTCTTATGGCCTAAACCACAAATTCAAATGAAAATTTCTTATCTATGAGAATTGGGAAAAAGTTTTGTTAAAACTATTGAGATATTTTATTTAGTCTTAGACAATATATTTTATTTAAATTGTTTTAAACTATTTATATTTCTTCAATTATCTCAATTTGATTTTATTTCAAAACTTTATGTTAATGATTTTTCCTTTTAAGTTTGATAATGATGTTTATTCAAGAAAATCTAATTTGTGAGTTATGGTATTATTGTTGATGATTTCTGTAAATTCAAACTTGATAATTTATTTATTAAAACCCTTTTGACCTTGCATCATAATGTTATAATTAAGTATAGCTCAATTAATGAAAATTCATTTATCTTGTGGCATAAAAAATTGGATAAGATTCAGTAAAAAGTTAGGAAAATTAATAAAGGATGCGATTCTTCTATATCTAAACTTTACTGATTTTGGTGTGTGTGTGTGTGTAGATTGTAGTAAAGGTAAACAAACCAAACACACAAAGAAATGAGTCACAATAAGTACATAACTTCATGAAATTATTCAAACAGATATTTGTAGACCTTCTGATGTTCCATCTTTTGGTGGAGAAAAATATTTTATCGCCTTTATTGTAGATTTTTTCATGTTATGGATATATCTATTTGTTGTGTGAAAAATCTCAAGTAGTGGGTACTCTTTAATTATACATAAAAGAAGTTGAAAAACAACTAGATAAAAAAGTGAAAATCATAAGGTCATACAAAGGTGGTGAATATTATGGAAAGTATGGTGAAACGGGTTAATACTCTAACCATTTGCTAAACTCCTTGGAATGTATGGCATTTGTGTTCAATACACTATGCTAGGCATACCGCAGTAGAAACGTGTAGTTGAAAGGCGTAATCATACTCTTATGGATATGGTTAGGAGTATGTTAAGTAATTCCTCGTTACCCATAATGTTGTGAATGTTAAGTAATCTAAAGGGTACATGTTTTACTATCCTAAACATAGTATGATAATTATTGAAACCGGTAAGATCAGATTCATTGAGAATGGTGAAATCAGTGGGAATGATAAAAATAAGAATGTGATCATTCCAAAAGTTAGGGTACAAATCTCTTTATCTATAACTTTTAAGGAAATAATTGTTCCTTCAGTTGTTGAACAGTATAACAACGAAGAACAATTGAATGATCAACAACTTTGTAATGAGATTGTCACCAATGAATAGATTGTAAAAGAATTATAAAGAATAACATTAAGGCGATCTCAAAGAGAAAGGAGATCTGTTATTCTGGATGACTATGTGATATATCTGCAAGAATCTGATTTTGATATATAGTGAGATACATACAGATCCAGTTACATATTTATAAGCCATTAATAGTAATGATTTTACTAAATAGATTAGTGCTATGAATGAAGAGATTATAAAGAAATCTTCTCTCAAGTATCTAAGAAGGAATCTTTTAAAATATCATGGCATTAGTAACTTATTATGATTTAGAGTTACATTAAATTGATGTGAATACAACTTTTATGAATGGGAGTTTATAAGAGGAAGCCATTAACAGTAATGATTTTACTAAATGGATTAGTGCCATGAATGAAGAGATTATAAAGAAACATTTTCTCCAGTATCTACGAAGGAATCTTTTAAAATATCATGACATTAGTAGCTTATTATGATTTAGAGTTACATCAAATTGATGTGAATATAACTTTATGAATGAGAGTTTATAAGAGGAAGTCCATATGGAACAACCTGAAGGCTTTACATTAGAGAGTAAAGAATTCATGGTCTGTAAACTTAAGTTGTCAATATATGGTTTTAAACAAGCTTTCTAACAATGGCATATTAAGGTTTATGATACCATTATATTTTTTTAGTTTTAAGGAAAACATTGTTAATCAGTGTATATACTAGAAGGTTAGTGGGAGTAAGTTTAAATTTATGATTCTATATATTGATGATATTTTATTTGCTAGTAGTGATCTTACTTTATTATGTAAAACAAAAAGTTATCTATAAGAATTTTGAAATAAAAGATATGGATGAGGCATCCTACGTGATAGGAATAAAAATATTTCATGATAGATCACGTGAATTTTTAACATTGTCTCAAAAAACATACATTGAAAGAGTTCTAGAAAGATTTAGTATGGAATATTATTCAACCAATATTGTTCCATACATAAAAGGGAATAAATTCAGTTTAATGTAATTCCAAAGAATGAGTTACCTAGAAGGTAAAGAAACGAAAAATATTCCTTATGCATATATTGTGGAGTTTGATGTATATATAAGTTGGTAGGGGATAAAAGATTATATACTCACACTTAGGAAGACATTTTTAATTGGTTATTTGTTCCTTTTGGCTGGAGGAACAATATTATGAAAAAGTGTAAAGTAATTTATTATTATTTTATCTATTATGAAATTTTCATTTGTAGCATGCTTTGAGGTTACAATTTATGATTGCAGAATTTATTTCAGGATATGAAGTAACGAGTACCATTTTTTTCAAATTGCTTAAAATTTATACTGCAATTGTTGATCTTCTTGTATTAAAAAATATAGGTATTATAAAGTTAAAATACTTAATCATTAAAGAAGATATTTAGAAATAATGAATGTCTATCGAACATATAAGTACACAACTTATGATTGCAATCCATTAATGAATGGACTACCACCCAAGACATTTATGAAACATGTTGAAAGAATGGGTCTTGAATGTAGTCAATGTTGATTATTTTTAATTGTTGGATTGCTTAACAGTACTTATATATATTTGACATTTTGCATTGATTAAATGTATTTATGATATTTCCTATTAATTAATGTACACGTACATATTGCTTTAATAAATGGTAATAAGAATAGTCTTGGAAAAGACATTGTTGTTAGTTCATTATTGATACTTCTCATTTATAGATTATATTGAATAGGTTACTAGTATTGTGGTACATGGAAGGGACTGTGTCATTTAGAGACATATAACCGCCATGACTAGCATTAGTAGTTTATTTAACATTATATTTATAATGACTAACTTAATGAGTCAATCTGATTTATGGTGTACACTAATGACTATTTTACTAAACCACTACATAATTTATCATATGGGTCAAGTGGGAGAATGTAAGATTATTTATTAATTGTGTGGTCCACATGTTTTGGACATGTGATATATTTCATTAATTAGTGGTTAAGTAAATAGGTATGAGATTAATATTACATTATTTGGTCAACTTATAAATTACCTATTTGGTAATTAATTATTGGAGAAGTGGTTTCCTATTTATTCCTTATTTTGATGGAAAGTAGAATTAAAGTTACTAAAAGGAAAACTAGTCATCTCTCTACCTTTATAAAAGTGCATTTTCCCATCAATTATGTATGCTAATGAAATAACACATATAATGTTTTTATGTGTGCAAAAGGTCAAGAGAGAGAAATCGGTTTCCACGCTTTGGCTATTGCAGTTTAACATGTTGTTTGTTCCACAGAAAGGATTTTGACATTTGCGTTAATCTCTACGAGTTTTACAATTATGGATCGAGGTATTTATATTTAACTATTTATTTATACATTATAGGTATGTGAGAATTTCTAAGATTTGGGATTCACGTTTATTTATGATTAATAATTTGCACGAATAATTAAAATTTACATAGAGTTGTATGACTACGTATAAAAATTTAAATGGTTAGTGATAGTAAAGGTCACGTAGTACCATTGTTGTACTAATATATATATTTTTTCCTCCAAATATACATAATATATTATTACAAAAAAACCTTTAACCTCCAAATTTATGCATACTGAATACATGGGTAATTTGAGAATAAATTAGTAATTAGCTTAAAGAGCCTCTATTTAAAAATTACTATTAGTAAAGCCTTCAATGATCTTAGATGCAAAATATCGATTTACTTTAACCCGTGAGTTAATTGAAATGATTGGAAACAAAACAAGATGTTTCTCTTTTATAACCAGAATAGAAGTAGAAGTTTTAATTACTATTTTTAATAACGAGAAGAAATTTCAAGATATAAGAGCAACCTAATAGATTTAAAATCGATTGCTTTTGGAAGCAAGAAATTAATTATTTGAATTAAAAGGACTAACTTGATTAGATGTACATCACCTTACTTTTACATGTGAAGATGCACTCATAATAGAAAATTTTTACCTTTGCACTAAAATCCACTCTCTTCTTGAATTATTAAATTGAATTTCTCCAACTTCAAATCTAAGTGGACAATCCATACACTAATGAATTCTAAATGGAATGACAAATTATCCTACAAAAACTCTTAGAAAATGATAATGAATTTACCGTTGCTATATATTGAATTTCGGATTTATTGGAAGAACAAAGGGTTAATGGGATCTTATATTATTAGATTTATAAGAGTTGTTGGAAATGATAATTGACAGTACTCCTAGAAAGGGTCATTTACCTAATGTGTACACGCGTGGTTCTCACTTTATCAAAGGGACAGACTGTAATTGTATATAATGTTGGAACCATCGTTAAGTGCTGTTGAACAAATTTTTAGAGGGTGTCAGTGTAATTTATTCTAAGGTTAATTACAACGACATTTCCTGAGGTTTACCATATTGACAGTTATATATAACTTAGCGGTTTTTTTTAACAAAGACACCCCTTAGATTTGATAAAGTTAACAATGACACTCCAATGGTCGTGAATTGACATTATTGTCCTTTAACACATTCAATTACCAATTTACCCCATGCAAGTAGTTTTTATTGACCAAAATACCCTAGAAACTATACTCATACCCGTTCACACCCACCAGTACCACCATTTCACAGTCCTACCATAGCCGTCACCACCTCCACCACCATGGTGCTCGAAATAAAGCTATCAAGTATCACAAAATACAAAATAGAAAGTGCAAATATCAATTCCTAATCTCTCTGTATAATATACAAACACATATGTGTATTTATAACCTGTAATCCATCTTCTTTCCCAAATCCACTTCCCCCAAATTCCTGTAATCTATCTTCTTCCTACATATGTATATATATATATGTGTGTGTGTGTGTATGTATATAGATTGTGATTAATCGAACCACCACCGCCATCATCGTTCTTCTCGCCGGAGCAGTGGAGCCTTGGCATCAGGTCGTTGTCGGGAATTTCTAAGCTCACCCCAGTCCATCTTCCCTTTACATTGAGAGTCGTCGCCTTCTTGTGTGCTCAAACGTATTTCGTCACGATTTGATTGCCACACCCGAGTCACCTACACACCATCACAAGCCACTTCACCAAACCTACACATTTCACAAGCCACGTCGCCCAATTGGGTCCCTTAGAGCCTAACCCAAACCACACACATAGTCCCAAGGATTTTTTTTGGTGGTGAGTTAACGTCGGTGAGATGGCAGCGGCTGTGGTTGTTAGGGAGAGGCGGCGGCGGCTGTTGTTGGCATTGGAGAGACGGCGGCTGTTGTTGGCGTCGGAGAGACTGCAGCTGTTGTTGGCGTCGGAGAGACAGCTGTGGTTGAGAAGGGCGGCGACAGCTTTGATTGAGAAGGGCAGCGACGGTTGTTGTTGATCATGAAGCGGCGATGACGGCTGTTGTTGATCATGAAACGGCGACGGCGGTGAATCAAGAAGCAGAGGTGACGTCGGCGGATCAAGATGGCGGTGGCGATGACGACGGCGGATCAAGATAGCGGCGGCGACGACGGCGGATCAAGACGCAGAGGAGACGAAGGATCAAGATGGTGACGGTGGCGGATCTGGATGAAGGAGGCTTTGAGATTGGTTTTATATATATATATATATATATATATATATATGATGGTACTGATGTAATAGTGAATATATATAAGGACAAATTTGACTTTTCATGAGTTATGATATTTTATTATAAAAATAATTAAACATTGAAGGGCAGTTTCGTCTTTTCAAATGTTTTAAGGGCTTGTTTGGATAAAAAAATTCTTACAGGGGTGTCTTTGTTAAAAAAAGGGTTAAGTTGTATATGGCTGTCAATATGGCAAACCTCAGGGGGTGTTGTTGTAATTAACCCTTTATTCTAATATTTAATTAAAACAAGCCTATTTGTATATAGTCAACGTCAAACAAAATGGCTGAACAAACCCTTTCAAACCCTCAACATCCACCTCTATAAATACCCATCACGTATCAGTACTTGCCCTGGCACCACATTTAGTTAACAGTGAGATGGAAGAAGCTTGCCCTGGTAAGCATTATATATATTCATTAATGCATTGGTTTAATTTTCTTGTATAACTAAACTAGCCAATTGATCTTGCTACGTTGTGTATTTTGTTTTGTATAGGAGTAGGAAAGAGCTCGTGGCCAGAGCTAGTAGGAATCAATGGAGAGGTGGCAGCAGGAATCATAGTTTAAGATCCCATAAGGACTACTATATTATGCTTTATATGTATATAAACGTCCTTAAGAATAAAGTACAGAATTGTAACGTACATTTGATTTTAATTAATAAAGATCGGGATGGTTCTCTGCCAGTCATGTATATATTGACGTGTACATGTGTGTGTGTGTGTATATATATAACATTTTACACTTCATTAATAAAATGTTATCCATAATCACTTGAGTTTATCAAATGATCAAGTAATTTGTATGGAATTGAAATCAGTGGCGGATCCGGCCGCCGGGGGGGGGGGGGGGGGCTTGGGTGGGCTTGAGTCCCCCCAAATTTTTATTTTTTATTTTTTTTAGTATAGGTATATTTAGCCCAATGTTTTAAAAAAGAAAAAAAAATTATTAGTAGTATTAGCCCTCCCTCAATTTTAAGCCATCCAAACAAGCCCAATATTTAAGCTACAATTTTAAAACAAAGGCCCAAGCCCTAAACAATCACTAATGTTTGGTTTGGTTGGAGGGATGAAAAAATTAATGGAAGGGAGATGAGAAGGGATGGATAAGGCATCCTTAGGGAAGGTAAGATGTCTTCCTCAAATTTTGTTTGGTTTGATGGAATGAATAGTAGAAATGATGGATGATGTGACACATTATTTTTGTTTGGTTGGAAGGAAGGGAAATAGAGTTTTTATATTCTTTTTACCAATATACCCTTATTATTAAAAATTATAAAAATTCTATATGTATTCCAAGTTTATAGGAAGGTTAGAAATGGAAAAGACATAGTTTTGTTAATTGTTACTTCTTTCTCTGTCCTCTTCCTCCCAATCTTGGCCGGATAGAAAAATACAAAGAAATGAAGGATGAAACATCCCTCCTTGCTTCCTCCCTCCTTTCCCTTCCCTCCAACCATACGCGAAAAAATTGTTTTATCCACCATCTCCTCAATCCTTCCCTCCAAACAAACACAGCATAAGCCAAAATACAGATAACTCCTAAATTCCTAATCTTTCACAAATTAGAGAGCTCACCCCTTCTCTCTCTCTAAAGTCTAACCCTATTTCCTTTAAAAAAATTTAACTTTTTATTCTCTCGATCCCTAATTTCCCCTTGTTTAATATTAGCCCCTCTCATTAATAATCACTACAAGAAAAATGACTTTTTACCATGGTGAAAAAAGCTTTCTACCATGGTTTTGAACCGTTGTAGACACAGCCGTAGTAGAAAGTCTATTTTCTTATAACATAAATAGGCTTTTTACCATGGTGCATAACCGTGGTAGAAAGTGTTATATAATATATATATATATTTTTAAAAAAAAATAGTGTAACCCATTTGAAGCCTTTTTTTTTTTTTTTTTTTTTTTTTTCCTACTACTAGCCTTGCAAGGACCCCATAATCAAACTCTAAGTAAATAAAAAATAGCATCATAACCATAACAATTTACAACTGACCAATAACATCATATATATATATATAACCAATTCCAAATCATTGTTTTATACAAAAATTAGCCATATACAAATTTCAAATAAGTATATGATCCACACCTTATATATTTACTTAACCAAAATAAAACAAAAATTCTTCGTATCTTCTTACAACTTCTTCATGAGCCATACAAAAAATATAGCGGCAACAAAAAAAGCAACGGCAACGTCAACAGCAACCCGCAATCCTAGCTTTAACCTACAAAGATATAATAGTTGAAGTAAGAGAATTAATGTAAAGTAAGTTGTAAAGTTGCCAAAATTAAACCAAGCAAAGCAAGCATTATAATAAAGGTACATTGAAAGATCTACTCTTCGTATTAACTCAAGCAAAGCAAGTATTAACATGGTCTTAACTCAAGCAAAACAAGTTCAGCCTTGACTCGAGCCTGTTTGATAACCTACTATTTCATTAACCTTTAAAATAGAAAAAAGTTGAGTAGAGAAAGTACCCCGCATTGCAATCTGAACTTGTAGACCATGAAGTCCATTACCCATTCCAACGCTCCTGTATTAAAACAATTTCACTAGGCATAAGACAATAAAAAACAGGATTTGTTCCTTCACCATTAAAATACAATCAGAGCCAACAAGAATTGCCACATGATTCAATCATGTAAGCAAATAATTAACTTTAATATTTAGCTTGGGTACGAATTTTGTCCATAATAAATACTCACTTATCAACTATAAAACTCAGCTAGAACCCATGTTTTCTCAATAGAAGACACCAGATTCTGACAAATGTATGGTAAGGTAAATAGAGCACGGTGTTGAGAGTGAGCTCTCTACCTGAGGTCAGCTTTTAGCACAAACTTTCCTTTATCTTCAACCTGGTGGCAGAGGAATTTATGAAGATTTGTTCTCCAAATTCTACTACTATGTAAGTAGTGAGCTTCCTCTAAGATGGATAGCAATAATGTCTACCCATATACCAGGTTGAATTTAGAAACCAGAGCTGACAGATTTACATGTCTCTTCGGTTCTAGTTTCTCTTTATCTTTGGTATGTGCACCTGCTTCATCTTAGCTTGAAGTTAGCTTGTGCTCTTTAGCTCTTTAGCTTGGTGTCCTAACTTATTTCACACACAGCATTTCCCATTACAAATGACAATACACAATATGATAGAATTATAATATAAAACAACATTTAATTCTATGATATAAAACTACAAACAGATATTTTTGAGGTTGGACTGCAGCCTTCGAGAAAGTGAATTAGGATATAATTATTTCAGCAAGCATAAATATTACTGGAAAAAGATATAAAATGCTGCATTCATGTGATTTTTCATGATGAGGAAAAATATCATAGTAAAATTTAAATGTTAAAAACGCGCACACATACCACCTGACATTTTAATGGTGGAAAAATGAATTGTGACAGAAGATGGACAAGAAGATTCATCTACCCATGAACATGTCATAACAAACCAAAAAGTGCTCTGTTGCAAGGAAACAACATTTATAGGGAGTAACAATGTTTGCCCAAGACATTTTTGGTTTTTTTTGGGTAAGGATACATGTGATATGAACAATAAAAAAGCATGTACAAGTTCAGGTATATCATTCTCTTTCCATGAAAGAATTTTACATGAAAAATATTTTCTGATATAAAAATTTTTTTTTACCAAAACCAATGGAGATAAGAGAGAGAATCTGGAAAGCAGTAAGCAAACTCAACTTCTATATATATATATATATATATATATATATATATATATATATATATAATATTATGACTAAAAAAGATATACTACTCTTTTATAACATGATATTAATCTAAAAATTGCCTTTAGAAATCCAATGAAATGGACAGACCCTACAATAATTTGGTCATGATTGGAAAAGTCCCAAATACATTTCACTTCATCCTTCACAACCTATGTCAAAGTTCAAGTTCAACAAGCATTTCGGAATGAAATTAGTTTTCATAATATGTAAATAAACTAAAAGAAAGTGAAAGCCAATGTTAACAGGCAACTATCTAAATTGTCAGGTATAAAGGATAGGAATGGTAAAAAGAACAGATCTCTACTAATAATAAAGAAAGGCAGTGAGTGTATCAACAGAAATATCAAAGAACTAATTCTCATTTTTCCCCAAATGTCATGTTGCAGTTTTAAATTTCTAAGAGAAGAATAACGTTTAAATCTATTCTTTTTGTATTTTTTTTTCAATTAATACTTAAAATGCCATGATAATATCACTATATGACTGAAGAACAACCAAACCACCCCTGCTAGTGCATCTAAGTTCATAACATCATAAATATCACTATACGGTTTCCGAATCATGTTTTGTTTGTGCCCCTAATTTCGGGTCATTACAAATTAAGTACATGGAGAAGAAGATGAGGGATCTCTTGTGGGGATCTAATTTTGAGAATAGAAAATTACATGCTTTAGGTTGGAATAGTGTGACAAGTCCAAAGTCTGAAGGTTGTTTTGGGGTGAGGAAGATTGTAGACATCAATGGAGCAGCTACCTGTGTTTCAGTTTGGAAAATTTTGAACTCCAAGGATTGCTTATGGGTGGCTTGGTTCAAATGGAAGTACACCAGACTAGTGTCATATTGGAACTATCATAATAAAACAACACATTCTCTGTTGTGGAAGAAGATGCTAGAGGTGAGGGAGTTCATGCTTGCTAATGTTGAATTTCAAATTGGTAATGGAAAATCTACCTTTCTCTTTACAGATCCTTGGATACAAGGTGTACGTATGCTGGAGAAACTGGGAGATAGAGTGTACAGGGACTTTGGGCTTCCAAAACAAGCTCTCATTTCCAGAATCATACATGATGGGCAGTGGCAACTCCCTGTAAGCAATGCCAATTCAGTGCTGCAATTCAGAAATTTTACTTTTTATTTGCTTTTGAAGCAGGACTGTGATCAATTGAAATGGAGACATGGTTCAATCTCGCTTAGGAATGTATGGGATACATGGAGGACCAAGTTACCAACAATGGGCTGGTATGAAGTATGTTGGATTGAATCGAGACCGAGAGCTTCATTGAGCTGTGTCCTTGCAATCCAGAACTGGTTGCTGTGCTTTGTTAATTTAAAGAGGAGGGGAATCCCAACTGTGGCAATCTGTCATAATTGTTTTCAAACAGAAGATGATTTAGATCACCTTTTTGTCAGTTGTTCTTTTGCTCAAGAGGTATGGCAGTGTTTGTCTACACTCCTTGGTTGGCAGATGCCTCAATTTATTACACTAGAGCAACTCATTTTTTGGTTTGTTCAGCAACAAATAAAACACAAGGCACAAAAAAGTATCTGTGCTACAACAATATGGTTTTTATGGGATGAGAGGAATAAGAGGTTACATCATGGACTTCATAGAACTGCTACCAACATTGCCCAGTCTATTTGTGGAGAGGTTTTGCTTCTATCAATATGGAATTAGGGGAATTTAGGGCAGCTTCATTACATGTTTAAATTGGGGTTTTTTTTTTTTTTTTTTTTTTTTTTTTTTTTTTTTTTTTTTCATCTTTTGTTTGCTGTAACTACGCTTCTGCAGTTATAGTTCCTTGTATTTACAATTTTTTGTTTTATTTTCCAAGGGGATGCCCTTGTTGTTACTTGTATATTCTTCATAAATCTATAAAAAAATTCCACATTTACCCAGGAAAAAAAAAAAAAAAAAAGCTAGCCTAATGTCACACCCCGCTACAAACAGGCGCCACGCAGACGCCCAGCAGACGATGACATGGAGCCTGCATGGACTGGAGCTTTCTAGACTTCTCTACACAAGTATGGAACTTTCCAGAATTCTCTAGATTAGTGTGGAATTGTCTAGCCTTTTCTAGACTTGTCTAGAGTTGTATAGAATTCTCTAGACTTGTCTTGTACATAGTAGATAGTTCTAGAATTGTGTAGATATTTCTGGAGGATTCTAGACACTAAATCTAGGCCACACATTTGTACACATCTAGAATGTTCTTGTAAGGCCAAAGGCCTATAAATAGGAGGTGGGAGTTCATTTGCTCCTCACCAAGCAACCAAGTTGTAATCTTTCCTCTCAAGCAATACAAGTTCTATACATTCCCAAACTCTCTTGTTCACTTGTCTAACCTCTTCCTACACACCCAAGTAAGCAAAACACTTGTCTAGCCTTAGTCTTCACTAAGCTAGCACACTCGGGTAGGCTGACTTAGCGCTTCAAGGGGGCTTGAAAGTGTCTAAGGCCGCACGGGAGCTTGAAAAGGTCAAGTCCGTGACAGTTGGTATCAGAGCTAAGGTCATGAGGCGTCACACCTTGTGTGGAGGAAGCTATGGCGGAGCTATCAGACGTGACTGGCACCCAAGAGGAGACTCTACGTGGAAGGGAAACAAATCCCCCTCCAGGCGGAGTGAGGACGAGGGCTAGGTCGAAGGACATCATGGCGGGCTTAGAGGCACGTGTGGCAAAGATGGAGGGGTCCATAGCCAACGTGTTGGAGCAGCTTGAGGATGCTCACCAGTGCATAGATGGGCTGGAGTAGGAGGACGTTGAGGTCCAAAATGCTGTCAAAGGGTCACTCAATGCCCTAAGTGGTGACTTTCGGTAGGAGCTCCAAGCACTTTGAGAACTTATGTTGGGGGAGTTTGCCACCCTACGTGGCTATGTTGATCAGGAGCTTAGCACTTTCCGCGAGCAAATGGAGGAAATGCGAGCGGACTGGACATTGGGCAAACGGGCGGTGGCGTCCGGCACAGCTATTACGGGGGTAGTAGCACCCCGGGTTGATATTCCCAAGCCTAAGTGCTATGGTGGGAACCGGGTAGCGAGGGAGTTGGAAAACTTCCTCTTCAGCATGGAGCAATACTTTGTGGCTACGGGCATGACCGATGAGACCATCAAGATACGCACGGCGACCCACTACCTCATCGACCATGCCATGCTATGGTGGAGGAAAAAGTATGGTGACATAGGCAAAGGTACGGTCTCTATTGATACTTGGGCTGATTTCACTAGGGAAATTAAGAAGCATTTCTATCCTGAGAATGCCGAGGATGAAGCTAGGGGCAGACTCCGAAGGCTAAAACAGGTTGGGTTGATTCGGGACTATGTAAAGGAATTCACTAACTTGACTCTTGAGATCCCGGATCTATCCGACAAGGACTCTCTTTTTTTCTTCATGGATGGATTGCAGTTGTGGGCTAAGACGAAGTTGAGGCGGCGCAACGTGCAAGACCTTGCCACAGCTATTACAGAGGCGGAGTCCTTTATTGATTTCAGCTCCAAAAAGGAACCCTCGTCCAAGCCAAAAGACAAAGACAAGGACAAGGGAAGGTATGCTGGCAAAGGTGGGGGAGATAAGAGCGCTGCACCCCACAAGGATTGGTCCCGTAAGCCAGGTGGTGGCCATGGAGGCAAAGAGGGAAGGGGAACAAGGAAGGAGCACCCAAGCCTAAGGGTTCTTGCTTCATATGTGATGGACCACATTGAGTATGAGATTGACCAAAGTGGAAGACCCTCAATGCCATGACGAGCCGCTATGAAGAGCAACAACAAGAGGAGGTGCAGATGGGTTCACTGCAAATCCTTAATGCCATCAAGGCTAAAACTGAAATCCCTAAGGCGGCGGCTAAAGGGCTAACGTTCGTGGAGGCGAGCATCAATGGGACACCCACACGTGCTTTGGTGGACACGGGTTCATCCCACAACTTTGTGAGCCTTGACGAGGCCAAGAGGTTGGGCCTCAAGCATAGCAAAGAAGGGGGCTCCATGAAGGCAGTTAATTCGGCGGCAAAGGCTATACATGGCACAGCACACAGCGTCCAAGCATGCATTGGCGAGTGGGGTGGCCACATAGATCTATCGGTGGTACCTATGGACGACTTCAAACTAGTCCTTTGTTGGAGTTCGTAGACAAGGTGAGAGCCTTCCCCATTCCTTTTGCTAACACTATGTGTATTATAGAAGGCAACACAGCATGTATGGTGCCGGTGGAGCGAGGCGCCAAGTTGGAAGCCCAAGCTTTGTCAGCTATGCAGTTCAAGAAGGGCTTCAAGAAGGGAGAGACTAGCTACCTTGCTACGTTACTGGAGACACCCGATGATGAGCTAGTCCCTTCCTCGCAAGAAGAGGTGCCTAAGGAGATACAAGCCGTGCTAGACGAGTACACAGACGTGATGCCTAAGGAGCTGCCCAAGAAGCTTCCACCTAGGAGGGAGGTGGATCATAAGATTGAGCTGGAACCGGGTTCTAAACCCCCTACTTTGGTGCCCTACCGGATGGCACCCCTAGAGTTGGAGGAGTTGCGGAGGCAACTTAAGGAACTGTTAGATGCAGGCTATATTTGACCATCGAAGGCCCCATATGGCGCACCGGTGCTGTTCCAGAGGAAGAAGGACGGGTCCTTACGCATGTGCATCGACTACCGGGCGCTCAATAAGGTGACTATCAAAAACAAGTACCCCATTCCTCTCATTGCCGATCTCTTTGATCAGCTTGGTGGAGCACGTTACTTCACTAAGCTTGATTTGCGCTCGGGGTACTACCAGGTGCGGATAGCGGACGGGGATAAGCCTAAGACTACGTGTGTGACGAGGTATAGCTCTTATGAGTTTCTTGTTTTGCCGTTTGGCCTCACCAATGCACCTGCTACTTTCTGTACTTTGATGAATAAGCTCTTCCATCCCTACTTGGATCGCTTTGTGGTGGTGTACTTGGATGATATTGTTGTGTATAGCACCACTCTAGAAGAGCACGTGCAGCACTTGAGGGCGGTCTTCCAAGTCTTACGGGAGAAGGACCTATATGTGAAGATGGAGAAATGCTCCTTTGCCCAAGAGGAGGTGTTGTTCCTAGGGTATAAGATACGGGATGGCAAGCTGATGATGGATGAGGCGAAGGTGAGGGCCATTCAACAGTGGGAGCCACCCACTAAGGTGACAGAGTTACGCTCATTTCTTGGGCTTGTCAACTACTACCGTCGCTTTATCAAGGGTTACTCGGCGAGAGCAGCCCCATTGACAGACCTTCTCAAGAAGGCGCGTGCTTGGAGTTGGATAGAGTCATGCCAGGGGGCATTTGATGACTTGAAGAGAGCAGTTACAGAGGAGCCGGTACTTAGCTTGCCCGACCACTCCAAGCCATATGAGGTGCACATGGATGCATCAGACTTCGCTATTGGGGGCGTGTTGATGCAGGAAGAACACCCCATAGCTAATAAGAGCCGCAAGCTCAATGACATCGAGCGGCGCTATACAATGCAGGAGAAAGAGATGACGACGGTCATCCATTGCCTACGTACTTGGAGGCACTACTTGCTCGGGGCACAATTTGTGATCAAGACGGATATTGTTGCCACCAGCTACTTCCAGACACAGAAGAAGCTCAGCCCCAAGCAAGCTCGATGGCAGGACTTCCTAGCGGAGTTCACTTATCATTTTGAATACAAGCCAATCAAAGCCAATGATGTGGCAGATGCGCTTAGTCGCAAGGCCGAGCTCGCAGCTATCAGTCGGCCCCAACACTCTCTTGTGGAGAGGATCAAAGAGGGGTTGCAGCATGACCCTTTAGCCAAAAGCCTTATTCAGCTGGCTAAGGAAGGGAAGACTCGGCGCTTTTGGCTAAGGGATGATTTACTTCTCACTATAGGGGACCGACTATTTGTGCCTAGGTGGGGCAACTTGCGTAAGGAGTTGATACGGGAGTGCCATGACACCAAATGGGCTTGTCACCCAGGTATGCGACACACACTAGCACTCCTAGAAGATTCTTACTATTGGCCTCGGATGCGTGTTGATGTGGAGACATATGTGAGGACTTGTCTTGTGTGCCAACAAGACAAGATTAAGCAACAGCATCCTGCAGGCCTATTGGAGCCATTACCTATTCCAGAGAGACCATGGGAGAGTGTCTCTATGAATTTCATTACTTGCTTGCCCAAGTCAGAAGGTTGTGGGAGCATTATAGTGGTGGTAGATCGGTTCAGCAAGTGTGCCACCTTCATACCCGCACCAGCAGACTGTATAGCAGAGAGGGCAGCAGAGTTGTTTGTTGACCATGTGGTCAAGCTTTGGGGCGTTCCGCAGAATATTGTCAGTGATAGAGACCCGCGTTTCACGGGTAGATTTTGGATGGGACTCTTTAAGAAGATGGGGACGGATCTCAACTTCTCTACGAGTTTCCACCCCCAATCAAATGGGCAGACGGAGTGCATCAACGCTTTCCTGGAGCTTTATTTGAGGCACTATGTGAGTGCTAATCAGCGAGATTGGGCCAAACTCCTTGGGGTGGCACAGTTTTCTTACAACTTGCAGCGGAGTGAGGCTACCAATCACAGTCCATTTGAGGTTGTTACCGGACGGCAGCCTATGACACCCAATGCCATTGCTTCGACTTGCGATGGTAAGAGCCCGGCGGCCTACAAATTTGCCAAGAGGTGGCATGAGCAGTCCGACTTGGCTAGGGCGTACCTTAACCAGGCGGCAAAGAAGATGAAAAAGTGGGCCGACACCAAGCGAAGGCGGGTGGAGTACATAGTGGGAGACCAGGTGATGGTTAAGCTACTACCCCAACAGTTTAAGTCCTTTTGGAGCGTGCATAAGGGGCTAGTAAGGAGGTACGAGGGCCCGTTCCCCATCGTCAAGCGGGTGGGCAAGGTCTCCTACATGGTGGGGCTTCCACCAAAGTTGAAGATACATCCACTCTTCCATGTCAGCATGCTCAAGCCTTATCATGAAGACACGGAAGGCCTTACTCGGGGCATATCGCATAGGGCACCCACGGCCGTTGTCACATCCTTTGACAAGGAAGTTGATTGCATCCTTGCAGATCGTGTGATGAGCAGGAGAGGCGTGCCCAAATATACAGAGTATTTAGTGAAGTGAAAGAACCTGCCAGATAGCGAGGCGAGCTGGGAGCATGAGGATACACTATGGCAGTTCGCGGAGCATATCCAGCGGTTCAAGCAAGAAGACGCGACGAGGGCGTCGCGAGCTTAGGTGGGGGAGAATGTCACACCCCGCTACCAAGAGGCTATGCCACGCAGGCGCCATGCAGACGCCCAGCAGACGATGACATGGAGCCTGCATGGACTGGAGCTTTCTAGACTTCTCTACATAAGTATGGAACTTTCTGGAATTCTCTAGATTAGTATGGAGTTGTTTAGCCTTTTCTAGACTTGTTTAGAGTTGTATAGAATTCTCTAGACTTGTCTTGTACATAGTAGATAGTTCTAGAATTGTGTAGATATTTCTGGAGGATTCTAGACACTAAATCTAGGCCACACATTTGTACACATCTAGAATGTTCTTGTAAGGCCAAAGGCCTATAAATAGGAGGTGGGAGTTCATTTGCTCCTCACCAAGCAACTAAGTTGTAATCTTTCCTCTCAAGCAATACAAGTTCTATACATTCCCAAATTCTCTTGTTCACTTGTCTAACCTCTTCCTACACACCCAAGTAAGCAAAACATTTGCCTAGCCTTAGTCTTCACTAAGCTAGCACACTCGGGTAGGCTGACTTAGCGCTTTAAGGGGGCTTGAAAGTGTCTAAGGCCACACGGGAGCTTGAAAAGGTTCAAGTCCGTGACACTAAGCCCTATGTTACCAGCCAAAAGTGAAACATATGTACAAGAAACATAAGTCCTCTACGCTTTGGAGCTTGAACTCCGGGAGGGATTTGACCTAGAGGAGGTTGTTAGATCATGTTGGGGTCTAGATAACCAAGATTCACATTGTGCTATTCCATTGGAGTGATGTGATGATCAAAATTGGAATGAGAGGAATGGTAAGAAACTTTCTACCTCACGTACACAACAACCAACAATAACTTCACAACAATCAACAACAAATAACAATCAACCACAACCTCCACATACGAGGTTCCCATACTCCCATGTTATATCAATGCAATAAAGTAATGGCCACGACAAGGACCCATGCTTTCAACATTAAAGTAATAGCCATGATAACAGCCTATTGTCACACCCCGCAACCAAGAGGCTATACCACGCAGGCGCCACGCAGACGCCCAGCAGACGATGACATGGAGCCTGCATGGACTGGAGCTTTCTAGACTTTTCTACACAAGTATGGAACTTTCCGGAATTCTCTAGATTAGTGTGGAGTTGTCTAGCCTTTTCTAGACTTGTCTAGAGTTGTATAGAATTCTCTAGACTTGTCTTGTACATAGTAGATAGTTCTAGAATTGTGTAGATATTTCTGGAGGATTCTAGACACTAAATCTAGGCCACACATTTGTACACATCTAGAATGTTCTTGTAAGGCCAAAGGCCTATAAATAAGAGGTGGGAGTTCATTTGCTCCTCACCAAACAACCAAGTTGTAATCTCTCCTCTCAAGCAATACAAGTTCTATACATTCTCAAACTCTCTTGCTCGCTTGCCTAACCTCTTCCTACACACCCAAATAAGCAAAACACTTGTCTAGCCTTAGTCTTCACTAAGCTAGCACACACGGGTAGGCTGACTTAGCGCTTCAAGGGGGCTTGAAAATGTCTAAGGCCGTACGGGAGCTTGAAAAGGTTCAAGTCCATGACAGTTGGTATCAGAGCTAAGGTCGGGAGGCGTCACACCTTGTGTGGAGGAAGCTATGGCGGAGCTATCAGACGTGACTGGCACCCAAGAGGAGACTCTACGTGGAAGGGAAACAAATCCCCCTCCAGGCGAAGTGAGGACGAGGGCTAGGTCGAAGGACATCATGGCGGGCTTAGAGGCACGTGTGGCAAAGATGGAGGGGTCCATAGCCAACGTGTTGGAGCAGCTTGAGGATGCTCACCAGCGCATGGATGGGCTGGAGTCGGAGGACGTTGAGGTCCAAAATGCTGTCAAAGGGTCACTCAATGCCCTAAGTGGTGACTTTCGGCAGGAGCTCCAAGCACTTCGAGAACTTATGTTGGGTGAGTTTGCCACCCTACGTGGCTATGTTGATCAGGAGCTTAGCACTTTCCGCGAGCAAATGGAGGAAATGCGAGCGGATTGGATATTGTGCAAACGGGCGGTGGCGTCTGGCATAGCTACTACGGGGATAGTAGCACCTCGGGTTGATATTCCCAAGCCTAAGTGCTATGGTGGGAACCGGGTAGCGAGGGAGTCGGAGAACTTCTTCTTCAGCATGGAGCAATACTTTGAGGCTACGGGCATAACCGATGAGACCATTAAGATACGCACGGCGACCCACTACCTCACCGACCATGCCATGCTATGGTGGAGGAAAAAGTATGGTGACATAGGCAAAGGTACGGTCTCTATTAATACTTGGGCTGATTTTACTAGGGAAATTAAGAAGAATTTCTATCCTGAGAATGCCGAGGATGAAGCTAGGGGTAGACTCCGAAGGCTAAAATAGGTTGGGTCGATTCGGGACTATGTGAAGGAATTCACTAACTTGACTCTTGAGATCCCGGATCTATCCGATAAGGACTTTCTTTTCTTCTTCGTGGATAGATTGCAGTCGTGGGCTAAGACAGAGTTGAGGCGGCGCAACGTGCAAGACCTTGCCACAGCTATTGCAGAGGCGAAGTCCTTTATTGATTTCAGCTCTAAGAAGGAACCCTCGTCCAAGCCAAAAGACAAAGACAAGGATAAGGTGAGGTATGCCGGCAAAGGTAGGGGAGATAAGGGCGCTGCACCCCATAAGGATTGGTCCCGTAAGCCAGGTGGTGGCCATGAAGGCAAAGAGGGAAGGGAGAATAAGGAAGGAACACCCAAGCCTAAGGGTTCTTGCTTTATATGTGATGGACCACATTGGGTACGAGATTGCCCAAAGCGGAAGACCCTCAATGCCATGACGAGCCGCTACGAAGAACAACAACAGGAGGAGGCGCAGATGGGTTCATTACAAATCCTTAATGCCATCAAGGCTAAAACTGAAGTCCCTGAGGCGGCGGCTAAAGGGCTAATGTTCGTGGAGGCAAGCATCAATGGGACACCCATACGTGCTTTGGTGGACACGGGTGCATCCCACAACTTTGTGAGCCTTGACGAGGCCAAGAGGTTGGGCCTCAAGTATAGCAAAGAAGGGGGCTCCATGAAGGCAGTTAACTCGGCGGCAAAGGCTATACATGGCATGGCACACGGCGTCCAAGTGTGCATTGGCGAGTGGGGTGGCCACATAGATCTATTGGTGGTACCCATGGACGACTTCAAACTAGTCCTTGGGTTGGAGTTCTTAGACAAGGTGAGAGCCTTCCCCATTCCTTTTGCTAACACTATGTGTATTATGGAAGGCAACACAGCATGCATGGTGCCGGTGGAGCGAGGCGCCAAGTTGGAAGCCCAAGCTTTGTCAGCTATGCAGTTCAAGAAGGGCTTCAAGAAGGGAGAGACTAGCTACCTTGCTACGTTACTGGAGACACCCGATGATGAGCTAGTCCCTTCCCCGCAAGAAGAGGTGCCTAAGGAGATACGAGCCGTGCTAGACGAGTACACGGACGTGATACCTAAGGAGCTGCCCAAGAAGCTTCCACCTAGGAGGGAGGTGGATCATCAGATTGAGCTGGAACCGGGTTCTAAACCCCCTGCTTTGGTGCCCTACCGGATGGCACCCTCAGAGTTGGAGGAGTTGCGGAGGCAACTTAAGGAACTATTAGATGCGAGCTATATTCGACCATCGAAGGCCCCATATGGCGCACCGGTGCTGTTCCAGAGGAAGAAGGACGGGTCCTTGCGCATGTGCATCGACTACCGGGCGCTCAACAAGGTGACTATCAAAAACAAGTACCCCATTCCTCTCATTGCCAATCTCTTTGATCAACTTGGTGGAGAACGCTACTTCACTAAGCTTGACTTGCGCTCGGGGTACTACCAGGCGCGGATAGCGGACGGGGATTAGCCTAAGACTACGTGTGTGATGAGGTATGGCTCTTATGAGTTTCTTGTTATGCCGTTTGGCCCCACCAATGCACCTGCTACTTTCTGTACTTTGATGAACAAGCTTTTCCATCCCTACTTGGATCGCTTTGTGGTGGTGTACTTGGATGATATTGTTGTGTATAGCACCACTCTAGAAGAGCACGTGCAGCACTTGAGGGCGGTCTTCCAAGTCCTACGGGAGAACGACCTATATGTGAAGACGGAGAAATGCTCCTTTGCCCAAGAGGAGGTGTTGTTCCTAGGGCATAAGATACGGGATGGCAAGCTGATGATGGATGAGGCAAATGTGAGGGCCATTCAACAGTGGGAGCCGCCCACTAATGTGACAGAGGTACGCTCATTTCTTGGGCTTGTCAACTACTACCGTCGCTTTATCAAGGGTTACTCGGCGAGAGCAGCCCCATTGACAGACCTTCTCAAGAAGGCGCGTGCTTGGAGTTGGACAGAGTCATGCCAGTGGGCATTTGATGACTTGAAGAGAGCAGTTACAGAAGAGCCGGTACTTAGCTTGCCCAACCACTCCAAGCCATATGAGGTGCACACGGATGCATCAGACTTTGCTATTGGGGGCGTGTTGATGCAGGAAGAACACCCCATAGCTTATAAGGGCCGCAAGCTCAATGACGTCGAGCGACGCTATACGGTGCAGGAGAAAGAGATGACGGCGATCATCCATTGCCTACGTACTTGGAGGCACTACTTGCTCGGGGCACAATTTGTGATCAAGACGGATAATGTTGCCACCAGCTACTTCCAGACACAGAAGAAGCTCAGCCCCAAGCAAGCTCGATGGCTGGACTTCCTAGCAGAGTTCACTTATCATTTTGAATAGAAGCCAGGCAAGGCCAATGTTGTGGCAGATGCGCTTAGTCGCAAGGCCGAGCTCGCAGCTATCAGTCGGCCCCAGCACTCTCTTGTGGAGCGGATCAAAGAAGGGTTACAGCATAACCCTTTAGCCAAAAGCCTTATTCAGCTGGCTAAGGAAGGGAAGACTCGACGCTTTTGGCTAAGGGATGATTTACTTCTCACTACAGGGGACCGACTTTTTGTGCCCAGGTGGGGAAACTTGCGGAAGGAGCTAATACGGGAGTGCCACGACACCAAATGGGCTGGTCACCCAGGTATGCGGCGCACACTAGCACTCCTAGAAGATTCTTACTATTGGCCTCGGATGCGTGATGATGTGGAGACATATGTGAGGACTTGTCTTGTGTGCCAACAAGACAAGATTGAGCAACAGCATCCTGCAGGCCTATTGGAGCCATTGCCTATTCTAGAGAGACCATGGGAGAGCGTCTCTATGGATTTCATCACTTGCTTGCCCAAGTCAGAAGGTTGCGGGAGCATTATAGTGGTGGTAGATCGGTTCAATAAGTATGCCACCTTCATACCTGCACCAGCAGACTGCACAGCAGAGAGGGCAGCGGAGTTGTTTGTAGACCATGTGGTCAAGCTTTGGGGAGTTCCGCAAAACATTGTCAGTGACATTGACCCGCGCTTTACGGGTAGATTTTGGACGGGGCTCTTCAAGAAGATGGGGACGGATCTCAACTTCTCTACGAGTTTCCACCCCCAATCAGATAGGCAGACGGAACGCATCAATGCTCTCCTGGAGCTTTATTTAAGGCACTATGTGAGTGCCAACCAGCGAGATTGGGCCAAACTCCTTGGGGTGGCACAGTTTTCTTACAACTTACAGCGGAGTGAGGCTACCAATCACAGTCCATTTGAGGTTGTCACCGGACGGCAGCCTATGACACCCAACGCCATTGCTCCAACTTGCGATGGTAAGAGTCCGGCGGCCTACAAATTTGCCAAGAGGTGGCATGAGCAATCCGACTTGGCTAGGGCGTACCTTGATAAGGCGGTAAAGAAGATGAAGAAGTGGGCCGACACCAAGCGAAGGCGGGTGGAGTACATAGTGGGAGACCAGGTGATGGTTAAGCTACTACCCCAATAGTTTAAGTCCTTCCGGAGCGTGCATAAGGGGCTAGTAAGGAGGTGCGAGGGCCCGTTCCCCATCGTCAAGCGGGTGGGCAAGGTCTCCTACATGGTGGAGCTTCCACCCAAGTTGAAGATTCATCCAGTTTTCCATGTCAGCATGCTCAAGCCTTATCATGAAGATACGAAAGACCTTACTCGGGGCATATCGCATAGGGCACCCACGGCTGTTGTCGCATCCTTTGACAAGGAAGTTGATTGCATCCTTGCAGATCGTGTGATGAGCAGGAGAGGTGTGCCCAAATATACAGAGTATTTAGGGATGTGGAAGAACCTGCCAGATACCGAGGCGAGCTGGGAGCATTGGGATACACTATGGCTGTTCGCGGAACATATCCAGCGGTTTAAGCAAGAAGACGCGACGAGGGCGTCGCGAGCTGAGGTGGGGGAGAATGTCACACCCCGCAACCAAGACGCTATGCCACGCAGGCGCCACACAGACGCCCAGCAGACGATGACATGGAGCCTGCATAGACTGGAGCTTTCTAGACTTCTCTACACAAGTATGGAACTTTCCGGAATTCTCTAGATTACTGTGGAGTTGTCTAGCCTTTTCTAGACTTGTCTAGAGTTGTATAGAATTCTCTAGAATTCTCTAGACTTGTCTTGTACATAGTAGATAGTTCTAGAATTGTGTAGATATTTCTGGAGGATTCTAGACACTAAATCTAGGCCACACATTTGTACACATCTAGAATGTTTTTGTAAGGCCAAAGGCCTATAAATAGGAGGTGGGAGTTCATTTTCTCCTCACCAAGCAACCAAGTTGTAATCTCTCCTCTTAAGCAATACAAGTTCTATACATTCCCAAACTCTCTTGCTCGGTTGCCTAACTTCTTCCTACACACCCAAATAAGCAAAACACTTGTCTAGCCTTAGTCTTCACTAAGCTATCACACTCGGGTAGGCTGACTTAGCGCTTCAAGGGGGCTTGAAAGTGTCTAAAGCCGCACGGGAGCTTGAAAAGGTTCAAGTCCGTGACACTATGCTCACTAAAAGTTGGAAATCTAATTTTTACACATATAATATTATTTTTCAACATAGGTCTTACAAGTTATAGCAATGTGACTTTAATATATCATTGATCAAGATCACTTTGGCAGGTTAATATTACCTGACTTCACATAGAGATAATTGATAAATGAACTTCATTAGCTAGTAAAATTTAGAACACACCTTCCAGAGATGAAGGTTGAGAACCAGAACTATGCTCCTAATCTTACTTCAAAAGTAACGGTTTTGTTTTACTAACAAGCTGGTTAAAGTAGATCCTGTGAGGAAAAAAATTAAAAATGTAATGCCAACATATATAAAAAAATAAAAGAAAATAAAATCAGATCATATGTTAATTACTACTTTTCAAAAAAAGTAAAAAAGGTTAATGAATGACCAATTAACCTCTAGAACTTTCACATATTTGGTAGGCCATATAACCGTGCAGAATTCACAAAAAATGGTGGTTAATTTGATGATTGAATTGAAAACTATCCCATTATATTTTTTTTCCTAGAACTGTAACTAATTTAATACCATACCATCTATCCATATCGATTTATATATGTATATATATCAATTGCATAGTTGCATGGTAGGTAAATATAGAAACAGAAGAACCCAATTCTTAAAAGGGATGATGTTGATGCCGTGGAGATACATACAAATGGAAGGTAGCCTTAGAGATAGCTCTCAACAATTTTATAATTTCCACATGTCGTGCATAGGGAGTCATTTCGTTTTATTCTTGTTAGCATTTGAGCCTGAGCATCTATTGTCTATAATGGAGTTCTCATTCAAACTACTACCAGTGGCATATGCCATAGTTATAAAGTGCAATGTCAACAAATTTTGAAAGTCCACCCATCATCTTGTGCATGTAATGTAATAAAATCATTTCGGCTGCTCTGGAAAACTAATAACTTACATGAGTTTTAAGTAAGTATTTTGATTAATGGTCTGACATTATTAATGGTCTTTCTATTGATGCTTACCTCAGCACGTCCAGACATAATGAAAGAACCTGTTTACAAGCTTAAAAATCTGCAATACCTGGAATGACCAAATAGGATTTAGTTTGCAAAACAAGAATTACAGACATTTATAACTAAAATTCATAAAATAATAAAAAAGATCGTGAAAAAATTTCACCAAATAGTATTTAGTTTGCAAAACAAGAATTACAGACCTTGATTAACTGATTTAGAAAAAAAAAAAATTAAAACAAAACCTATACATACAAGTTAGCAGTTGCAGAAAGAGGGGCTTGAGAGTTGAGAGACAGAGGGCCAGCGGCTGAAGAGATAGATAAACTGAATTATATGGGTTTTGAATTTCTGATTCTTGTAGATTTTGTAGTTTGTAGTTGCAGAGAGAGAGAGAGGGCAAGTTCAGAGTCGAGAACGAGAATAGAGATGGAGACGATTGGGGAGGCTGAAATGATTTGCCCTAAAAATATTTATGTTGAATAATTGAAGAAATTACTTATCTGTATAACCTTCAGCTTGTTCAAGACTCAAGTTCAACCCAAATTTACTAATTACTCTTTCAAAGCTTGGAAAGGAAGATCCTATTTCAGTCAGTATCTTCACAAACATTTATAACTAAAATTCATAAAATACTAAAAAAGATCGTAAAAAAGTTTCACCAAATAGGATTTAGTTTGCAAAACAAGAATTACAGACCTTGATTAATTGATTTAGAAAAAAAAAATATTAAAACAAAACCCATACATACAAGTTAGCAGTTGCAGAGAGAGGGCTTGAGAGTTGAGAGACAGCAGGCCAGAGGCTGAAGCTTGAGAACATCGAACCCGAACTGGAACAGCGGGCGACGGAAACTGAAGGATATGGGTTTGATTTTTTGAACAATCTGAAATGATATGCCGAGATGGGTTCTGATTCTTGTAGATTTTGTACTTTACAGTTGCAGAGACAGAGAGAGGGCCGAGTTGAGAACGAGAATAGAGATGAAGGCGACTGGGGAGGCTGAAATGATTTGCCCTAAAGTATTGTCGCAGTTGCAGAGACAGAGAGAGGGCCGAGTTGAGAACGAGAATAGAGATGCAGGCGATTGGGGAGGCTGAAATGATTTGCCCTAAAGTATTGTCAGTGCGTATAAAATATATATTCTTAAATTTTTTTTAAGAAACTAGCGGGAATAAGACCTGCGTATTGGTGCCTGAAACTAAATTCACTTTCTACCACGGTGCTTACACCGTGGTAGAATAAATTATTATCACGGGTCACTTTTTATCACCGTTATTAAAGAATCGTGGTAGAAAGGACCTCTATTACGGTTATTTTAAAACCGTGATAGAAAGGACGTGGTAAAAAATTATTTTTCTTGTAATTCTTGGATTCGCCCTTGATTGAAATCTTTATTAATAGTGAGAGCAAGTCGAGTTCGAGAATTCAACACCATTTATGTGACTTGGATACAAGAGTACTATTTCCATTTCATAAAAAAAATGTCTTCTTTTTGAGAAATCAAAGCAAAGACTCCTCCCCTCAACCCATTATTGGATAACTTTATAATATTTTATTTGGTTAGAGGAATGGAAAAATGGATGGAAGAGATAAGGGAAGGGATGGATGAGATATCCTTAGGAAAGGGAGGGTGTCTTTCCCATTTTATGTTTGGTTGAATGGAATGGATAGTAGAAATGATGAATGGAGTGATACTTTTTTCTTATTTGGTTGGAAGAAAAGGAATGAGAGTTATTATATTTTTGCAGGTAAGAAGTTGTGGCCGGAGCTGGTGGGGGCACGCGGTGAGGCTGCAGCGGCCAAGATAGAAAGAGAAAATAGCAGCATGGATGCAATCGTTTTGTGAGATGGAACTCCAGTGACTAGAGACTTCAGGTGCAACCGTGTTTGGGTTTTTGTTTCATTTTGTCGAAGCCCATTCCGTTGTAACCCGTACATGCTGGTTAATTGGGCTTTCTGGGTTTTGTGCTCTAGGTTTTTTGGGCCAATGCCCATCTACTATATAGCTTCTTTCTTTTTATCAAACTTTATTTATTAAAAAATATATATAAATATGATAATAAGTTGTTAACCCTATTGGTGTTGATGACCTTCCATGAAATGATGAACAGTTTGACACTGAAAGTGTAGTTTGTATTGTTGTGGTTGTCGTTATTGTGAGGTTTGGCATGGGTCTTAAATTCTTTGCTGCGCTTTGCTTCATTAGCTTCCCTGAAAAATCCATGTAGACAAGCTTCTCATGCAAGTGACAAATAATAGCATCATCAATAGGAAATTCCTATGAAGTGAAAATTATAGTTTTGTCTCTTTAGTCTCCAATCTTACTTATTAAAATAAAATGCTTAATTAATTAGATTTTGTCGGCGACAAAAAAGCCAATTTAAGTCGTGTTTGCCATCAGCACATGGGAGCTTCATTCTTGTTTCATGCATTAATTATATCGTGTGGTGGTTTCTTGATATATCCGGTTTCAAAGATCCACTCTTTTTAAAGCAAAATAAAGGTAGAAAGTTCTTAAGTCTCTTTTTTTGTCCACGCAAAATTAAGGAAGAAATTACCTTCCGAAAAAAAAAAAAAAAATTAGGGAAGAAATTTTAGGTTTATGAAGTAGAACTATTGTGGAAGTCTAAGGGTCAAATGGGCATACGTTGATAGATGTTTTGGCTCAATTTTGAAGTGTTCGTTTTTTTAATCAAAAGAAAAGTTTTTGACTAGAAATGGTCCAACGAGTAAGACACACTGCTATGATTAATATCATTTAGGACCTCATAACATGATTTTTATATCATACAAAAGGCTTGCCGACAATTTGAAATTTTTATTCCTTGTCTAAACAAATTTGGGTTGCTTTCATTTTTTATATATAGTAGTTGTTGTTATTTAGATGTCTTAATTTTAGGAAAAAACTTTATTTTTAAATGTTAATTGTATTTAATTATCAATACAATATCAGTCTTTCTCAAAATTTTATCTCCTTATTTTATGAATTCAACGAAATTTATCATTCAATCACAAACAGCCTTAGCTTCCCAGTCTCTCTAAAGGATCATGTCAGTTATGTAAAAGATATATAATTTTAACAGGCAATCTAGATTATACAAATTACTGTAACTTAACTCTTAAGGCTCTTAGTCTATATGACAAACTGGATACATCAGCAGCAAAAGTCAAAATGAAGAAGGGTCCACCATCTTTTATTTTTCCATCGGGTTACTCTACAAGGAAATTGTCTTACAAGTCGCTACTATGTCAATGGAAACTTTTCCAACTCAACCAAACATATTATTTAAAAAAAAAAATTCCCAAATATAGTTTAAAAATTAGAAAAATTATATATAAATGGAGTTAAAGTTTCATATTTACTTAAAAACTGAGTCAAAGTTCCATATTTCTCTAAAATGGATTGCTGAGGTGTCACATAGTTTTTTACTGTTTAGAAAACTGTGGTGCCTAAAATGCCCTTCCCTAACAAAAAAGTAGTACCTTCAGTTCAAAAAAGTAGTACCTTCGGAGAAAAAGTAATACCTTCGCGGGTGTTTAAAAAACATGGTACCTGAACGTTAAAAAGTAATACCTTCAGTTCAAAAAAGTAGTACCTTCGAAGAAAAAGTAGTATCTTCGCGGAAGGGTATTTTAGGCACCACAATTTTTAAACAGTAAAAAACTCATGTGCCACCTCAGCAATCCATTTTAGAGAAATATGGAACTTTGACTCAGCAAGTAAATATGAAATTTTGACTCCATTTATATGTAATTTTCCCTTAAAAATTGAAGTACTGGTTGAGGGCATTCAACAGCTTTATTTAGAATTGACCAATTTACATTTGTGCATTAAATTCAAAAATAAATAAATAAATAAATTCAAAATCAAGGTGAACGGGAACGATATTATTCAATCTAGAATCAATATTTTATACTGTAATATATATTTTAATACATATTTAAATTTTTTTTTTTTTTGGGTAACACTAACAGGTAAGAACCTTGCTAATCTAGAATAAGAGGTAAAATTAATTAGTGTAATCAAGATTCCGGTTAAATTTGGAAACTAATCTTAGAAGAAATTCGTATATTACCTGTTTCTTCTTTCTAGAACCTTGCTAATCTAGAATAACAGATAATTTAGATTATACAACTGACATGACCTTTGAAGAAATTTGGATACTCTTAAGAAAAGAAGAAACAGAGCTAAACAGGGGGATATGAATATAATAAACCTTGCCTTTTAATGAATTTTTCTTATTTTGCCTTTTAATGAATTTTTTCAGAATTATCAAAGCTCATATATTTTGATTTATTATAAGAAAAAAAAAAAAAATCGGGAATCTTTATTATAAAATTCGACTCCAAATTGTGTATGAATCCAAATACACCTGTGGGCAACAATTTCTTTGTACACACACAGATACATATTATATTAAATATAATATGTAGATAAATATGAGCACGCTCATCATGCATAAAGAAATTTCTATGGAAGTTGTATATATATAGATATATATATACTTTGTACACACGGCAGAACACAAATCACACTGACTTTAAAGGACGATGCGTTTAGAAATTTTAAGGAGAACTTCCATGCACTCACAAGTACGGTAGTAGTACCTCAAAATAATATAATTGTATTCAGTGCATTTTGAGGTCAGAGACATGTATTTACGGGCAAACAAGGAAGTCGTTATATTTTGCATTAATGATTAATTATAAATACTTGATCAGACGATTTACTTCAACAATTCAACTTTGAAATCATTGGAAATTACTATTTTCAATGAAAATAAATTCTTTAAATTAAAAATAAATAATAAGTACATATGTAAAAGAGAAAATCCAAGTCCAATGCATAATTTTCATAGATTTACAAAGAATGAATGACAAGTATGATCAAAAGAATTAGAAGAGTCCGCAGGTTCGATCTATATTTTACAATATTGTTTAATTTATTTTACCATGCATATCTATTTACAAGACCACCACCAAAAAACACCCATACAGTGTATATCAAATAATTAATAAATTAAGAAATTCTAAGGTCGACAATAGAATTAAATGAGTAAGAGTGTCTTGCATGATTCAAAGTCTATCAATTGTCTAGTGTATTTCAACGATGCATTCATTTATGATGAATCCACAACAGAATAATTAGTAATTGTACGTAATTTAAATAATATTATTTTTTACAAAAAAGAAAAAAAAAAATCATACGAACTATTAGTCTATTACAAAAATATATTTTTAAAATTATTTAGGTTTAGCTACATAAATTATATGGTTTCATTCCGACTCAAAATATTTAAAGTTAAAGCCTCAGTCAATTTAGTGCAGCACGTCACTTAAATCAAGACCTATTCTCGTCGTGCTTATCTAATGATGACGTGGGATAAGGCACAGCAGATCGAGAATCGAGATCGAGTACAACTACTTTGCGTGTTGTTTGAAAATTCATTGAAATTTACTATTGACATGCACAGTGCTGCTGCAATCGTCAACTGCATGTGTTTGTCAACCGCGTTTTTCTCTACTTCCACAAGTATATATATATATATTCCTCTCCATTTGTCTTTAAATTATACCATCTTCATTCATATATATAGCTTTCTTTCTTTTAAGAACAAAGTGTAATAAACGAACAATGAACTTCTTCATGAGTAAGATCTCAAAATTGATAGTAGTTATGCTATTGATTAATATTATGATTGTTACCAAATTACCTATTGCAGTAGTAGCTGCAAGGCGTTTGGATCATGGTGTGAAGCCAACCACCGTTCATGTAAACGCTTCACTTGATCGCAAAGCTCCGGTGGTGCTGCCTAGCCCTAATCCAGGCACTTACATCCCCGGAAATGCTTCCGGTGGCCATTACTAAAAACACTACTGATGGCCGCCGCCGCCATTCTTATGGCCGATGCTAGCTAGCTTTAATTGTTGCAGCTCCCTCCAGATAGCTTAGCTAGCTAATATAGCTAGGAGTAAGTGATATTGCACCAGCAAGAGTAAGTATATATGCATTTATAAGTATTAAGTAATGTAACAGATAAAATAATGAGAGAGAGATGCAGACTTGTGATAAAATGTTGCTAGCTTTTTCTTTGATAGTTTGAAGTGCATGCTTTGTAAATATTTTGTGATAATTAAATACTGTGGATTATATATAATTCCCTTTATGAATTGTTTATCATAAATTATATATGTATGTATATGTAAGTTCTCTTTCAATGTAATTTCTGTTCGACTATGTTAACTTTGTGGAGTCGAAATCATTTTAGACCAGTAAAAAAAAAAAAATATATCTAATCCAATAATTAGATTAATCCAACCGTTTGATGTGAGACTCTATTAGATTTATGATAATGAAACTTGTGGTTATGATTTATGATAATTATATCTTTAATAATTGCTTAGTGACAAACTGACAATAAGCAAGCGGTAGAGTAAATATTCAATTCAGTAGTGAAAGTATTGACATTAATTATAATAGTTGGCCTTTTTTTCAGACGAATGGGTCGACCCGGATGAATTTCTGTTGACATAATAATGTTTACAAAATACTCACGCTAGAGTTGTCAACATAACACAAGTCAATGGTGCTAGGGAAAAGCGTTTGCGTTAGCCCAGCACAAAATCCATCTTCCAAACTCAAACCTAGCTATCAATAGTTATGGTAAATTGGCTCCCAGAGTGGTAATAGGTTTTTTTTTTTTTCTTCCTTCCGTCAAATTTCTTGAAGGCCTTACTTGGGGACTTGATCCTATAACAAAAAGTCAAAAACAGGGCTTTGACCCCAGAAATAATTCATCAATTTACAGTAATTTGAACAACTGACGACAATATGTACAAACTATAATGCCTAATTCAATTCTGAAATTTGATTATTGTTTGTCTTGATACGACGTAAGAATGTCTATTGTGATTTGAAGATAACGAGTTTAAAACGAAAAATATCCAAATTTATTCATATGCAGAAGAAAGTAAAATTATGTTAATACGATAATCTCGAAAATTTCCAATAACAAGCAAGCCTCTAAATGACAAATATAGCGTACCCACTAAGAAATTGCTAAGGGTGAAAATTAAACTTGATGCTTAATTCGATTTTGTTTGCAACTAAAAGTCAAACGTGATTGTGGCACTATGATTACTGGCTAGCGAGTAGCGGACCTACAGCGTGTAGGTGCCTGCTTCCTTATTGCTTCATGCATTAATTGTTGGTGGACGTTAATTTATACATATATATTGATTTTAATTGGCCGATTACCATATATACTAAACATTAATCTGCCTCAAATACTAAACAATACACGGGCATTAATTAAATAATTAATGGTATTTTTTTTTACTTTTAAAGAAAAAGGTAGAGTCAAGTCTTTCTAAGAGTCTTGTAGGAATTATTTTTTAATTAGGTATGAGTATCAAATTTAATGTGGCTTACCTCTAGACTAAGCAAAAGTTGAGCTTATCACAAGGTCCGTTGACACCTAAGCACGACTACCTTTATCTCCTCAAAAATTAACAAGGTCCACCATCTTTCATTTGTCCATCGTTATTCCATGGTCTACTAGCTAGAAAGTTGTCAATTGATCTTTTCCAACTGCACTCAATCCACATGTCAACCAAATAAGATTGCAAAAAAATAAAATAAAATAAAAAATGAAAGAAAGAAAAATTCAAAATTTATCTGTTGATCCAAAATCCTCGATACCTGAAACAGTGACGGGACATCATCTCGAATGGCACTGATGGGGTGTCAATCGAAAACTCTTCGACGATCAAGTTAATACTTGTAATCGTATAACAAAATATGTATTGAATGTTTGAGCAGATGTCGATTAGGAAGATTATGCTAATCTTTTCTAACTGATCCCTCTATCTTCCACAACTGAATGAATGATTTGTGATCTTTTCAACGAAGTCTAAGAAAATAGTTCAATAAGGTCGGCGGTTTAAGTTAGGATTATTTTTCCTCTATCAATTTCAATGCCAACAACTAATTTATATACAACTTAAAATCAACATTATTTAATTTACTTTTACCAACCATGATAAAAGAATACAAAAAGTATATATCAAATCTCTGTGACATTAGAATTAGATGAGTTAAAAGTGTCTTGTATGATTCAAATTCTATAAATTGTCCAATCTACTTCATTGATACATTCTTTATAATGGATCCACAACAGAAGAATTGAAAAATGTATATAAATGACGGATATAGTATATTTTAAGAAAATAGAAAATCAGACATTGAAAATAAAAGTGAGTAATTAATTAGATATTGGGTGAAAGGAAACTCACACACTCATACCTCCCGCCAGACTCAAATCTCCAACATTTTCTTTAAAAAGTTGAGTTTGTACCGATTGGGCCCTTGCCTATTTAGTTTCGTATCCTTTTAATTGAGGGTAGTTTTAATACGTTGGATCAATTTTTATTGTTTGGTGCAATTTTTATAGGTATAGACTCTGATGCGTGGTTTAATGAGAAATATTTTTTATACAAAAACTTACTTGGTTGACGGTTTTTTATACTTAATAACTCTTTTATGAAAACAAGTAAAGTGTAAAAAACTCCAGTTATATAAAAAAATATGCAAGAAACACCTCAACTATTTAATATATGCATATAAATCCCTAATCTATGAAATTTTGTAACAAATTGTCCTTTGATCTTTTTTTTTTTTTCTGTAAAAAAAAAAAACTCCAAAATACCTTTAATAACAATGAAAATAACTGTTTTTTTTTTTAATATATATATATATATATATATATATATATATATATATATATATTAAGGCCATTTTAAGTATTTAAGTCTTCTATTTTTTGATTTCTTGAAAATTATTTTTTAAAGTGACAATTCAAGCCCAGGGTGCAGTGGAAGGAGGCATGCTTCGCCCACTCTCTCAACTCTACTTATTGTACTAGGTGATTTTGTACACGAAAATTAAAATTAACCGCCAAAATTAAAAAAAAAAATTATATTTTGGATTTCCAATCTATGGATATTAAAAAAAAAATCTTTGGATATTAAATGTGGTTTGAAAATACATAAAAATACTTGTGGCCTTTCAAAATATATTAAACGTTTTAACTCTTAAGTTCCATCAAGTAAATTTTAGGTCAAAATTGGAGTGGGTCTTACTAAACTTTTTAGGTAGGTTCATACCTAAAAAGTAACGCAAAATAAAATAAAATAAATTAAATGATCACAATATTTTTAATTTTTTGGGACTAAATTTGTGAACTTTAGTGGAGAGATTTTCCCCCTCCTTTTTTTTAATTAAATTTTCTCGTAGTGAGGCTATGGCTCAAAATGTTAAACAGGGTTTTAATGGTTATGGTCACATATATGTAAAAGATTTAAATACCCTTACGCTAGAGCAACATAATAAGTGCGGAAATAACCAAAATACCTTCCAAAAAATTCGTGTCCGTGAAGTTGGAATTTAATGTACAGTATCTATCAGACTCCACACTACCCATCAATAGTATCTCTCCAAGTTGAACAAGAAGTAGAACTCCTGAAAATAAAAATGAAGTTTAAAGGGTTGGTGGGATAATTTGTCACCAAGTCTTCTTGAAATACAAAACATGGATGTTAAAGGTATAAGATTAAAAGATCACTATGTTATTAGACAACTACTTTAACAGCGCTTAATTACTCAAAATTTAATTAAATCTCCCAAACTTTGATAGATAATCATAATCAATTATACATGTTTAAACCTAACCTAAAAAATAATGATCAAGAATAAACTATAAGAATGGAGAAAGGTAACTAATAAAGAAAAATAATTTTCTTTGAATTGTCTTTTCTTTTTGTTCCCTTACTTTTTTTTTCCCTTTCAGCAAATTAAAAATTGGAAAAACAAATAATCACATTCTTTTTTAATTCGGCACTAAATTTTGTGAATGAAGGGGAACAATTTTCTTCTTAATTTATTAATTTTTTTCTCATAGTTAACGCTACGGCTCAAAATGTTAAACATGGTTTAATTTTCACTGTTCATGTCTTGCTATTCACATGGTGCCCTGAAATAGGGAATTTGAAAGCTATTTACAACAAAAATTTGTCCATATATTTTAATAGTTTTTTTCTTTTCTTTTCTTTTTCAGTAAGCAAGTATGTCTTCCATTTTATCGTTTCAGTAAGCAAGTATGTCTTCCATTTTATCGTTAATTAGTTATGATTTGTGATACCATATAAAATCAAAATTTATGCTTCTAAATTTAAGACAAAACAATTATTATAATAACATCTTTTGAGATAAATAAGATGTACATAATAGGCTAGAACAACAATTAATTTAGTAATCTACTTTGGGTTAGAGTTGTAACGACCCACTCCACCACATGGTATGATATTGTCCGCTTTGGGCCTGAGCCCGCACGGTTTTGCTCTTGGGCTTCACCCCAAAAGGCCTCATACCAATTGGAGATGTTGCACTTACATATAAGCACTTCACCTTTCCTCTACCTAAGCGATGTGGGACTTGTGCACCCGTAGCTCGCCAGTGTGGTAGCCTGACAGTGTCTCTTGCACCCGCCCACGGCACACCCGCCCACAAGGTCATCACAATCCACCCCCCTTGGAGACCCGACGTCCCCGTCGGCACACTTCCGGTTGGGTCAGGCTCTGATACCATTTGTAACGACCCACTCCACCACATGGTATGATATTGTCCGCTTTGGGCCTGAGCCCGCACGGTTTTGCTCTTGGCTTCACCCCAAAAGGCCTCATACCAATTGGAGATGTTGCACTTACATATAAGCACTTCACCTTTCGTCACATTAGTTGGTCACACCCATTTAATCTAAATCACTCGATTTCATCAATAAGATAACAATTAGCTCATGGAATCTATTCATTATCGGAGTAAAATCTTATGAGTTGTTTTGCTTCCGAGTGCCATTTACAAAATGAATTCAAAAAATGAGTTTCAGAGCCATTGAAATGGGTTGGCTTGCGGAAGTGACAGAGTATCATCCTTACCCACATAAAGGAGTTAAAGAAAGAGCAAAACAAGAAGACTATATAGGCAGGCAGTTACCCAGCAAAGGGTGTGAAAAATGGAGCCTTTTCTACCTTTTTTTCGTTTTTTGTAAAATCTTTTCTGGAATTTGTGGGCTTCTCTTTTTAGTTCCACCTTGGGCTCCTTGAACTCTGGGATCGGCCCACATGGCCTTGTCCAGATTTGTTCATTTGTTCTTGAGCTTTCATAGAAGCTTGGTCCATACTTGGTGTGGGCTGGCCGTCATGACATGTGGCATATTACGATTGGTGACGTCCCTTGCTTGGGTGTCGAATCCTCATTGGTGGAATTAGAGCAGTGAGTCATGAACAATAATTGTCGATTCCACCTCCACACCAATAGAGAAAAATAATTTCCTTTGAATTGTTTTTCTTTTTCCCTTTCATTAGATAAATTTTTTCACATTCTTTTTATTTTTTTAGGACTAAATTTTTGAACCAATTTTTTTTTTTTTTTTTAACAATTTGTTCATCACTCGCTGCTCTATTTGCATACAACAATTTGTTCATCTATAATTTTAATCTAGCAATATTGATAGTTCTATTGTGTTAGAGGTTTATTTTCTTGTAGTCATAATTTAAGTATGATTTGTGATACCATTTGCAACTAGGTGTCAACCACCAATTTTACATGTTTTCTTTTCTTTTTCTTTTTCGTTAGGCTTATATGTCATGCATTAAAACACTGATCAAATTCTACAATTTTTATGACTTTTGCTCATATATATTACCATTATCAAAAATTTGAGACCAAACACAACTTCAACTACACGAAAACAACTTTCTACTTATGTGATATTTAAAATGTTGGAGTATACAGAAAAAATTGGAAGCAATTTGTAATTTATAGGTTTTATAATCATTAAGGCAAAATGTTCACTTCGATATTGATGCATGTGATGGGCACTGACATAATCTGTTTGAACTTTGGATATGTTCTGGTGTGTACTCGGGTCTTATTTTTACTGTTCAAAAAATTTGTTGTAAAAAAAAAATTTGTATTTGTTTAAATGTGCAATTATAATGGAAGATATTAATTTACTTATGAATAATGATGCATTATTGTTAGTAAGGGAGGCAAATGACAATACAATATAAACGGGTTTGGGTCATAAAATGATCGACACGATTAACTCCGTTTACTTAACCATGTGGGTTTAAAATTGACAGATTTAACCGTGTAATCCGTTTATGATTCATTTGGCTCAAAATGTTATAATTGTGAATATGATCTATGTAATATGTTAGCTGTTTAAACTCAATTATTATGGATAGTTAAGTCATTTCAACATAAACCTTTTTCTTTTTATTTTGAATATTTGAGTTAATTATGATAATTTTTTTCTATTATTTAATATTTGATTAAATATTAAATATCTCGTTTTGATAAATAGGTCATTAAACGGGTTAACACGTTTATATGTTTAATAAACGGATTGGGTTAGTGTTGAGAATTCTTGACACGATTATTAAATGGGTTGAGTTTAGGTTTACCTATTTAGTATAATATCCTTACATCGACACGATACGAACACGACTCACGAATACGAATTGCCATCCTAACTGTTAGCGAGACTAGTTGGGCGGAATGAATTATTTTGATTTTGTATATATATTTATTATTATATTTTAAACTCACTTTCATTATTATATATTGTCATAAATTCATCAATTTCTCTATAAGAAAAAATTCACATTTATGGGATCGAGAGTTGGCACTTGCTGTTGCAATAAGTTTGCAAAATAAAAACTTAACTATTGGCTTTATTGCAATCAAGCCTTCTATATTACCATTGTCTATCGTATTGATTATTTGCAAAAACATAGCTCGGGACCATGTGGCATGTGGCACAAAATGATAGTATAGGAGTTTAAGTGCAATTAAGGCTATAATTTAGGAATTGTGATTGACAATTGAAAAAAGTATGGTCTAATTTCTCTTTTCTTTGAAATTTAAATATAAAAAATTAAAAATTAAAAAAAATAATTAATTTGTTAGTAAATGAAATTAAATTAGTAGGGTACCGTAAAGTTAAGGACAAATTACACATCTTTCCTCTAGTTTAAAAAATATACCGTAAAATCTGAAGTATTTGATTATATAATATTGCCCTTATTAACAACCAGCTTCTCCATTCTTTTGAATACTTCGTAGTACCATTGTTGTACTAATTTTATTTTATTTTTATTTTTATTTTTATTTTTTTTTCTCTAAATATACATAATGTATTATTACAAGAAAACCTTTAACCTCCAAATTTATGCATACTGAATACATGGGTAATTTGAGAATAAATTAGTAATTAGCTTAAAGAGCCTCCAATGATCTTAGATCCAGAATATGGATTTACTTCAATATGTGAGTTAATTGAAATGACTGGAAACAAAACAAGATGTTTCTCTTTTATAACCAGAGTAGAAGTTTCAATGACTATTTTTAATGACTTTCAAGATATATATAAGAGCAACCTAATAGATTTAAAATTGATTGCGTTTGGAAGCCCGAAATTGATTATTTGGATTAACAAGACTAGCATGATTAGATGTGTATCGCTTTACTTTTGCACGTGGAGATAAGAGTTATTATAGAGCAACTTTATCTGCGCCAAAACTCGCCCTCAATTGACGTCTTAGGTTATTAAATTGAATTTCTCTAATTTCAAATATAAGTTGTCAGTGTTCCAAATATAACATTATTGTAAGTCTTTATCATATGAGTGATCCTTTGAATTAAAGAAAATAATTTCACTTCTACGTACCAGGAAGGAATCATACTGGAATGAATTCTAAATGGAATGACAAATTATCATACAAAACCTTGTTGCCACATGTGATAGTGACAGTGACTCTTAAATTTTGGGTCAAAATTGGAGCAGGCCTTACTAAACTTCTAAGGTTGATCCATATAGAATGTGTTCTTCCCAACAGTAGATGAACTAGTATATTTACCTGCTAAAAACCGTTTTTCAGCATGGGCTTGTTGGGCTTTGGCCTGGCTTGAGATGTCGAAATCTTTCAAAACCCAAAGAGATTTAAGTTAGCCCAATTCAGAAATGGCACGTCTCTTCGGGCCACCGGTTAAATGGGCTGTGATAGATCGCGGGTTATTCGGACCGAAGTGGAGCAACCAATGACTATTAGGACCAAATTGGTGCACCCGATGTTGGTTCGAGTTGACTCGAACATGCATCAGTTTATCTATTCATTGGCTGTCATTTTCATTTGCTCAAAATTTCTTTTCCCCTCTTTTAGGTTTTTTCGTTTACATTTCATGTTAGAAGTTTAGTATCTGCTCTGGCAGAGAGTACAAACATTTAGTTAGTTTTGCTGTTTCATTTGATTTGTAATGCTCCTACCAGTAAAAGGAAAATCTTGAAGACAGTAGTCATTAGACTATACCGAACATCGACAAATATTGTCTTAAGAACGGACATACAGTCTAATTATAAAGTTAATCTATATCCAGGTTTTTTTATTTATTGTTTGAATCCAATTATAACTTTGATTTATATACAGGTCTTTCATTTATTGTTTGATTCAATAATTTAATTTCTCCACACACACACATACATATGTTGTCATGATAAACAGTAGCATCCAAACGTTATTTTACTCACATATTGACCATAACCTAATTAGACTAAATTGATGATGTTATTACTTATTAGTCATTACTCTAATTATAGTACTTAAAATTTAATTAGAAATGATTTTCTCATAAAATCGAATCTTAGATGTGTAATCCTAACACACTAAATTGATATGGTGCATGTGTTGCGGGGCCATGTTCTCTAAGAAAAAAAAAAAAAAAAAATTGGTATGATTTAAGCACCTAATTCCGAAGCACTCTTTTTGCCTTTGGATTGCAATTCAGGGAAAATTATTCATTTAAGACCGACCATGAATGGATTTTATTGTGCAAACAAATGTGTGTACATTGTGTTTTAAAAGATGCAGAGAGTCATGTACACATTTTTCACCGGAGTTCATACTAAAAATCAATATGAATAAGTTACAGCACAAATGTGGGTTTTATACAAACCTTAATACATGGCAAGACTTTCTAATTTGGACTTCTTCAAATTGGAAACATAAAGCAAAGTTTAGAAAAATTCTTACTTAATTGGAAGCTTACTCTGGCAAGTTTTGTATTACTGCATATGGAGTGAAAGAAACAACAAAATTTATTCTTTTATTGCATTCTCACTTAATTACCGGGAAAAAAAGTGTGTTCGTTAATATTCAATTATCAAAGTGCATGTCATAGAAATCACAATCAGTATAGTTTTGAAGTTCTTCACCATCACTATTAGCATCAAATATGGAGGTTAAAAGACGTGAGTGATCTTAAATGTTGGAGGGAGGGGAATGGAAAACACAGTTTTGTATGTATATAAAAGGGTTGTTGTGGTATTTAAAAAATAATATTATGAAGTTATGGTCAAGAGTATCATTTCTTTTAAAATTAGAGTTTACTTTTATAAAAGTGGAGTGCGAATATCGCTTTCCAAAAATAAAAACTTTAAAAATAACAATGAAGTTTAAAGAGTTAGGGGAATAATTTGTCACCAAACCTTTTTGAAAATAAGAAACCTGAATGGTTTATTTATTGGAAGATAAAGGGTTGATGGGATCACTATGTTATTATTATAGGAGTTATTTTTTGGAATTCATTATTATAGGAGTTGCTAAAGTGAGACTTGGTGGCAATCCCAGAAATGGTTATTATGGAATGCTTTTTTCATTAATCTATTGTTATCTCTGGAGTTTGATGCAGTTTGATTTCAATGCTAATTCACTCTCCTCTCGTTTTTTTTTCAGTGGGAATTCAAGCTCCCACTCTATTCTTGCTTTATCGAAAAAAAAGGCAAAGGGACACAATAAATTGATCTGTATATTTTGCGGGAGGCAATATTTGCACTTTATTTTTATACAATTACATTATATAAAATGACCCTTTTATTTCTAATTTTATAAAAATAAATTTTTTTCCTCAAATACCACAATTATCCTTTCAGTTATAGAAATATATATTTCTCTCATTCTTTCTACCCAATTTAACGTTTTGGATAATTTACAATTTCTCTCAATTATTTATCTACTTTGTATTAATTATTTGTTCTCTTTTAGTTAGGGTTTAATATTGATTTTTGTACATAACAATGGAAGATGGTAAACATGTAAGAACTATCAAAATTTTATGAGCCATTCAACACCATCGATATTAAAGGTGATGGTAATTTTTTATTTTATATTTTATTTAGGGTAAAGTGCAAAAAATCCCCTTGAATTATTGATTTTTTGCAATTAACCCCCTGAACTATAGATTGCCCCCCTAAACTATTGATTTGTTGTAATTAAGGACAAATCCATCACAAAAGACTATTTTACCCTCTGTTATTAAATTTATCATTTCTTATTAAATTATTTTTTATTATATTTTCTCTTATTTAAATATTAATTATATCATTTACCTTAATTTTATAATTAGTATCAATTGATTATAAAAAAGGAAAAAAAATAAATAAATTTGTAGCGATCATTTTCTAAAATGATTAACTTATTATAATAAAGCTTATTATACTCACTTTAAAAAAATTAATAAATTACGTAAATAAAAAATATCTTATTTTTAATGCAATGTATTCATGAAAATTAAGAAATTACTTAAATTGTTCCAAAATTTTCTATTTAAGATTTTTATTTAAATAATTAATTTAAAAATTAAAGGTAAACTTATGCAAATTTAATGGAGAATATTTCATTAAATTAGTATGAATTTTTTTCATAATTTATTTTAACAAGAAAAATATATAAAATGTAATTCAATAAGAAAGGGTATTATGGTTATTTAATGAAAAATAGATAAAACAATGGGGCATTTTGCAACTAAATGTGATAGTTTAGGGAGTTTTATACACAAAACATAGTTCAGGGGGGTTATTTGCAAATTTAGACATAGTTGAGGGGGTTTTTTTTGCACTTTACCATTTTATTTATTTATTTATTTTCGTATTGTGTGTTTTGAGTTAATTTAATTTAATTTTATTTTATTTTATTTTCTTTCTTACATGTGATTTTTAAGAATTAATTTGGAATGTATTTAATCTTGAAGTTTTTCTTGTTGATGAGAAAAGCCCAGTTTTGACAATAAAATTTCAAGATTAGAGATTTTATGAAAAAAACGAGAGAGAGAGAGAGAGAGAGAGAGATGGGTATTATGTGAAAACATGCCTCCATAGGATTCAACTTCCAAATATTTTCTACTAATTTATTTATTTATTTATTTTTTTCAGCAAAAGTGATAGGAATAACTGATATATAGAAAGGATTAAGAAGATGATAAAATGATAGTTTTATCCTAAGTCACATAATTCGCTCAAATCACTGACGCTTCATCGCTCCGCGCACGAATTGACGTTTTGAGAGCAAATTTGCCAAAAATTCATGCTCTCATATTTTTGAATTCGCGAATTCAATTTAAGAATTCGCCAGTTTTTAAAGTTCAATTTGACGAATTGTGTAAGGTAAAATCGCGTATTTTGTTTAAGAATTCGACGACTTTTGATAGTAAATTCACGAATTTAGTGTGAATCTTGAGAAATTTCGATTTTACTCCCAACTCAAATAGACCAAATAAGATTAATTATGTCAAAAAGTAATCAATTTAATTTAATTAAGTAAACTCTGTCCTTTATAGATAAAAATCAAATAATATGAGTTATATAACAGTATACTTAATATTTAAATAATACTTACGTAACTTACTTTCATTAGATAATACTTACGTAACTTACCTTCATTAGCTTTTGGGTTTGGAAGTTTGGATATTTCATATCTGTTTTAAAGTTTAGTAGTAGAATTTGCAAACTGAATTATTGTTGTCTTTTTCTTTTACTTTTGAACATTGTTATTTCAAAGACAATGATTGTTATCTTGAGAGTTTAAAGCAGGTTAAATGTATAAAAGACAATGCTTTTGAACATTGTTTTTTCTATTATGCCCAATTTATTGTTATGTTTTTATTTTTGTAAAGTAGCTTGTTTGATTGTCATGTTTGTTAATTTATGCATTTTTATAAAGCAGGTTATATTGGTTGTAATGGACTCATATTATATTCACTATTGTCTTTTTATTTGCACGTAATTTATTTAAAACATATATTTATTATTATAAATTAATATTTTATATATTTATAATGCGGCGTTCTAGCGGTGCTCCCGCTCTAAGATTTTTTGGATATGCCGCTCTCCCGCTCCCACTCTATGTGATTTAGGTTTTATCTAAAATTAATTAGTGCATTTAATATTCCATGTAAGATTAAGGAAGATAATTGGTTTATTGCCATATTAAATTTATAGTGCAAAGAAAAGTTATGGTAAAATAAAATAAGAATGCATTAATTAATTAGCTTAGGGGATAAGTTTAAACCTAACCCCAAAAATGATCAAGAATAAAATTTAAGAATAGAGAAAGAAAACCAATAAAGGAAAATAATTTCCTTATCACATTCTTTTTAATTTTCTGGCAAATTTGTGAACAAGTGCCACAAAATTTTCGGCTCTTCTGCTCCAAAATGAAATGTTCCAAATGTTCCTGCCTCCTCCTTTTTTTCTCATCTATGGCTCCCTTATGTCTCGCAACTCAGAGACCTAATAGGAAATTTGAAAGTTAAAAAAAAAAAAAACTGTTGAACGTTCATCCAGTAGTTTTAATTTGTTGATACATACGAAATCAGCATATGCAATGAGCTGTGAATGACACAACTACTAATTTTACATGATTTTTTTATTTTTTATTTTTGCTTTCGTTTGCCTTATCATGCATAAAAACTTATCAAACTTAATACTTTGGATGACTTTTGTTTTTATATATTACTAACCAACCAAAATTTTAGAGTGAACTTATTTTTCTATCAAAACATGATTAATGTCAGATAACATCTAAGATGTTGGAGTAAATTGAAAAAATGAAATACTTCTTTCCCGTTGTTTCATGAATTGGAATTCCAAATGGTTCTAACTTCACAAACTCCTCAGCTTCCAGCTTACCCCATAATCCAATTGAGGAGGGTAAAACCAATGGCTGGTAGAATTGTAACCCTCAATATTAGAAAATGTGAACACAATGCAATTTACCTTTCACCCCAGAAATAATATGAAATTGCTAAACCATATTGATCTCATTTACACAACTACACGAGGGAGTATTCAATGTGGAAAATTTATGCAAAATTTATGATAATACAATTATTATAATAACATGTTTATGAGATAAATAACATATACATAATATATATGCTAGAACAACAATTAATTAAGTAACCGCGAATCAAAATCTATACTACTAAATTGGGTTCGATTTGAAATGTTTGGGTAAGAGTCACATTAGCTAATTAAGTAACCGCGAATCAAAATCTATACTACTAAATTGGGTTCGATTTGAAATGTTTGGGTAAGAGTCACATTAGCTGGTCACACACATTTAGTCCAAATCACTCGATTTCACCAATTAGATTATAACCACTAACGACTACTGAATGGGCTAAGCCCAAGTCCAACATGAACGCGGGTTTTGCTTGGGTTAAACCTCATATAGAGAGCTGGTCCTTACCCCACCATCACTTATTTATTTGATCGACCACTCCTCTTTAAATTCAATTTCTCATTTATTCAAAACAGATTTGAGCAAATAAACACACAACGTTCATTTACTCTTGAAGAGGAATGTGCCGACCCACTTCAAAATTTGAGTGGGACCTACTTTAATTTTGATCTAAGATGCTTCATCAAAGTCTAGTTTCCAACAATCAGCACTGGCAATGAACTGCCCATGACAGAACTACCAAGTTTACATGATTTTTTTTTTTTTTTTTCATCTATTACTATTATCATACATAAAAAAACTGACGAAAAACCTAGTAGTATGACTTTTGCTTATACATATTATTATTAACCAAATAAAATTTTACAGTGAACTAAAGTTGAACTAACATTAAAATATGATTAATGTCATGTTATGTTTAAGATGTTGGCGTCAACTGAATAAATTAAAACATATTTTAATATTTTTCCTCCAGTCTCTGGTTTAGTTTGTGGGTATTCATTATGTACACTTGTTGACAATACCGTTAGAGGTGTGTAAAATAATCGACCTACCACGGGAGGGCAACACTGAATTTAAATTGACCCATAATTAAATGGTGTGTGGATAGAAAAAATAGACTTAAATTTGTATTCGTTAATTTTCAACCTCTATTGAAACCGTTGTTGTTGAACAAAGGTGAATTTAAAACAAAAATATATATCACGAAGAAGTACATAACATTTTTTAAAGGGTGAAAGGGTAAAGCAAACATACTACAATTATTTTATGTAATTTGTGCTTGTGCGGAGTACTACTACCAAAGTCAAACGCACCCAAAAACTAAAATAAATCTAAATTTTAAATCTAAGATTGTGTTATGCTTTACTAATGATTTTTAAATACAAGCATAGGGATGGCAACCAGGCGGCGGGTTTGGAGCGGGTTTTCTTAAATCCCGCCCCATCCTTTTTAATTTTTGTCAAGTTCATGCCTGTCCCGAGACCTGCGACGGATTAGATTTTCATGTCCAGTCCCGCCCCATTGTGAAATACTGTGCCCCCGTGCCCGCCCCGCTAACAAAATTTTTTTTCCCACTTTTTTAAACTTAAGCTCCTGCTATTTAAATGTGAAAAGTCTTAAAATGACACAACATAAATGAAATTATGTATCCTAACAAAAAAATAATAATAATAAAATAACATACACATAACATAATTCAGAGAACATAATAAACAAGAATAAAAGTTTAATACAACAAAATCACAAGAAGTTCTAAAGTCCAACATTCACGATAACCAAAACAAAAGTAAATTTAATACCAAGTTTACATCTCAAATTAGGATTGTAAGAGATGGGTAACTGGATAAGCCGCTAAAATAAGTTATTAATATTACATATATATATATATATATATATATATATATATATATATATATGCTTAGCGGGGCGGGCCCCTAGAATATGTATACTGAACCTTTACCCGTCCCGTGACCCGCGACGGGTACAAAATTTGTATCCATGCCCACCCTAACGGCATAAAAAGTGTTCCTATATTCGTTATTAACGGGGTGAGACGGGACGGGACGTGGTGAGGCCCCGATGAAACGATAAAACTTGACATCCTTATACAAGCATGGTCTTTAGGCTAATTATATATTATTCTTAGATTAGTCATGAGTATGTACCAATTTGGATGTTCATAGTTGAACGTATTTTTTTTCGAAAGTAAATGAACTTAGTATATATATTTTATCATTTTCTCAATAGAATAGAGAAAATTTTGGAACATCAAACTTATTCTTCCATGCAGAGAAAGCTAGGGCATATATTCTCATGCTTACATTTGTAAATTCAATGATTGGTATCATATATTGGATGCCCAAGGAAATGCTTACATTTATCGTTAATAATAATCTTTGTCACAAATATCAGCACACCTATGGCTAACAAGGTGCTATTTGATGAAATCCCAAAAAATATACTATCAATTTAAGAAAAGCTCTGTAAATAATTAAAGCATTACTAAAATAATATAGAACTTTTGGACATGACAAATATTATATGTAATTAAAAAAATAATCAAACACAAAATTTGTTCATCTCCTAAGAAAATATAAAAGTACCAACTTTATGTGTGGGGGGAGTGTGTGCGTGTTATCATTGTGCAACTTGAACCAATGCAAATGCATAGAATCTTTCATTCAGTAGATGACTATTAGAAATTGTAATCATAATTTATTTTGATGAAATAGATGACTATTAGAAATTGTAATCATAATTTATTTTGATGAAAGCTTTCTTGCCTTCAAAAAAAAAAAAAAAAAAAAAAAGGAAGAAGAAGAAGAAAAGTCAAGAAGGAAAAAAATAATAACCAATACTATATTTGTAGACGCCTAAAATTTGTGATGGTTTAATCACCGTCCGATTAGTCAAGAAGTAAAATATTTCTTGATTAATTAAATTCCACAAATACGGGTCCATCAAGGGACATGTGTCAAAATCCTAAAGGTCTAGACCTTTAAAGAAAATGACGGTTTAATTCAAATTCAATTCAAATTCAAATTTGAATTGATTTTTATATAAAGAGAAACAAATCCCTTATTTATGGAAAAATCTCACAATATGGGGGAGTTTTCCAAATGAAACAACCCACTATTTGGCCTATAAATACAAAGTCATCCTACACACCTACGGAGGCACAGAGAAAGAGACAAACAGAACATCGAAGCTCTAAAGTTTCTGTAGAAGAAGAAAAACAAGCGTCCACTGTTCGAGATCAAGCCTCTTTGGCCCTTGTTCAAAAATCCATTTGAGTTTTCTTCAATTTTGAAAAACTCAAATACAATCCAACCACCCGCCCAAGATCAAGCTTCCGAAGCCTTTGCGTCGACGTTCCAAGGAGATTCAATCAGAGAGAGATTCTATACTGTAATAGAATCGCAAAACAGAGAACTGTACTCATTTATTTTCTGATATTATTTAATAAAATTATTGTTTATCGCATTTCATTCCTGAATTTTCGGAATCAAAATTTGCGTGTACAATATTTTTAACTCGCTCTCACTATTATATTTTGTCGTAATTTACCAAATCTTCAACCACAAAAATTTACCGTAAAATTTTTGGTTACAATAAGGTTATAAAGAACTGTTAGGATTTGAGTCTCAAATTGTATCAATAATACGTTTCATACGGTTAGGATTTGAGTCTCAAATTCTATCAATAATACATTTCATTTTATAGTCAGGCCTTTAAGTAATTGTAATCCCTGTCCACTTAGGAATTGGGTTTAAGACTTTACAAATTGATATCTAGGTTATTATTGAAAGGTATGAGTTGGGAGAAATGTAGCCCTAGAGTGGAAGCGAGCTTATGAAGGTTGATGGGTAGAAAGAGTTAAGAGTTTGGTAGAGTGAACACCAATAGAGAGGGAATCTTACAAAGTACAAAGAGAATTTCAGGGTAAGAGGTTGTGTGTGTACATGTTTCAGTGTTGGTAATTCTCTACTGTTGTATTATCTTAACAACAATATAGTGAATATCTTCTCATCCATGGATGTATCCGAGCGTTATGGTGAACCGAGTATACCTTGTGTTCTGGTATGCTTGCTTGTTGTTTGCTTCCGTTGTGCCCCCATGCTTGTTGTTTGCTTCTATCTAGAATGTTTAGCCTTTATGTGAAGAAATTTCAAAAAACACAAGCACTTTTAACAGGTTTCAATTGCAAGTGGAGTCAATCAACCAGCTTGTATGGTTACGATCGTTAGAGAGGTTCGGTTGAAATGGTAGAATCCATTGATATGTTGACAAAATAATGATTGGTTATACATATGAAGCTTGAATAATCATGATGAGGAGCTTTAAAGGTTTGATTAAACTAGCATGGTGTTGGGATTTATATGCCCTGGCATAGCAAATTCCTATTTAGGTTATAGTAACATATGTTCCTGACATATCTGAAATATTTATGATTTATATAATTGGTGATTTCAATGTATTATGTTTTAATTCATTATTGAATTGATAGTGTCCATTTGATTACAAGAGATATTTATATATATATGTGATGGCGATCAATACATGAATATAAATAGTAATCATAAATTGTTCATAGTCGGTAATTATGGATAGACTCATAATTAATTAAGACTTGAACTGGATCCGCATTAGGTTGAGATATATTGTGAGAGCCGTCGTATGCAATTGCTCCCTCTCATCGTCATGGTATTTGACTCTTAAGCATGAGAGAAGTATAGACTCTTTTATTAATTAGTAATTATTTTCATTTGTTCGGCGGAATCTTCAGAATCCTTAGATTAACACTTTGGATAATTATGTAATTAATAGTTAGAGGGTTATATTTTCAACATGTACATCATTGCTACTTGTATTTATTTTGTGTTAATTATGGTTGATCACAAAGTAAATTCGAAGGTCTTCGTGTGTTTTTAGACAAAATGATTTATTATATATTTATTTATTTAAATTATTATTTTTGTCAAACAAATGTTTTATTATGATCAAGTCAGAAATAATCAAAGGTACCAAAATAAATATATTAATAAAGTAGTCGGATTGATGACTTTATTTATCCGATAACTAATTATGCATAAAGGGGTCAAAGCGCAACATTGACTTAGAGGTTATTTATTATTTAATTGGAGTTCAATTAATTTCTTTTAGTGGAGTAGAAATTAGTTTATGAATTAATTGAATTGGGTCCATGGACTGGGCCAATTATTAATTTATTATAGCCAATAAAATAATAAGCCCAAAGGATTCTCACTCATAACCCAACTTGATATTGGAATTCTATTAGATTTGAGACATGTGAATTAGAGATTAAGAATGATTTATTGTTTTATTTTCCTTATCTTTATGTTGCCTATATATATAGATGGTCTATGTTTATTTGAGGATGAGATTTTTGGAATTAGGAAAAAAGAATATATTTTTTCCCTCTCTAGATTTTAGGGATTGCTTTCTCATCTAATGGAGGCTTCCACAAGCCTAATTTTCCAAGGTCATTCATGGAGGCTTATGAGTGATTCCTAAAGGCAAAACAATTACTAAGAAGATGGAGATCCAAGAAGAAGGCATCTTGTTAAGGGATCTACAATAAGTGAGAACATTCACTTTAGAGGAAAGATTTAAAGGTTTACTCAGACCTTTGATGTAAGTATTCAATCTATTAATTGAATGATACATCATATTTTATTTTTGCATAAAACTTGTCTCTATGTGATGAATCAAGATCTATTAATCAAAATCCCTTAAAAAGTTTTTAAAACTTGCACATTTCCCAACAGTGGTATCGGAGCATGGTTTGATTCATTACTAGAGATCATATTTTTATCAAAATTCATCATTCATGGATCCAATTTTGATATGTATATATTTATATTTATTGATGTATGGTTTAATATGTTGATATATATTGATACATGATGATGTATGTATAATTGTGAATATATGATGGTGTATGATTGGGCCATGGATGAAGCTTATAGGTTATTGAATATAATTTTATCTTTGGATGAATGTAATTAAGGCTTTGATTTAGCCGTTTGAAAGTTCAATGAGGTAGTTTAATTTTTTCCATTGTATTTCAAATTGTAAATTTATTTAAAGCCATGTAATCTTCATCAAAGGATGGTATGAAGCTTCAAAAAGGTCCAAAAGGGTTAAATTATGCTTCAGTAATTTTCTGGAATTTTTCCAAAATTTTTCAATTTTTTTTGGAATTTTTTGAGGTTTAATTTAATTTTCTAGGATTTTTTTCTTATTTTTCTGGAATTTTTCGGCATTTTTCCGGTGGCCGGAGCGTTGCTGGCGGCGAGAAGAGGTGTCGGAAGAGGCTGAAATAAGGTGCAATGCACCAAGGATAAGCCTGGCGCGTGAGGAGCACTCGTCAGGAGCTGAAGAGAATGAAAGCATGTTGACGTGTGAGATGCACGCGCCAGCCTAATGCATTTTCCCTCCAGGCGCGTGGAGGCGCGTCCCAGCGCGTACCACGCGTTGCAACACTCCCCAGGCGCGTGGCAGCGCGTGGGGGCACTTGCCTTGCCCTGCTGCTTGCCCCAAGCCCGTGCAAGCGCGTGTGGGGCCCTCCAGGAGCGTTCCAAGCGGCATTTTCCTTCTCCTAACGCGTATTAGCTTCCTATAGGTGTTTTCAGACCGTTGGTGGATGCCCGTACAGCAAGAATAGTATTTAAATGTTAAAAGTTGATTCCATTGGCCATTTTTATTTGCTTTATCTGTCATTTATTGATGTATGTGATGTATGGAATAGATAATTGTTTATTAATTATTATTCATACATTGGATCCATGATATTTAATTAAATGACTTGATTTATATTAATTAAATTATGAAAATTAATTAGATTTGATTACTAATTAATTTGAGGGCACTTATTGGGAAACGAAAAAATATTTTTGTAAATTATTTTTAAAGTGTGCTTCAAATTAAATATTAGTGAATCATTTAAAAGTCTAGATATTTTCTAAATTTAATTAGATTAAGATCAATGCGTTTTTCATGCATTATATCATGTAAATGAATAAAATGAAAACCTTAATTATGAATGATTAAAAATTGAGTGGGAGCGGGAATTTTTATACATTACCCCATGACCTTCGTTATTAAAACCATTGTAATTAGATTTTCAAAAATAAGGTCCCATGCATGATTTGAAGAGTCTTAATATTACAAGAATGGTTATCTCATGAAAATAAAAATATTAAATGTTCATTGTAATTAGATCTTTAAAAATAAGGCCCTACGCATGATTTAAAGAGTCTAGATTATAATGACAAGATATTTAATATTTTATTTTTCATTAGAGCTTTAATAACGTTCTACATTTAATCTAAAATCAATAGTGTTAGCTGTAATACCCCTAATTTTAAAAGGATATTCCTGGTATTTAATTTATTATTTAATTGCATTTTATTTGATTATGTGTCATTTTATGTGATTATTTGCTTACTTGTTTTATATTGTGGTGATTAAATTGAATTAATTGATTTCTTTTTAATTATTTAATTGGAATTATTTGTGTTATTTGACTTATTTAAATTAAGTTAATTGTTTTAATAATATGTAATTGTTGGACTATTTGGATTGCATTAAAATTAATGGTTGTATTAAGTAATTGGGTTGCCTTAATTTTTTTAATTAATTTAATTATTTAAGTGAGTTATTTAATTGATTCACTATTCATTTATTTTGTTTATCGTAACTTAGGGTTTTTAGGATTTAACGTGGCCAACTGATAGTTAGAATTGGAATAGGGTTTTGGTTAATTGAAGCCTATAAATACTATAGGATCTGTCGGCTTGGGGTTTTAGAACAGAAAACCTAATTCTGTAAACCACAAACAAAGAACCTCTACTCCCATGTTGAGAAACAGAGAGTGAACTTGAGGGTTTAACAAAGCAGTTCAAGGGAGAATTCAGAGACTGTGGAATTAAAGTTTCAAATCTGAATCTCAAGGCAAGTTCTGTTCTATTCTATCCCTTTAATATGTGTTCTGTGCATGCTTAGATAGACTCCAGGGATTAAACTAAGTCTTAATTACATTTTTTATACATGTTTAATCAGTATTTAGATGCATTGAATTAATCTGTTTTTCAGTTGTTTAAAAGTTCAGTGTTGAGTCGTGCTGCTGTTGCTTTAAAAACTGGTGTTTAATTCAATTCTTAGTTGTATAATTCTGTCTTGTGATCAATCTGGAATGAGGATGGAACCTTAAAACATGTAAAAAAAATTAATTCAGAGACTGGAAACCACCGGAGTTGGAGAAGACGACAGGAGAACAGACTACGGTTTTTAGGGGTGAGAGCAGGCTCTAAAAAAGGAGGGAGCCTGCTCCCACAAAGCTAGAGCTGGCTCACTAGGGTTGAAAGTCGGTTCTCAACAACCTAGAGCCGGCTCCCAAGGGTGGGGAGCCGGCTTTCCTTGAAACAGAGAAGGCGCTCTTGTTTCAGAGCCTTCTCTCTCTCTTATTACTGCATAAAAATTGATTTTTAAGGTCTGTTTGGCTGAGATTGAGTTTTCTAAAACTGTTTAAAAGCTACTGGATGGTGAAATTCATTGCCAAAGACTTATAAAAATGTTGGGAAACATGGTTACATGTAGATATTGAGGACGGAATTAACATAAGTTCAAACAGAGAACCCTATATAGATGATTGGATAATTAACTTACACTGCCTACTGTTTTAGCACTTTGATTTATTTGCATGATCTTAAATTATGAATCATGTTTTCAGCTGTGATTTAAGCATATAGTAGTTTAAATATGTGTATGCTTAAATGGAATTAACTAGTGTTAAAATCTGTTGTGCATTGCATCAGTTATGGTACTGTTTGAAGAGGTAGATTATGTAAACCTACTTTATCAATTTAAAGGACTGGAATTTGGATTCTAAATCTATTATCGGATGCATGGTTTAGTTATACACATGTTAAACTGTATTTATGCTTATTTTGAAATGTGGTTGAAAACTATTTATACTGTTTTGTCAACTATGGTTGTTGGAGGATAATATGCACGGGTATGGGACGGTGGCATACTAGGTATGGTTTAGTTCAGACACTAAGCCTATCTAATCTGGATTGAGGTTCGGATTAACAATAAAAGTTAAGTCCGACATCTATTTGTGTCAGGTTAATAAATCTCCGAATGACACAACTTAGTTTTTTGGGATGGATTGTTATACATATATCAAGCCACTACACCAGTTGGATGATATTTTGTATTAGGAGGATACGGACTTTATATATTTATATTATGGTCCCATGGTATGAGTTTGAGTCTCAAGATCATGGTTAGGGTGCGTATATCGCCTAGGATGGATAGCTGGATAGTAGTTGCTGTTCCCTGGTAGGTCTAGGTACATATGACCATGTAATGTGCGATTTGCATGGTATCTCTACTCAGGCTGAGACAGACCTATTGGATTAGTGAATGTCCTATAGTATGTAATATATATATATATATATATATATATATATATATATATATATATATATATGGACTACTCTAGATATTGTTGAGTCTATCTAGGATGTATCTGTGTATTGGATTCCTGTTTGGATTGTAGTAGAATAGAACTTGCATGTGGGCCTGACCCACTCTTTTATTTTTCAGGTGCTCGTCAGTTCCAGGGTTAGAGTTTGATCATGCAGAGCAAATACAGACTTCCATTCCACCGACTACGTAGGACTGCTTCCTTATTAGCTTTGGTTTTTTTGATTTCAGATATTTTATTTACGGTTAGGATTTGTTATTAGGGGTTCACTAGATGGATTCCCGAGTTGTTAAATAATTGGAGGTTTTGGAGTTTGGATTTTAATGATTATATTGTGAGGATATTTTTCATTAGAATTCTTTCCAGCTATTTTTATTCATTTCTTATTATTTATATTTGTATTTTGTGTTCAATTATATATTAATTGTTTGATATTTCTCTCGGTTTTGGGCCCGGGCCTGATCAACCCTTGTTTCGGATCCGAGGGGTATCACAGTTGGAATCAGAGCCAGGTTCAAGTGTCTCTAGGATTCTATCGTATAAGACTTCCGCGTAGCGTTCTCTATTGTTTAAAGCTTAAGTTTAGGACTCATTGTATTCTTTTACGGTTCGGTTTAATCATACTGATGTCTGTCTTTCTGTGTTGACAGAATGGTTAACACAAGAACCAGACGAAACAATCAACGACGAAGGGAAGCGGCCAGTAGGCAGCGTCAGGAGGATGATAGTTGTTCTATGAGGAGCAGGAGGAAGTTCAGCAGACTCGGGATCAGGGAGGAGATCCAGAGTATCTTCCTCACCTCAATGACTTTATTGCTCGGGCTATAGAAGCAGGGGTAACAGCTGCACTTCGGAATCAGCCTCAAGTACAGCTGGCACTGTTACCAGCACCGGTTGTTCAGACTGATATTTGGGAGAAGGCTAGGAGTTCTTTCATAAAGAGGAGCCTACCCGAGTTTACAGGCTCCACTGATGTAAGAGCAGCTCACCAATGGAAACAGGACATCGAGCGACACCTTCGCTTGGTTCAATGCACGGAGGTTCAGAGGCAGATGCTTGCTACCTTCAAGCTAGTTGGAGATGCCCTGCAGTGGTGGGAGTCAGTTACCACTACAGAGGAGAGGATATCATTAACTTATGATGAGTTCAATGCACACTTTGAAGAGAAGTACTTCCCTTACACAGTTAGGGCAGCTATGAAGACATAGTTCCTTAATCTGCAGCAGGGGAACATGACAGTAGCAAAGTATGAGCAGCAGTTTACGCGCTTATCTCTTTTTGCACTGGAGGAGGTGGATACAGAGGAGAAGAAGCGCATCAGTTTCGTTAAGGGACTGATGTGGTCTATCGAGAGAGCTATTACAAGTAGTCCAGCCTATACTACCTATGCTCAGGTAGTAGACGTCGCTCTTCAGCAGTATCAGTTGACTGTGGATTTTCGACAGTCCAAGGGTGAGAAGCGGGGTGACAGGGACTCTGCTAATCAGTCAGCTGAGAAAGGGAATGGGAACGAAAACCGACAGAACGACACGGGCAAATTCTAGGGGTAGCAGCCTTGGAAGAAGCACAAGGGTGGTTCTGATGCTCCCAAAGATGTGGCACCTGTTCAGCGACAGCAGAATGGGGGACCACAGGCAGGACAGGGTCAGCCACAGGCTAACCAACAGAGGAGGCCATTTGGGACTTTCCAAGGTAGTTACTATACTTGTGGAGAGTATGGTTATACTTCCAGGCAGTGTCCTATAGTAAGACGGGGACAGGGACAGGGACAGCATGTGCAGCAGGGGCAGAGGGCGCCAGTGCCTCTACCAGCTCCATAGGTTCCACGGATTCAGGGACAGACATATCTAACTTTACCAGCGCCACTGCAGCCTCAGGGACAGGCACCGCAGCAGTTACATTAAGGAAGGGTGTAGAACCCTATGCCACAGGACATGCAGGTACCTCAGGCTGTTGAGGGTAAGTTTCCTATTCATGGTTTACTTGGACGTGTTTTATTTGATACGGGTGCTACACACTCATTTGTAGCTAGGACTTTTATTGCTTTGTCTGGGATGACGACTCGGGTATGCAGTAGACCTCAGGGTATTTCTACATCGTTGAGCAATATAACTATTCTTTATGAGAGTAATGGGCCTGTGACACTAGACATTGGTAGACTCAGATTTCTAGCCAATCTTTTGGTCTTGAACATGCACACTTATGATATGATACTTTGGATGGATTGGTTATCGCATTGCCATGCCCAAGTTGATTGTTATGATAGTTCAGTTGTTTTCACCATACCTGGTCAGGACATGTACGTCGTCACTATGTCGCTTTCTAGCGGGGTCATTAGCACCTATTTGTTTCATGTGGATGAGGAAACGGAGGAGGTAACTACTGTATCATTGGATAATATACCAATTGTACAGGATTTTCTAGATGTATTTCAGGAGATTCCAGGGTTGCCGCCTAGTCGCGAGATCGACTTTGTGATAAACTTAGCTCCAGACACTACGCCTATTGCTAGGGTACCGTATAGGATGGCACCAGTGGAGATGCGCGAGCTGAGGGATCAGATTTAGCAGCTATTCAGCCAGGGTTTTATTCGCCGAAGTACTTTACCCTGGGGAGCACCGGTCTTGTTTGTGAAGAAGAAGAATGGTTCGCTTCGCCTGTGTATAGATTACAGGGAGTTAAATAAGGTTACTATTCGTAACAAGTATCCTTTGCCCATGATTGATGACTTGTTTGATCAGCTGAAGGGAACTACCTATTTCTCTAAGATAAATCTGCGGTTTGGATATCATTAACTTCGAGTTCGGGAACAAGCTGTTCCAAAGACAGTGTTTCTCACTAGATATGGATCTTATGAGTTTCGGGTGATGCCGTTCGGGTTGACTAATGCACCAGCTGTCTTTATGGATTTAATGAACAAGGTCTCCAAGGCCTATTTGGATCAGTTTGTCATCGTATTCATTGATGATATTTTGATTTATTTGAGGTCTGAGGACGATCATGCCAGACATCTTCGGGTAGTCTTGTAGACGATCATGCCAAGTTCTAGAAATGTGAATTTTGGCAGCGGGAGGTGAAGTTTCTGGGTCACGTGGTGTCAGAAAGAGGAATAACAGTAGATCCAGCCAAGGTTTCAGCGGTGGTTGAGTGAGGACTGTTGATCAAAGCCCTAATCCACTTGTTTTAATGATAACAAATCAGTTAAAGATGTTTTATATTCTAATATTTCAACTGAGTTTAAATGCAAGGAAAAATGAATGTTTCCTAATTGAAGAAAAGAAAGGATCTTCATGTCATTATATGGGATTAGATGCAGAGACAAGAGGATATAAACACTCATACAAAGTGCACTTAACAAAGTTCAAAATGTCAAATTGTGGTTCAACAAAAAGGAGCTCAAAACAGCATTATCAGCAATATACGTTGACCGGTTTGTGCCATACGTCGACCGGTATCTATGCAGAGGCAAAACTCAAAGAACAGCTCACATACGTCGACCGGTTTGACACATACGTCGACCGGTTTGAAGTATATGTCAACCGGTATCTATGATGTAACAAAATTTAAGAAGAAGCTCTATAAGTCGACCGGTTTAAAGCATACATCAATCGGTATCTAGGCAGTACTGAAATCTCAGGAACTGAACATATACGTCGACCGGTTTGAAGCATACGTCGACCGGTATCTAGGTAGTACTGAAATATCAGGAACTCAACATATACGTCGACCGGTAAGTAGCATACATCGACCGGTTTGATAAAGGATACATCAACCGGTTTATGACACACGTCGACCGGTTTGGTCGCAGCTCTGCAGATTCAAAATTCAAACGGCTAGAATTTCATTTAATGCTTGCAACCACCTACAACAGCTCTATTGAACTCGAAATCTCTTCAAATACAGATGGATAGTCTATAAACAAAAAGTACTTCCTTGTGAGAACATTCAAGATTTTCATTCAAGAGCATTCAAAGAGCCTGACATTCTCATCTGAGCATTTACTTTTTATTTTCTCTCTCATATCAGTTCAGAGACTAGAGCTTCATTTATTTCAGTGTGAGAATTTTTCTTGTAATATCTTTTAGAAAGAGAGAGAGAGAGACAAAAACATTATTGTAATTTTCATTTTCATATCTCTACCATTTTGTAAGGGTTGGTGTGACCCAAAACCAAAGCTTAGGAGAAAAGTGTTCTTCAAGCAAGGAAGTGAAGCATAGTTGTGCTTCAATTAACGGTTTGCTCTCCACCATTAAGGAGGAGCTTTAGTGATTTTGGAAAGTCTCAAGGGAGGACCTTGAGCTGAGGAATAGGAGCTTCCGAACCTCGCTAAATCACCGAGTCACTGTTTGCAATTCTCTATCTCTATCATCTTTAATTGCACTTATATTGCTTAAATATTTTTATTGTGTATTGCATTTTATGTTGTTGAAGATAAATTTTTAAATTACAAACATTGGCCATTGACTCTATTCACCCCCCTCTAGAGTCAATTAGTGACTAACAGGGACAGCCTACATCACCTACCGATATTCAGAGTTTCCTCGGATTGGCAGGGTATTACAGGAGGTTTATCCAGGGGTTCTCAAAGATAGCAAGACCACTCACTCATCTAACTAAGAAGGGTGTACATTTCGTGTGGGATGAATATTGTCAGAAAGCTTTTGATGAGCTGAAGACTAAGTTGACTTCTGCACCAGTTTTGTCTACCCCACAAAACTGGATTGAGTATCTTATTTACACAGATGCTTCGTTGCAGGGTCTTAGATGTGTTTTGATATAGGAGGAGCGACCGATTTCATATGGATCTCGAAAGCTTAAGTCTCACGAGCTTAATTATCCAACACATGATTTGGAGTTGGCAGCTATTGTCTTTGCCTTACGTATTTGGAGGCATTATCGGTTGGGTGAGTCCATCAGATTATTTTGCGATCACAAGAGTCTGCAGTATTTGTTCACTCAGCGGGAGCTGAATATGAGACAACGCAGATGGTTGGAGTTTTTAAAAGACTATCACTTCTCTATACAGTACCATTCAGGGAAAGCGAATGTGGTGGCGGATGCACTTAGTCGCCGACCTGTTGGTAGTATTTCTATTTTATTCACCACTGAGTGGAATGCTTTGAGGACAGTGGATGAGTTGTCGGATGCTTTCATGGCTTGCATAGTAGTTACACCTTCTATCATTCACAAGGTTTTGAAGGCACAATTCACGGATCAGCAGTGCATTGACAAGGTTGCAGAGATGGCTTCTGGGGAGGTCCCATTTTACTATGTTAGGGCTGATGGAGGTTTGAGGTACAAAGGACGGTTAGTGGTACCTTTTGCTGATGATTTGAGGAAGGATGTGATAACTGAGACTCACCACTCTGAGTTTTCTGTTCATCCAAGAGGCGACAAGATGTATCAGGATATGAAGCAGTAGTTTTGGTGGGCAGGTATGAAGAGGGACATTGCTCTTTTTGTTTCTCAGTGTAGTACTTGTCAAATGGTCAAGATTGATCATCAGAGGCCGCCAAGAGCTCTACAGCCACTGCTGATACCGGAGTAAAAATGGGAGAGCATTTTTATGAATTTTGTGGAAGGGTTGCCAAATTCCTTTAAGGATTACAATTCCATTTGGGTCATCGTGGACAGATTGACGGAATCAGCTCACTTCGGAGCAGTTGGTAAGACTTTACATTTCAGAGATTGTAAAGTTGCATGGAATTCTATTGTCTATTATATCGGACAGGGATTCGAGCTTTGTGTTCGGATTCTGGAATAGTTTTCAACAGGCTTTGGGTATAGAGTTGCATCTTAACACTGTTTATCATCCTTAGATTAATGGACAGATTGAGAAGGTTAATCAAATCATGGAGGATATGCTTCGGTCGTGTGTTCTTGATTTCAAGGGCCATTGGTAGGATTATTTACCACTGGTGGAGTTTGCCTATAACAATAGTTTTCAGAAGACTATTGGAATAGCACCATTTGAGGCGTTATTCGGCCGACCATGTCGATCACCTGTTTGTTAGATGGAGGTTGGCGAGAGCAGATTCTTCTGTCCTGAATTCATTAAGGATACTTCAGAGAAGATGGCTCTTATTAGGGATCGCATGCGTACTGCTCAGAGTAGGTAGAAGAGTTATGCAGATCGTCGCACACGTGCTTTGGAGTTTCAGGTTTGGGATCAGGTTCTCCTCAAAGTGTCGCTTATGAAAGGTGTAATGCGCTTTGGGAAGAAAGGGAAATTGTCTCCGTGGATTTGTCGGTCCATTTATGATTACGGATCGAGTTGGAGCTGTTGCTTATCGGTTGGCACTTCCGGATAATTTGGAGCGCGTACACAATGTATTCCATGTTATGGAAATTTCTGTGAGATGAGGATCGATATCAGCATATCGATGTTGGGGAGATTGAGTTGCAGCCGGATGTAACTTATTTGGAGCCACCGTGTCGTATTGTCAACCGTCGGGATCAAATCCTTCGTAATAAGGTTATTCCTTTAGTGTGTGTTCAATGGAGTCATCACAATGAGGCTGAGTCAACTTAGGAACAGGAGGATATCATTCGCTCGCAGTTTCCTGAAATATTAGAAGAAGGTAAGAGTGAATTCCGAAAACAGAATTCCTTTTGTTAGGGGGGAAGAATGTAATACCCCTAATTTTAAAAGGATATTCCTAGTATTTAATTTATTATTTAATTGCATTTTATTTAATTATGTGTTATTTTATGTGATTATTTGCTTACTTGTTTTATATTGTGGTGATTAAATTAAATTAATTGATTTATTTTTAATTATTTAATTGGAATTATTTGTGTTATTTGACTTATTTAAATTAAGTTAATTGCTTTAATAATATGTAACTGTTGGACTATTTGGATTGCATTAAAATTAATGGTTGTATTCAGTAATTGGGTTGCCTTAATTGTTTTAATTAATTTAATTATTTAATTGAGTTATTTAATTGATTCACTGTTTATTTATTTTGTTTATCGTAACTTAGGATTTTTAGGATTTAACGTGGCTAACTGATAGTTAGAATTGGAATAGGGTTTTGGTTAATTGAAGCCTATAAATATTATATGATCTGTCGGCTTAGGGTTTTAGAACAGAAAACCTAATTCTGTAAACCACAAACAAAGAACCTCTACTCCCGTGTTGGGAAACAGAGAGTGAGCTTGGGTGATTAGCAAAGCAGTTCAAGGGAGAATTCAAAGACTGTGGAATTAGAGTTTCAAATCTGAAACTCAAGGCAAGTTCTGTTCTGTTCTATCCCTTTAATCTGTGTTCTGTGCATACTTAGATAGACTCCAGGGATTAAACTAAGTCTTAATTACATTTTTTATACGTGTTTAATCAGTATTTTGAAGCATTGAATTAATCTATTTCTCAGTTGTTTAAAAGTTCAGTGTTGAATCGTGCTGCTGTTGCTTTAAAAACTGGTGTTTAATTCAATTCTTAGTTCTATAATTCTGTCTTGTAATCAATCTGGGATGAGGATGGAACCTTAAAACATGTAATAAAATTGAATTTAGAGACTGGAAACCACCGGAGTCAGAGAAGACGACAGGAGAACAGACTACGACTTTTAGGGGTGAGAGCAGGCTCCCAAAAAGGAGGGAGCCTGCTCCCACAAAGCTAGAGCCGGCTCTCTAGGGTTGAGAGTCGGCTCTCAACAACCTAGAGCCGGCTCCCAAGGGTGGGGAGCCGGCTCTCCTTGAAACAGAGAAGGCTTTCTTGTTTCAGAGCCTTCTCTATCTCTCTTATTACTGCGTAAAAATTGATTTTTAAGGTCTGTTTGGCTGAGATTGAGTTTTCTAACACTGTTTAAAAGCCACTGGATGGTGAAATTCATTGCCAAAGACTTATAAAAATGTTGGGAAGCATGGTTACATGTAGATATTGAGGACGGAATTAACATAAGTTCAAACAGAGAACCGTATGTGGATGATTGGATAATTAACTTACACTGCCTACTGTTTTAGCACTTTGATTTATTTGCATGATCTTAAATTATGAATCATGTTTTCAGCTGTGATTTAAGCATATAGTAATTTAAATATGTGTATGCTTAAATGGAATTAATTGGTGTTAAAATCTGTTGTGCATTGCATCAGTTATGGAATTGTTTGGAGAGGTAGATTATGTAAACCTACTTTATCAATTTAAAGGACTGGAATTTGGATTCTAAATTTGTTATTGGATGCATGGTTTAGTGATACACATGTTAAATTGTATTTATGTTTATTTTGGAATGTGGTTGATAACTATTTATACTATTTTGTCAATTATGGTAGTTGGAGGATAGTATGCACCGGTATGGGACGATGTCATACTAGGTATGGTTTAGTTCAGACACTAAGCCTATCTAATCTGGATTGAAGTTCGGATTAACAATAAAAGTTAAGTCCGACATCTATTTGTGTCAGGTCAATAAATCACCGAATGACACAACTTGGTTTTCTGGGATGGATTGTTATACATATATCAAGCCACTGCACCAGTTGGATGATATTTTGTATTAGGAGGACACGGACTTTATATATTTATATTATGGTGCCATGGTATGAGCTTGAGTCTCAGGATTATGGTTAGGGTGCGTATATCGCCTAGGATGGATAGCTGGACAGTAGTTGCTGTTCCCTGGTAGGTTTAGGTACACATGACCACGTAATGTGCGATTTGCATGGTATCTCTACTCAGGCTGAGACAGACCTATTGGACTAATAAACGTCCATAATATACATATATGGACTACTTTAGATATTGTTGAGTCTATCTAGGATGTATCTGCGTATCGGATTCCTGTTTGGATCGTAGTAGAATAGGACTTGCATGTGGGCTTGACCCACTCTTTTATTTTTCAGGTGCTCGTCAGTTCCAGGGTTAGAGTTTGATCGTGCAGAGCAGAAACATACTTTCATTCCACCGACTACGTAGGACTGTTTCCTTATTAGCTTTGGTTTTTTTGATTTCAGCTATTTTATTTACGGTGGGGATTTGTTATTAGGGGTCCACTAGATGGATTCCCGAGTTGTTAAATAATTGGAGGTTTTGGAGTTTGGATTTTAATAATTATATTGTGAGGATTTTTTTCATTAGAATTCTTTCCAGCTATTTTTATTCATTTCTTATTATTTACATTTGTATTATGTGTTCAATTACATATTAATTGTTTGATATTTCCCTTTGGTTTGGGCTTGGGCCTGATCAACCCTTGTCTCGGATCCGTGGGATATCATATTAGCTCCCCAACAGAGTGGTCTACACTAGGTGATTTTAGAAAGGTTAAACAAAATCGGGAATCATTTCTTATGATAGACAAGACATTGTCTTAAGAGATATGGAAATAATGGGATTTGCTTGCCAATAGCAATAATGAATTTCGCCAACCGAATAAGTTATTGGCGTATTAGTTATCCGATTTTTCTTGCAGTGGTTAAGGGACCCACATATTATTTTAATGGAAGTACTCGCCTAATTGCAAATAAATCTCAACAATAGTAATAATGAACTCATCCATCAGGATAAATTATTGACGTATTGATTGTGTGATTTATTATACTACGAAGTTGAGGGACTCACATTAATTAAAATGGATTGTTCACTAATAGTGATAATAAACTCTTATTTTATTAAGACTTATTATACTATAGAGTTGACAAACTCATTTTAATTTAAATTATGCATGATAGTATTAATAATTCACCTTGCATATTATATGAATGCATTTATATTCAGATAAATTATTTCTAATCCATTTAATCTACTTGTTAACATATTCAATGTATTTGGACCTCATTTATATTGACTGGAAAATGAACTTGGATATTTTATTCACAATGTAAGGATACAAAATGTATTTATTACTCCTATACCTAATCCTTTTACTTTAAGATACGCAATTTGACATTAATGCTTTTAATAAATGAAATAAAGCAAATGATATGACTTGGTGCAATATTCTAGAATTTATCTCGAATATGCTCCAAAGCTAACATTTGCATTATTTTATTTTCTTCAAGCATCATGTTAAATGTCAATGAGATGTATTGGTGAGATTAGATAGAGCATATGCCTAAGTACTGTGTCAAATTTAAATACCATCAAGATAGCCTGAGGAACTCCAGTATGAGATCGAATTTTGGAAAATGATTGTTTATTATTTAAAAATTGAATTGGAGGTCAATAGGGCTGACTTAGGTGGTAAGTTTTAAGTTGACATTATTATTGTCTTGTTACCAAACTCGTTCGCCTTTTTTAGAGTGAACTAAATAAGAAATCAGTTTGAGTTCACACTCGCTGATATTCTTATAGAATTGGTAACAGATGAAGGGATAATCAAAAGTATAGGCGTTCCTATCAATCTAATCTAGTCTATACCATCTTCTTCTAGGCCCAAGTGGAAGGGCAAAACAAAGAAGAATGATGATAATAGGACTATGTAATACCCCTCGGATCCGAGACACGGGTTGATGAGGCCCAGGCCCAAACCCAAGGGAATATTAAACAATTAATATTTTAAAACGAACACAGATGACACAATGAAATAAGAATAAATATTAAAAGCTGAAAAAAATACTAATATAAAATCCTCAACTGATAAAACTTAAAATAATCCAACTTCCAAAACCTCCATGATTACAACTCGGAAATCCATCTAGTGGACCCCTAAATAAAATCCCAACTGAACTGAAAACTGAAAGTAAATAAAACTAAAACATCGAGAGAAGTCTTACGTAATCTGACGTATGGAAAACTGTCCTCGAATAGCACGATCAAACTCTAAGGCTGGAACTGTCCTGCACCTGAAAAGAATAAAGGAGTGGGTCAGGCCCACGAACAAGTTCTAATATAACTACAATCCATACAGTGACCCGATACGCAGATACACCCTAGATACCTCACAATATCTATTTAGTTCATACGTATATATATATCCACACTAAGGGACATTCACTGGACTATAATAGGGGTTTCAACCTGTATATAAGGCAACATGCGAAAACGCACCCAAAAGTGTGCATGAATACCTAGACCTAACAGGGTACACCTACCTACTATATCCAACTACACATCCACTGCATATACGCACCCTAACTAACAAGCTTGAGACTCAAGCTCATCTCGTGGTACCATAACCATATATCTAAAGTCCATCCAAATCCAGAGTATGCCATTCAATTATTCATTGAGGTGACATACAAAACACAGTCCAGTTAATCATTCAACTTATTCAGCTGATATGACTTAACTACAACCAACTAAACCAGGAAGTCACCCAACTTAGTCAGTTGATCTGACTTAAACACAATTTAGGATTCAATAGTTTATAATCCATTCCGTTAATCTGATAGGTTAGGTTTTAGCGTTTTGAAGCCAAGCCGTCCTTAGTGTGCCACCGTCCCATACTGATGCACACAATCCTCCATATACATGTAAATTACAACATATAAATCATATTGAATAATTTACAGTCCAAACTAATATCCAAATAATTGCAGAGATGATAATTAATATTCTAGCAATTAAAATCCAAACAACAATCCAGGTAATTGCAAAAAAGATTTAATATTCCGACAATTAGCATCCAAAGCATGTATAGATCAAAACTAATAAATAATTGATCCTATCATGCACTTAAAACAAGTTTTATAAACTTATTAAATCCCATTAAAATTCTAAAATTTAATTAAGCACTTAATCCGTCTTTTATCCGTTAATTGTATAGAAAGTTTACTAACTTAATACTGTTTGTCCCACTGACTCAGAAGCCAAACTTTGATCAATCTAAGGTGTTAATAACACCCAAAATAAACCATTTAATCCCTCTGTGAAGTCCCAAAATTTTTAGAACAGTTCAATCCTCGCACCATTCAAAACAGTGCGTTAAAAACAACATCAGGAAGCAATTTTTGGGGTGGAACTTGCTTCAAAACTTTGGGAGCAGGCTCCAATCAGCCTGGAGTCGCTCCACTAATCGTGGAGCCAACTCTACATGTGTGGGAGCCGGCTCTCACCTCCTCTGAGAGCCGTCATCAACCGCTGCAACTTCTGCGACCTTCTGCTTCGTCTCCGGTCGCTCCCAACCTGTCTATTTGGTTTTAAACTATTCCTAAGGGTTCTAACTGTGTCCAATATAATCCCCATGATGTGTTTACAGCAGTTGAAATTAAATACAAAAACTACCAATTAAACAGACTAAGCATGCTTTAAGAATACCACTGCAAACAGACATGCACGAACTGTAATTTAACAGATTACAACACATATGTATCATCAATATGGCATATAATATACATGAAAAACTCAGTTATTCATTAATTAAACCCTAGAGACTATCTAGGAGTACATAACACAAGCCAGAGGGAAAAAGGAAGAAAAGAACTTGCCTGTGATTTTAGTTATGAAATCTCGGCGTCGTGTCCACTGTTCTGGCAACACAGCAATACTATCTAGCCTCCTATTACTTCTGCTCTTCCTTTCTCCTAGGTCCGACCTTGAAACCCCAGTCGAATCCCACACCAAACGTGCTCTGTTGTCTCAAAACCTCACTCTATATCTCTCTATCTTTATAGAACTCAGTTTATGTTTATAGGCTAAGTGTTATGATCGTAAACCCTAGACTTATTGTCATGGTGTATTTATAAGCTTTAATCCCTAAAACCCTAATCCTTGTAAGATTAGAGACAGAGCCCAACTCGGCCCATAAACAACCCTCGTTATAAACCTTGTCGGCTTTTACCTACAGGACTTCTAACAGAAACCCTAAAGAATTTATTAACGTAATATAAATACCCATTTAACCTAATTACATAAGTAAACCTTTATACTAATTAATTAAGGACACGTAAATAATAAAAATAATTCAGTACTTTAATTAAACTAAGTAATACAAGTAAAACAAATAATGCAATTAAATCAAATAATCCAAACAAGTTAATTAACCAAGCAACAAAACAATTAAATACTTAAAAATGCAAACAAAATAATTAATTAAAATATCAGGACTATCCTTTTAAAATTAGGGGTATTACAGACTAGGCTAGTACAAAACATAGATATCCAAAAGGTTAAAGGGAATAAGGCCGTGTACGTTGAGGGCGAAGGAAGCTATTTCTTTTACCGCTAACTAAGACACTAAATGATAAACTGTCTAAGCAATGACGTGGTATAGGAAAATGTATATTTGATCATTGAGTCATGTTATGTGGTTGTATCTATTAATTCTTGATTGATAAATTTTGGAGCCACTAAACATGTTTGCAATTCGTTGCAAGGATTTAAGGAATCCAGAAGCCTCGATGATATGGATATATATTTGTCTTTTGACCTGATGTCAAGGTTGTAGCTAAGTCAGTGGGAGTATTACATATAAAATTAGAGAGTATGAGAATATAGTATTAAAGAACTATCTTTATGCACAGAAGTTAGACGCAATCTAATTCTTGTTTCACTTTTGGTTATAAAAACTGAGTTATTTTTTTGTAAAACTGGTTTTATAAAATTGATTAGATGTGCGATTACTTCTGGTGCATTGAAAGATGGTTAATATACTATAACCACAAGCTCTTAATATTTGCAAGATGTAGAAACTAATGTTGCATCTTCTAGATTGAATGTTGAGAGAAAATTTGTTATTCCTGACTCATTGAATTTTTAGTGTTTATTTTTGGGTTGTAATCAGTTAAAATGAGATTCAAAGATTAGTCAAAGAAGGTTTATTACCTAGTGAGGCAGGGGAGCTTAAATCAAACTTGTGAATCTTGTTTTAAAGGATAGATAACCCTAAGGGCTTAATCAGCCAAATAAAATAGACATAAAGAACAATTGGAGTCGGTACACACTGACACGTGTGGTCTTATGAACATCTAAGCAAGATTACTCACATTTTGGATAAATTTACCTAATGCGACACAAGTCTTAAACTTTTTCTGAAAGTGTCAAGACTGACGTGGAGCACAGATTAGGCAAACTTATCAAAACACTTCGATCTGATCGTGGATATGAATATGTCTTGGGATAGTGCAAAGACTATATGATCAATGAGGGTTTTGTGTACCAGTTTTCTGCAATTGACGCTCAATGAATTAAGGTGACAAATAGGAATAACAGAATTCTGCTTAACATGATTAGATCTATGATTTGTTATGCTACATTATCTCTTTCATTTAAGAGTTTAGCTTTAATGATATCGATACGCATTATGAATTGCATTCCATCTTAGTCTATCTCAAGGATATCTTTTGAGCTGTGTTTTTGACTAAATCTTAGTTTGAATCACATGTACATATAGGGTAGTTTTGCACATGTGCGCTTGATATGGACAAGTAAGTTAGAAGCAACTCATATGCATGATAGATTTGATAGCTACTCTAAAGGCACTAGGATGGATTATTTTCTGATCTCAATGATAAAAGTTGATTGTTTACACTCACTGTTTATCTATACGAGGATCATATTATGAATCATATACCTAGTAGCATAATGTTTGAGAATATGGTATTAGTATCAGTTGCACCATAAGATGAATACACTTATTATAGAGATTAAGAATTATAGATGAATTCCCTATTGATGCGTCAGCATCATTTAGTACACAGATTCCTGCATCGGTACATTGATGTAGTGGGAGGATTATCATCCAATCCGACAGAATCATGTTTTTAGGTGAGACCATTATGGACATCCCTATTAAATATGAGTTCCACCCAGTAAGCTACACAGAAGCTTGAACCGATATGGATATAGATTATTTTGGTGAGTTACTATGAAATCAGAGTTGGAATCTATGTATTCTAATAAAATATGGGATCTTGTAGAACTTTCTAGTAGGGTGATACCTATGGAAAACAAGTTAATCTACAAAATGATACCAGAAGATTTCTTAGTGAATGAACCGTATGTGTACAGGGTAATGTCATTATTTTTCTAATTCTATATATTGTTGACATCCTACTCGTTTATAATGACGTGGAAGCTTTGTCATCATTAAAGAGGTAGTTGTTCAATTATTTTGAAATGAAGGATCTTCAAGATGTAAGCTATATTCTTAGGATCAAACTTTTGCAATATCAAGTTAAAAGGAAAATAGGCTTATCTTAATAATCCTACATTGATAAAATTTTGACCAGGTTTGGTATGCAAAACTCAAAAAATGAGTTGTTGCGTTATTGACATGGATTGCTCTCTCTAGTAAGTAGTTTTCCAAGACTAGCAGAGAAGATTAAGCAAATGAGACTGGAACCATATGCTTTGGCAGAGTCTCATATATGCCATGGTCTGTACCAAAAAGGACATCCGTTATATGGTAAGGATAGTTAGGAGATATCAGTCCAAACTCAGACTTGATAACTGGTCTGTTGTGAAAAATATCATAAAGTACCTTAGGAGAACCAATGATCTTATACTTATTTATGGATGTAATGATGTGGTTCCAGTCAGGTATTATAGTCTTGATTTCAAATCAGTTATATAAGGTCCATGACTTAGTGTATGTTCACTCAATGGAAGGGAAATCAGTTAATAGATTATTAAGCAGATTTCAACAGCTGACTCAAACTTGCAGGTGGAGTACAATGCAGCCTTAAAAGGAAGCCTTTTGGTTTGATCTCATTGATTTAGAGGTTGTGGAGCATACTAGCCTGCCTATCGAGATATATTACGACAATAGTGCAGAAGTAGTCCAAACCAATGACCCAAGGTTCCATAGAGGAACAAGGTACATTGAAAGGAAGTATTATATCTTACATGATATTGTCCGCCAATAAAATGTACTCATGGCTAGGACATTGCATTGGAACACAACTTTATTGATCCATTTACAAAGGTGTCATCGATCAATAGTTTTGATCAACACCTGGATAATATTGGAGTTAGATGCAATTTGAATTGGCTATGAGAGCAAGTAGGAGCTGTTGTGATTTATATGCTCTGGCATAGCAAATTCCATTTTGGGTTATAGTAACATATGTTCCTGACATATCTGAAATATTTATGATTTATATAATTGGTGAATTCAATGTATTATGTTTCAATTCATTATGGAATTGATAGTGTCCATTTGATTACAAGAGATATTTATATATGTATGTGATGACGATCAATACATGAATATAAATAGTAATCATAAATTGTTCATAGTCGGTAATTATTGATGGACTCATAATTAATTAAGACTTGAACTGGATCCGCGTTAGGTTGAGATATATTGCGAGAGCCGTCGTATGCAATTGTTCCCTATCACCGTCATGACATTTGACTTTTAAGAATGAAAGAAGTATAGACTTTTTTATTAATTAGTAATTATTTTGATTTGTTCGGCAGAATCTTCAGAATCCTTAGACTTGCACTTTGGGTAATTATGTAATTAACAGTTAGATGGTTATATTTTCAATATTTGCATCATTGCTACTTGTATTTATTTTGTAGTGATTATGGTTGATCACAAAGTAAATTTGAAGGCCTTCATGTGTTTTTAGACAAAATGATTTATTATATATTTATTTATTTAAATTATTATTTTTGTCAAAAAATGCTTTATTATGATCGAGCCAGAAATAATCAAAGGTACCAAAATAAATATATTAATTAAGTAGTCGGATTGATGGCTTTATTTATCCGATAACTAATTATGCATAGAGGGGTCAAAGTGCAACATTGACTTAGATGTTATTTATTATTTAATTGGAGTTCAATTAATTTCTTTTAGTGGAGTATAAATTAATTTATGAATTAATTAAATTGGGTACATGGACCGGGCCAATTATTAATTCATTGTAGCCAATAAAATAATAAGCCCAAATGATTCTCACTCATATCCTAACTTGATATTGGAATCCTATTAGATTTGAGACATGTGAATTAGAGATTGAGAAGGATTTTATTGTTTCTTTTTCCTTATCTTTATGTTGCCTATATATATAGATGGTCTATATTTATTTGAGGATGAGATTTTTGGAATTAGGAAACGGAATATATTTTTTCTCTCTCTAGATTTTACTGTTTGCTTTCTTATCTAATGGAGGCTCCCACAAGTCTAGTTTTCCAAGGTCATTCATGGAGGCTTATGAGTGATTCCTAAAGGAAAAACAATTACCAAGAAGATGGAGATCTAATGAGAAGGCATCTTGTTAAGGGATCTACAATAAATGAGAACATTCACTTTAGAGGAAAGATTTAAAGGTTTACTCAGATATTTGATGTAAGTATTCAATCTATTAATTGAATAATACATCATATATTATTTTTGCATAAAACTTGTCTCTATGTAATGAATCAAAATTTATGAATCAAAATCCCTCAAAAAGTTTTTAAAACTTGCATATTTTCCGGCACATGGATAATCAGAGTTGCACAAAATTGAAGTCTTATGAATTATCTAATTCAATTGGTGTGGGAAATGATTATTGATGGGATAAAATTTGAGCCAAAATGGAAATTGTTAGGATTTGTGTTTCAAATTCTATCAATAATTAGGTTCCATTTTATAGTCTATTTTATATGGCAATTCCTGGTTAAGCGAGTATATGCCTCTAAGCAATTTATTGTCAGGCAAGTCTTGGGGATTAATTATAATTATTGTCCACCAAGGAATTGGGTTTGGGATTTTATAAATAGATAATTAGGTTATTGTTAAGAGAGATGTAGCCCTAGAGGCCTCATGATGGTTAATAGGTAGAAAATTAAAAGTTTGGTCGAGTAAATACCGACAGAGGGAAGGAGTCTAGCGAACTATACAAACAACTCTAGGATAAGAGGTCGTGTACATGTTTCAGTGGTGGTAATTCTCTACTATTATAATATTTCTATATCAATATAATGAATATTTCCTCATTCGTGAACGTATATAGGTGAATCAAATATATCTTGTGTTTTGTTGTGTAATTTTGTTTGTTGTTAAGCTTTTGTTGCATCCCCACCAAAAACGAAAATATAAAATTTAACTAGTTTGTTTATAAATCCAATAAGTTTGTAGGGTAAAATTAAGAAGGGAAAGATATAGTAACTGGCCCTCTAATTAGGATTAATCATATATACCTCCCCTTTATTTTAAAAATAACTTATGAAATTCAGAGCACACGTTTATGCAATATTACCCTTGTTAATAATGAGTTTCTCCATTCTTTTGAATCGTTTCCCTTCCTCACCTTTTCATTTCAAAAGTCCTAATATACATAAACAAAAAAATGTATATAAAATTATTTATACATATACTTAAATTTATTAGTGTCAGTTAATATGAATATGTTTGAATGGGTTGTATGTGTCTGCGTGTTAAGATTTATAATTGGTAAGTGACACCATATCAGTAGAAGTCACGTAGTACCTACTGATTTTCTTTTTCGTCTTCCAAATACTGAATAATATGATAATACTTCCTAGTCTCTATGATATGTTATTATAAGAAAACCTTCAACCACCAAATATTAATTTATACATACTGAATAAGTAGATGGGTAATCGGAGAATATATTAGTAATTAGTTTAAAGAGGCTGTAGTTAAAAATCATGAATTTATCAAAAGAACAAATGAATAAATTCAAAAGGAGGGAAACAAAACAAGATGTCTATCTTTAATTATCAAAGAAGTTGTTCGAGGAGTATTTGAAACAAGGATGTAACTAAAATTTGACTATGAGGAGAGAGGAAAATTACTATAAATTTTTATTTAAGCCAAAGAAGTAATACTCCTATTGAAAAATAATTCTATTACTTGTTCACTATTCATGCTATTGATTTTTGTATGGAAGAAAATAAGTTCACTTGTTCATACAATGAACTATTCATTAAGAATGAATTCTAAATGTAATGTAATAGTGGTAGTACTGACTCCTAATTCAACAAAAACTCTTGAAAATAACAATATATATTCAATTGAATCGTTTCCCGTATTATTTATTTAGTTATGATTTTTGATACTATATTAAATCAGCACTTGCATTTTACATGAGTTTTCGATTACGCTTGTCATGTATAAATAGTGAATGAAACATATAACATTTTCTATGACTTCTCATACATATCATGACAAATATGTCATGAAAATATGTTTCTATTAATGTTAGACATTTAAAATATTGAAGTAAACTGAAAAAATAGAACATGATTTGGTCGAATTTTAATCCATTCAATACTCCTTTCAGGTGGAATTGTACTCACTAGTTAATGAGTATCCAATAAAGTTCAAGATTTAATCATTTTCCTGTTGGAATAGGGTAGAAAAGTTTTATATGTTATAATATATTGCGATATAAAGATATCCTCACTGTGTTTGTGTGGATATTTCGCCATAACTAAACAATATTATTATTATTTTTTTGGATAAGAAGAAGAGAGAAAAGGTTTTTTTTAGTTAATAATTGCCATTAAAAAAATATGTGAGTTGTCGAAAAAAATTGTTCCGAGAGTAAAGCTCTAACAGGGTGAAATCTAAAATGTGATTGATAAATACAAATTTTATTTTTCTTTTATTTTCCGTATTGCTCATCTCCACCATATAAGAATACTATATACGGATAAAGTAGAATAAATTTTATTTACTAACATTTGAGAGAAACGATTTAATTGAATCCTAAAAAATTTTAGTGCATATTTTATATTAATTTGCTATAAATTTTATTTACTAACATTTGAGAGAAACGGTAATTGAATCCTAAAGAAATTTATACCCATATTTTATATTAATTTGTTTAATGCAGTTTCTTATGTATTTTGTTTTATTTTCGGTAAGTGACAAATGCAAATTGTAGCACATCTCCACCGTACAAGTACTAGATACGGATAAAGAAGTGTAAGTTTTACCTACTAACATTTCATAGAGACGATTAAATTGAATCCTAACAAAAAATTATATGCATATTTTATATTAATCTGTTTAGAAAGTTGGTTGATCATGTACAGATTCAGGCATTCAGCACTCCTATCCTCTCACATTGACAACTAAGTTGAAAACTTTCCTCCAGTAAGAAGAAGACAGTTTCCCTTACATCTGAATGATGACATGGGGATTATTAAGAAGGAATTGGTATCCCATTTTTAAAAATTACTTGGGTGTTCACCTCCATCAACACATTTTCTCTATGATCTTCAACCATTCATCATCAAACAGGTTCCTCAACACTTGTATAGTTACTTGGATGAAACTCCTTCAAATTTGGACATTCAAAAGTGCTTATTCAACCTCAACGGAGATAAAGCACCAGGTCCAGATGGTTTTAATGCTTATTTCTTTCCAAAAAAACATGGGGTATCGTTGGTAGATCTGTCACTAATGCCATCTCTGAGTTCTTTAAAAATGGAAAACTATTTTTTGATGCTAACATTACATGTACATATATATCCTTGGTTTCTAAGTGTCAAAATCCAACTTCGATACATGACTACACGCCAATCTCATGTTGCAACACAGTATACAAGTGCATTGCAAAACTATTGGCATCCAAATTACAAACCGCATCCAAATTACAAACCACAATTCCTCACATCATTGATTTATCTCAATCAGCCTTCATGAGGAAGATTACTAACCCCATCCTATTGGCTCGTGTTACTGAGGGTGTATCACAAGGATTCTTCACCAGAAGTGCCATCAAGATTGATCTAATGAAGGCCTTTGATTTAGTGGAATGAGACTTCACCATTAGTTACCTCACACTTCTGAAATACCCTCCCAAATTCATCTTACTGGTATAGGCTTACATCTTATCTCCATCATTCACCATTGCGCTAAATGATGAGTTCCAGGGCTTCTTCAAGGGTAAAAGAGGGTTGAGACAAGGTGACCCTATCTGACCCTTTCTATTTGTCATAGTGATGGATGCACTGTCAGCAATTATTAAGAACTTTGTGCCTAGAGCACATGCTTTCAAGTATCACTGGAGATGTGGTGCACTCAAAATTACTCACTTATCATATGTTGATGATCTTCTACTATTGTGTTACGGAGACATCACTTCTGTCTCAGTGCTCAAATCTGCTCTTAACCATTTCTACTATATGTCTGGACTTGAAGTCATTATATCCAAAAGTAATGTATTCTTCTCTCGAATAGACCAACACATAGAGGATGACATTTCCAACCTATTTGGTATTGGAGTTCGTGCTCTACCAGTCAAATATCCTGGAATTCCATTGATAACCACCAATCTTAAATCATCTCAATGCAGTCTTCAAATTGAGAAAATCACTAATGACACAGTATCTCACTAGTCATCTAGATCCTTATCGTATGCAGGAAGGCTGGCAGTCCTTGTCTCAACTCAAATCTATTGGTCCAGCATCTTCATTCTCCCAAAAGTTATTATCAATGAGTTGAACAAAATTCTAAGATCTTTCCTTTGGTCTGGACCTGAAATGAAGACTACATGAGCTAAAGTTACTCGGGGGTAAGGTATGCAGCTCTAAAGATTCAAGGGGGTTGGGAATCCCTAACTTAGAGATTTCAAACAAAGTTGGGACTCTAAGACACATTTGGGAGCTGCATAATGATGATACAGACATATTATGGATTAGGTGGTATAAAATTCACCTCATCAAGTCCATGAATTTTTGGACTCTAAAGGTCCCACAACGATTCTCATGGAGTTGGAGAAAGAATTTACAACTCAGACACCTTGCAAGAATCCTTATGAAGCACAAAATTGGAAATGGAAGTGAGACATATTTCTGGTGGGATAATTGGGCACCAGGTGATCCTTTGTGCACAAGATTTCCAACTTAAATTCTCACTGATGCTAGATTCAATGTTGACATCTTAGTAGAGAGCTTCATAGTGAATTCATCTTGGTTTTTCCCATATTGCATTTCATCCTCAATCCCGAAGCTACTCTCTCTGCAACCTCCATGTATATAAAGAAGTGACAAAAAACTATGGACAACATCTCATACAGGGACCTACAGTTTAAAACACACATCAGCACATCTTACATGTTTATTACCCCCAATACAATGGCACAATCTGGTATGGAATTCTCCAATAACACCTCGTATGAAGTTCAATATATGGCTGGCAGTCTAATTCAGGCACCCTACATTATAACAAATCAATGGTCCATCATCACAATCTGTGTGTTCTTTGTCAAACATTACCAGAATCACATGACCATTTATTCTTCAATTGCTGTTTTGTCTTACCAATATGGAGATTCATCAAAGATAAAGGTCAATTATGTACCTCAATCACAAATTGGGATAACCTAATCCAATGGATCAGCCTGCAATGGAAGAGGAACTCAGTTGTAAATCTCCAGTTTGGGCTTATTTTGGCCTAAAGCCCAATATGTATTTAAACATTTCTATATAATCAGTTGCTTGAAAAAAAAAAAAAAAAAAAAAAAAAAAAAACAAACCCTAAGTTTAAAATTCTCAATCTCATTTTTATATTATAATTTTTATTATCAAATTTGAGGGTGGTTCTTAACGCTATGACAAGGTTACTCTATTATAATCTGAAGTTCACAGCCTGAAACACAGAGGTAACAATAATTGTATTTAATTCTTTTCAAATCCCGCAATAACTGAAATCTCATACACTAAGTTAGTTATTTACTTTTAATTATCAAATCTATTCTTCATTATGTAAATTTTACCTTGACAGAACCGAATTTCAAATATGTAAACGACATTTGAGTAGTTAATTTATTTTGGAACGTGTTTCAAATGATATCTATTACCTTTTATTTAATCTTCTAAAGTTATTTTAAGTTTATTAGTTCTTTATTTTAACAAATAAAGAAGTGGAAAAGAAGACGGAGTTTCATTTTGCCACATAGGTACTTTAATATAATATATTTGATAAAGTCAAACTCGAGATTCTATATAGGTTTCAGTGGAGGTTTGGCAACGAAAGTTGAGTTTCGTTTAGTTTTGTACTAGGGCTGCAAATTTTGATGGATTAAGCGTGTTTGAGATATAATTTAAGTTTAACTTATTATATGAAATGCTAAATTCAAGTTCAATTCTATTTTTATTGTCAACGTTAACTACTTAACACAAACTCAACTCATTCTTTTATTTTTAAATTCGAACTTACAACTCGGACTTAGATTTCGGATAAAAACTTTGGGTTAATTCGAGTTACTCATATGGCTAATTCTTGCACCGAAAATTAATATGATCTTGAATTAGTTTTAAATTAAATTATACTTAAACAAGAAAAATTTAAAAACGTTTTGTAGATTTTTAATATATTACAAACAAATTTTTAGAAAATTAATTCTCTTAAATGTTAGCATACAATAAGTTAAGATTTAACAAAATAAATTGAAAAGAAAAAAAGTAATCATAGTTTAAATATTATATATAATGTATTTAAAAGTAAAAATATATATGAAAATAATATTAGAATTCGGGTTCGGGTTGTCTCGAATTTCTAACCCTTCAACCTAAGCCCAACCTTAATTAAATTCGGGTTGAGATTTTTCAACCCAAGTCCATCCCTAATTGTAAAAATAATTGTCCAAGCCCATAAAAAATCGGGTTGGGTTCAGGTTATCCGACCCAAGTTGCACCCTTATTTTGTATTAACCATAATGTGATAATTTTACAAATTTCAGTTCAATAATGTTTCTTTCTAACTTCCACACGCGCGCGTGTTATATTGATATATATGTTATAGTTTGTAAAAATTATATTTTATTTTGAACAAATAATTGGACGAAGAAGAAGACGAATACATATAATTAGTTTAATCTCGAATATAATGCTGCCATTTGATATTTCGATTGTACATAAGATAAACTTAAACTACATTTGAAAGTGATTATGTCTGGATTTGAAATTAGGTGAAATTTATTTTAAATTTTAGTTATTTATTATATATTTGTATTAATTATGTGATGATGACCTTTCATAATTGGATATATTGTAATTTTTGTAATTTTTTTAAAAGTAAATTATTAATATTTTTATCATGTTCCAACAAAATGAAGATACTATTGATATCTTTGTTACAGTGTATGTGACATGAATTATTAAATTAGTAAAATTTCCAAACCTAATTTGTTGGATAATAGCTAAGTACTTCCCATTATCAAATCCAATCTTTATTATGTCAATTTACATTGACTGGACTTTAGATTTGTAAAACGACAATTGATTAGTTAGATTATGTGACACAAATGAAATAGTAAAAATCCCAAACCTAGTTTGTTCTAGATGAAAGAAAAAGAGATTAGAAAAGGCTGAAAAAAAAATGTTTGCCTTTAATAACGAAAGGAGTTCCAAGAATATTTGAAACAGGGATGAAATGATCATCCTAAAAGATTTTTAAGATCGTATGTTATTTAGCTTTAAGTTAGTATATAGAAAATATTTTCTCCTAGTTAGAATGAACTATTCATACACGTAGTAAATAAAGGAATGGGATCCTTTACTTACTTATATTGTGTATAAATAATTAAGAATTATTCGGATAGATAATTCACTAAAACAAATCCATACAAGTGTTACTACTCTTCTAGAAAAGATTATTACTGAATGTTTTTTTTCATTAATCAAGTTGCGGAAAGGGACAGAACTAGGTAGAGACCGTTGGCTAATAAGACTAAATCCACCCCGTTATACTATAATAACAGTTGCCTAAAAAAAAAAAAAAAACTTTAATAACAGTTAATTATTCAAAATTTAATTGATTCTCTCAATCTATGATAGATAATCCATGTTTAAACCTAACTTCAAAAATGATCAAGAATAAAATATAAGAATAGAGAAAGTTAACCAATAAAGAAAAATTATTTCTCAGATTAAAAATTGGAAGAAAAAAAAAAAAAAAAAAAAAAAGGATATGCATTCCTTTTTATTTTGTGGTACTAAATTAGTGAACCAAGTGGAACAATTTTCCTCTTTATTCTTAATTTTTTTTCTCATCTATGGCTCCAAAATGTTAAGCATAGTTTAATTGATGTCTCACACTCTCACAACTAGCATGGAAACCTAAAATAGGAAATTTGAAAGCTATTTATAATGAAAATTTGTTCATCAAACTTACCCAATTTACCAAAAAAAATAAATATAAAATAAATAATTGTTGAATACTCTTCCATTTCTTTTACACTTTGTTTTCAATGCGCCTCCCTGTAATCCATATTTAGTTATGATTTGTGATACCATATCAAAGCACCATTCGCAATGAGCTGCCCATGACAGAACTATCAATTTTACATGATTTTTTATTTTTTATATTTTTATTTATTATTTTTTTTCATTTCGCTTAACATACGTAAAATCTTGTGAGACTTAACATTTTGTATGGCTTTTGCTTTTACATAGTATTACTAACCAACCAAAACTGAAGTTGACTAACATTTTATTTTTTGTTAAAATATGATGAATGTTAAGTCACAAGTAAGATGTTAGAGTAAACTGAAAAATTAAAAGACCTTTCGAAATCAAATCTCCTCAACGGGTTAAAATTTGATGAATGTTAAGTCACATGTAAGATTTTGGAGTAAACTAAAAAATAAAAAGACCTTTCGAAATCAAATCTCCTCAACAGGAACGGAGTTAGAAAATTTTATTCAGAACATATTGTAATATTGTACACCATAACATAAATTTACAATATAATATTATGTATTTTTTATTCCAAAAATCACTCAATTTTAGTGTTTTAAATAAAATAAAATACCTTAATTGAGCTATTTAGATTGTATATATGCTCAAGTCAATCTTGTTAGGTTCAAAAATATTAGTATCCTATTTTAGTGGGCATTAGTCTTTTAATATACAAGAATGAGAATGGGATCATGGGAGTACACTCTACCCAAACATGGTTAAAATTATTATTATTATTATACATATTTTTAATTTCTCTTATTTGACCATACATTTAGTTTGTGGAATGTCACGTATGGTCTGTGATGATGACTTTTACTCACTGTGATAAGAGGTACATTGTCATTGCTTACACTTATACGAGTCCAACGGTAATAGGTTATGGTGTACCAATTACTTTATATCCTGGATGTGCCTTGTAGCCCAGGTGGTGGGTGAGCCTCACGGGTTGATGTGAGTGTAAGTGTTCGAGCTATCCAAAACTATCCATCCTACTAACTACTAACTCATCCCCTTCCCCCTCTAACAACTAACTCCTAATCCTACTAACCATTGCCAACGATTGAAATAGAAATCGCATACCAGGAAACAACTGAAGGAGACTGAATGTTTACTAATAATGTGTGTGTGTGTGTGTGTGGTAAAGAGAAAATTTTAGGGAGCACTTTCCATATTTTCATAAAAATATATAATTATTATAAAAATTATATATAGAATACTGTGTGGTTTCAGAATACTGTTAGAAGTATACTGATATCTGGAGTTTTATTGTATTGTTTTATTTTCTTTTATCCTTTTATGTACATTTATATCATATTTGTAGAATTTTATCATCTAAAAAAACAAAAACCAAGTCCTGAAAACATTGTGCAAAGTATACAATTACACGAGACCGTCTTCAATACATGCTATATATTGTGCCATTTTAACACATGGTCTACTAAATATAAATATGAAATTAATATTACTTAAAACAAACAATTGCATGCATGAATGCGAATGGACCATATCACAAAATATTAAAATTCAGAGGTTGGTGATACTACCATATCGGTAAAATGTATTTTATTTTTTATTTTATCCTTCAAATGAACATGATGTATAAGTTTCCAAGGTTTTCTTAACTTTTTATCACATATCTATAAAAATAATTTCTCATAACTTGTTCCGACAATGCAATTCATACATCCATGAATTTTAAATGGAATGACAAATCATAATTTATTTAGTAGTGAGTTTTTTTTTTTTGGTTCTAATAAAAAATAAATAATAAATAATTTATTAAAGAAAGTGTTAACTTTTTTTAACTCTGATAATGGTTAATTACTCAAAATTTAATCAGAAATGATTCTCTCAACTTTAATTATTATGAATCTTACCAAAGGCACAAGTGACTCAACAGCACCTCAAATAGGAGATCTAGAGTTCGAACTTTAGCAAAGACATTTAGGTGCGTGTGATTACTGTTATAGATATTTTAATAAAAAACATAAATAATATTTATTATAAATATTATTATATGAGTTACATAACATTGATATTAATCATTATTATATGATTTAAATAATATTTATGGGTATATTATTTCAATCATTATATTACCTTAAACGTTACATGTTTATTCTATCTATATATACTTCCTACATAAAGTATCATAAGAAGAGTTGAGGCGTTTGGTAATTTATCAGAGCAAATTGATGCTTTCGTGTACAAGGCTGTGAGGCTATTCTGAGCTAAGTCACATAAAGTGGGAGCCAGAGAGAATTCGAGAACGGGAGCGTGAGAGCGGCATAATTAAGTCATAAATAGTGAGAATTTGAGCCAGAGCGCGCGCGGAGCGTAAGTGCGGGAGCGCGGTTGAACCGTGAGAGTGAGACCCGTTGAGAAGGATTGTGTAACTTAAATTCTAAGACTATCACTTATCCATTTTTCATTCCTTGAGAGTATTTTTTACCTATTGAGTTTATAAGCAACTAGACTTATATAGACTTGGATCTAATCTTCTTGTGGTCGTGCACATGGAGGAAACGCTGCTGCGAGCTGATTGGGTTGTATCCTAGAGCTAACTAGTTTAAACCAATACTCGCACGAATGGGAGGACTATCAATTTTTTAGGTCAATGTGTTTACACATACCTCAACAATCAGGCCAACACTTTCTTACCTATTTTAATATTATTTTCATTTCATAATTTCTTGTTAAAAGTGACAAAAATTTGATGACAATATATATATATATATATATTAAGAGAGAAGTTTCTAGAGTCTTTTGGAATTGTCTGGAGTTGTGTGGAAGATTCTAGATATGTGTAGAAAGGTGTAGAATATTGTAGAAGTGTGTGGAAGGTTCTAGAGTTCTCCAGAGTTGTGTGAAGTATTATGGAGAGTTTTAGAATGTTATAGATACTTGTAGATACATCTGGAAGCTTCAAAGGAGGTGGAAGAAACCTATAAATATAGGTGCAAGGAAGTGAAGAGAAAATAATAGAGACAAAATATAGAGGAAACATTGAGGGCCAAGTGAGTGTCTGATGAGTGTTGTAATATTCTCTTTGCTATATTAAAAGTGAGTGGTTCTTCATATGTGTATAAACCTTGTTAGTAATTGAGTGTGTTTGTCCATCTTATTTTTCTCTTTGTTGTAATTGTATACTTGTGTGTGATCTTGGGCGGATTAATTCCTAAGTAGTTGTATCATTGTGTATATAAAAAGGGATTAATTCATAACAAGTGGTATCAGAGCTATAGCGGATTTCAAGTATACGATCGAGAAATTTGATGGAAAGAAAAATTTTAGTATCTGGCAAGTGCGAGTACGAGACTTGTTAGCTCAACAAGGTTTAGATGAGGCGTTGGATGAGAAACCAACAGGAATAGACGACAAAAAATGGGACAAGATCAACTTGAAAACGGTGAGCGTGATTCGGTTGACTTTGACAGATGATGTCTTATATGACGTGATTGAAGAAACTTCTGCAATGAAGATGTGGAAAAAAATTAGAAGATCTCTATATGGGAAAGAATCTCACCAACCGGCTAATCTTGAAGCAAGGGTTGTATTCCTTTCGTAGAAAAGATGGTTTGGATTTGCATGACCATCTCGGTGAGTTCAACAAGATTCTTTGTGACTTAACTAACGTTGGTGTTAAAATAAGTGACGAGGATAAAGCTATTATTTTATTGACATCGGTACGCTCTACTCATCAGCATTTGTTTAATACATTGCTTTATGGGAGAGATATCATGACATTAGAGCAGGTGAAAAGTGCTTTATTCTTGAGTGAGAAGATGAATGGGGAAAGTGGCAAAAGTACCCACAATGAGCAGTCACAACCGCTTGTTGCAGGAGAAAGGAAAAAGTTTGAAAGACGACAAGAAGGACAAAATAACTGGAAAAGTGGAGCTTTAAAGAACTGGAGGCCAAATAAGGAGCCAGCATGTTACTTTTATGGAGAAAAGGGACGCTTTATGCGGGATTGTCCTAGCTTAAAAAATTGATTGTCCAACACTGCTGCTGTAAGCAAGGCAACAAATGAAGAGTATGATGAAGTCTTTTCAATCATTGATAGAGAGAACGAAGCTACAGAGTGGATACTTGATTCTGCTTGTTCCCATCATGTGTGTCCTCATAGAGATTGGTTTTCCTCCTACAAGCCTGCGGTTGGAAATTTTTTTTATGTGGAATAATACATCTTGTGAAGTTGTGGGGATCGGAACAATCAACATCAAGACTACAAATGGGTTGATAAGAACTTTAATTGATGTGTATCATGTTCTAAGTGTGAGAAGGAATGTGATTTCTTTCAGTGCCTTGGTGTCGAGAAATTGTCGGTTTGAAGCAAAGTATGGACTAATGAAGGTACGAAGAGGTAAACATATCATGCTCATTGGAAGGAAGGTTGGTGATCTGTATGTCCTATTGGGGAATACATTGCAGGGTGGAGCTGTTGCAAATTCAGAATGTAAGTCCATGGTGAAGGTTCAAGAACAGCTAGTGAAAGGTAAAGTTGTAACAATGACAACAACACAAACCTTCATTCCAGAAAAGATGAAAGGTTGGTTACAATTCAATGCTATGATATTGGTTCCCAAGATGAGTACTTGGGTGAGATGTTAAGATCTTGCATCAAGAAGGAGATTTGTTAAAAGTGACGAAAATTTGATGACAATATATATATATATTAAGAGAGAAGTTTCTAGAGTCTTCCGGAATTGTCTGGAGTTGTGTGGAAGATTCTAAATATGTGTAGAAAGGTGTAGAATATTGTAAAAGTGTGTAGAAGGTTCTAGAGTTATCTAGAATTGTGTGGAGGATTACGGAGAGTTCTAGAATGTTGTAGATACTTGTAGATACATTGGAAGCTTCAAAGGAGGTGGAAGAAGCCTATAAATATAGGTGAAAGGAAGTGAAAAGAAAATAATAGAGAACAGAAAGAGATATAGAGAGAGAAAATAGAGAAGAAACATTGAGGGCCAAGTGAGGGTCTGATGAGTGTTGTAATATTCTCTTTGCTATATTAACAGTGAGTGGTTCTTCATATGTGTATAAACCTTGTTAGTAGTTGAGTGTGTTTGTCCATCTTATTTTTCTCTTTGTTATAATTGTATACTTCTGTGTGATCTTCGGCGGATTAATTCCTAACTAGTTGTATCATTCTGTATACAAAAAGGGATTAATTCATAACATTTCTATTATTATACTAATTTTCTATTGCAGAATTATTATATTGTTAAATCATTATTCATCTTTATATCCATATTGTTGTATTCATTTTATTGAAAGAATTGCAAAGTTTTATTAATTTATTATTTAGAATTATTCAGTAATGAATTATTTATTATTTTATTTCATTATGTAATGTTGAATTGATTTATTGTATTTGTGTTATTTTATAAATTATGTGGAATTTCCACAACAGTCTAAAGCTGAAATTTCCTTAATAATATATTGAGTTGTATTTTCTTGATTTGATTTATTATATTAATCCATTCCTTGTTTATCGCATGAGGTTATTAGAAAGGTTTGAGGTGAGTTAAATATCATATTTATGGTGTCTTGAAAAAAAAAAATAGAGGTATATATATAATATATGCTGCATGTATTTTTTGCCTTTCTAAGCATCACTTTAGATGGCACGCTTCTACATTATTAAAGGAAATATAAAAGAAACTTTATATATTATAGATTCTTTTTTGTTGTTAGCCTATTGTGTTATTTACTGTGTATTCTAGTTGCCTTATGGATGTTGTTGTTTTGGCTAGAAAAAATTAATTAAGGGAGAAAAGAAATTGAAAAAAAAAAAAAAAAAAAAAAAATGGCATTCCATCTCACTGGACGGCTGGGCAAGGAATTAAATTTCCAATTGCAAATTATTTGAATTAGAATTAATGTTTTCTATGTTTGGTAAAATTAATTTTGTAACTCTTAACAAATAGAATTTATATTAGAGCATCTCCAACCGTTGTGTATATTTTTTTGCGTGAATCTGATGTATCACGATGGATCTATACAAAAATTTTGAATTATTTAATTTGAGTTCCAATGGTTCTTATATACCATTTGTGTAAAAATATATCTCCCAATAATAACTAGCCATGTGTCATGCCTGGAGCCCACATAACTTTTACAAACTTACTTAATATATGGTTGATTCTTTAATGGAATGAGAAATAGGGATGAGAAAGGAAATATATTGATTTGACAATGTAAATTACACAACTTTTTTACACATTGGTAATGTGGTAATGTATTTTAAAAGACTATTGGAGATAAAAAAAAATTTACACGTCATAGGTGGCAGTTTATATTTTGCACATGGGTGGCAGTTTATATATATATATATATATATATATATATATATATATATATATATATATGAATGAAATATATGTTATGAACACCATTGGTTTGCTAGCCGTTGGAGCCTTGACATGATTTATAAACCATGAATATATGTATTAATGAGTTCTAATTGATTTACATTAATTTGAGCACTGTATATTATTATTCTTCTTCTTTGACACCAATCATAAAAAAATAATGTTTATCATTATAAATGGCTCATTAACTTTCAATACATTGTTTTCTATCTTTAATGAATATTGAAACAAAGTGTTTTTCTGCTGCATGAGGTGTAATATGTAGTACTTGCGTGGAGTATGAAGCTAGTTGTGAAATGAAACAATTGTTCAAATTCACGAACTGTAGAGGTTTGAACGCTGGGTGGAGAAAGGCGACTGCACAATTAATCAACAGATTCTTGTAGAAGGAGGAGCCATGGATGCCCCTGGTCTTTGCGGTTTCGAATTAAATTAAATGAGTATATTTGTAATCTAAAATATAGAAAATAGGTGAGACCTAGTCTTTGTAATATGACATTCACCATGGCAAGTGTGCTTGCATGGTGGGTCACAATTTAATAAAAAATTTATTTTGTGTGGCGGAGGGAGATCGGGATTGTCCGAGTTCTCTTCTCCGATGTAGTGTGTGTATGTGTGTGCGTGCGCGCGTGCGTGCTAACTTTCTCATCATGCCACTTCCTACATTGTAATCTTGCAACCAAAGCATATACTAACATAATAGAAAAATAATTCGATCTATCCAGATAGAATAAACAAAGCTAAGTATCAATCTAAAAATTTTCTAACGAGGTATTATTTGGTGACGTATCATTTTGTGAAAAAAAAAAAGGAAGGAAAAATTAGAGAGGAAAAACTATGAAAAAAAAAAAGAAGAAAAAAAAGAAAAAGAAAAGATAAACCCAAGAGTTGAGTTGTGAAGAAAAGAAAAGATTTTAAAAAGACCAAGTGTCTTCTTAGGACATAGTCCTATATATGTCGAAGGGGATACGGAGGTAACCCAACCTTTCGATTGGCAATTTAATCATATGACGAAAGGTTCAATGGGTAGAAATAATCTGCACTGCGTGACTCATTGACAACACTACTTTATTAGAAGGTTTCTCGAGGAGATCCTTTCTTGTTCATCACTATGGTATCTGTATTGTGATATGACGTTAAGGAAGGGCCCTGAATGAATTCGAGATGAGCATACTCTCACAGGGTATAGATCACATATACCCTCGGAGTATTCACCTAAGTGAAAGTCATCGTGAAGCCGTGACCGTGGGAGTTGGGTTGTTCCCTAGAGCTTTTATGAGAATCAATATACCAGCGCATGGCCATTAATTGCGTTAACCCTCCAAACCAAGTCTATCGTCAATACTATGTGTGTGGTATGTTAAAATTTGGCTTAAGAAACCGAATTCAAGACTTAGTTCATTCAGGTTCCTCAAATGGAGACTATCATACTAAGTGTAGGTTCAAGCCCAGAAAGCAACTACGCCGATTGCATAGTATAAAGTTGCTCAATTATATATTTTACTTATTTTAATATATATTTGATAGGGAAAAATAACCCTAGCCTATCTTGACTTAACGAAAAAGGTAATTAAATATTGACCGGCCACCAGATTTCTCCAACTCTCAGACGATAATATCTCGTTATTAAGGATAACCATTTCTATTAGATAAGAATAATGACAAATCGTATCTAGGATAGGATTTGTCATGGGGTAAGTTCAAATCTTATCAAGGATAAGATTTCCACGAAGTAGGCTCCATGGGCTAAGGACGATGAAATTCCCTTATCAAGAATAAGGGAAGTGACTATAAATACAAAGACGACTCGGGAATAAGGTACACACAAAAAAACTCCTACTAAGCGAATTACGATTAAAATTCTCTATCGAGAACCTTTACTAACTTGATCGTCGGAGGGTCAACGGCCAGCACCACACCGGTGTTTGACTTTGCCATCCTTATTTTGCAGGAAATGGTGTCATACTAGACCGCGGCGAAATTCAACCTCAACTATTGGCGCCGTCTGTGAGAACAGCGATTCCCTTGAATCAATTTATTACTCGTTGGGTATAGACGTTTGCGGTCCGGTATGGTTACCGAAGGAACACCGTCGTAGCGATCTGGTCAAAGGGAAAAGTCGGGTGAAAATCTAGACGTCCTAAATGACCAGACAAGATTTGCAGCGTTGGAACTGCAGGTCCAAACTCTGAATCAGGGTATGGACCAGTTGATCCAACAAAATGCAGCACTCCTGCAACACCTTGTTCCACCGGTTCAACAAGGCTTGCCACGCCAAGACTTCTCGAATCCAAACAGGGGTAATGGGAATCTAGAAGAGCAGGATACTCATCCTCCCCGACATGAGACCGAAGTTGAACAAAGCCAAGTGGGAAACCGACATAGAGAGGTGATCCACCCCTTTCTTCCACGGAGTTCCCGACCCCATGAAGACACGACTGTCATTGAAAAAACTGAGGAGATTTCCTACGTTGACCTAGAGATGCAGGATCTCAAGGCAAAGATAGAGGGTGTGATGCAGGCCATGAAGGGAAAAAGGCATTGCAGCCGTAGATGGTTTGCTGCAGAAGACCAATTTGCCATTTAGCCCCTCGGTTATGAAATGTCCTTTGCCAAGCAAATTTAGAATGCCCACAATTGAGAGTTTCGACAGAACTAAAGATCCCCTAGACCACTTGGAGACTTTTCGGGCGCTTATGCACCTACACGCGATGCCGGATAAGATCATGTGCAGGGCTTTCCCAACAACTCTTAAAGGATCAGCACGGGTATGGTTCAACAAACTAAAGGCAGGAACTATCGAAACCTTTGAAGAATTGAGTAAGGGCTTTGTGGGCCATTTCATTGCTGGCCAGAGGCATAGAAGGCCGGCTACCCACCTCCTTACTGTGAAGCAACAGAAGGGAGAGTCACTGCGAGATTACATTAGTCGTTTTAACACGGAGATGTTACAGGTAGAGGAAGCGGATGACAAGGTGGCCCTAGCCGCCTTCATGGGAGGGCTTCAAACCTCAAGATTCCTCTTCTCTTTATCAGAGGAACCTCCTACCAGCATGGCCGAGTTATTGGTTCGAGCTAAAAGACATATGAATGCTGAAGATGCAATGATTGCGAGAAAGGGAAAAAAAGGGGAGGATAAGAAGTCAGACAAGAAAAGGCCGGCCCTGACGATCAAAGATGAAAAGGAAACTAAGTATAAGAAGCCCATGGTCAACCAGAATGAAAGGGCATCTCGCTATAAGAATGCGGAGAGGTATACAAATTACACTCCTTTAAATATGCCGATAGATCAAGTTTTCCTGCAGATCCAGGATGAGCCATATCTGAAGTGGCCATCGAAGTTGAAGTCAGATTCGGCAAGGAGACCTCGTGATAAGTATTGCAGGTTCCATAAAGACCATGGGCATGCTACAGAGGATTGCTTCGACCTTAAGGATCAGATTGAGACTCTGATCCGAAGAGGGCATATGCGAAAGTTTATTGTGGGGAATGACAGAACAGACATTAACCCACTAAGAGCAGGCCGAGACAACCACCCTTCTGATCAACAACCAATAGGAGAGATCAGGGTCATAGCCGGGGGGTGTGCAGGAGGTGGAAAATTGAGTTCCACCCGTAAGGCCTATGCCAGGAGAATGCGAAACTCATCTGAGGTGTGCGAAGTAGGAGTACAGATTCAACATCGAAAGATGCCTCGTTTAGGTGATCCAGTTATTACATTCTCAGATGAAGACATGAAGGATGTGCAGCAACCTCATGACGACCCTCTTGTCGTCACCATGATGATCGCTAACTATAATACTCGGCAAATCTTGGTAGATAATGGAAGTTCAGCTGATATCATTTTTCTTGATGCATTCAGCAAGATGAAGATTGGTAAGGAGAAACTCAGACTTACTAGATCACCATTGGTGGGATTCACGGGAGACAAGGTCTATCCTCTAGGAGCAGTCATCCTTCCTGTCACTGCAGGAACCAGCCCAAAACAAGTCACTGTCATGGTCGACTTCCTGGTGGTGGATTGTCCATCTGCTTACAATGTCATCCTAGGAAGAGCGACCTTAAATTCGATAAAGGCCATCACTTCGACTTATCACCTATTAATGCGCTTCCCTACCGAGCATGGCGTAGGCGAACTAAGAGGAGATCAGTCCACTGCCAGAGAATGCTATGTTGCCTCTCTCAAAGAAAAGAGGTAGCAGGAGGCTTTGATTGTCGATGAAGTTGAAGAGAAGGAGCAAGACCGGGCTAAGCCAATCGAGGACTTGGTGGAGATATGCTTGAATGACACTGACATAACAAAAAATGTGAGGATAGGGTCTCTGCTCCCCTCCGATTTCACAAATATTCTTATACAGTTCCTTAGACAGAATCAAGATGTATTCGCTTGGTCACATGAAGACATGCCCGGTATTAATCCAACTACGATTAAGCATCGATTAAACACAGATCCTACATTCAAACCTATCAGGCAAAAGCGAAGAACATTTGCCGCGGAAAGGAACATGGCTATATCAGAAGAGGTGAATAAGCTTATGAAATCTGATTTCATCCAAGAGGTTCATTATCCCGACTGGTTGGCCAATGTTGTTTTGGTAAAAAAGGCCAATGGAAAATGGAGGTTGTGCGTAGATTTTACCGTTTTAAATAAGGCGTGCCCCAAAGACAGTTTCCCTCTGCCAAGAATTGATATGTTGATAGAAGGGACAGCTGACCATGAGCTGCTCAGTTTTATGGATGCATACTCAGGGTATAACCAAATCTCAACGCACACACTAGACAGAGATAAAACCTCTTTCATCACGGACAGAGGTTTATATTGCTATAAGGTGATGCCTTTTGGGCTAAAAAATGCTGGTGCAACATATCAGTGGCTAGTAAACCTGATGTTTAAGGACTAAATCGGAAGGAATATGGAAGTGTATGTGGATGACATGCTCGTAAAAAGCTTGAAAGCTCAAGACCATCTGGTTGATCTACAGGAAACGTTCCAAGTCCTCAGGAAACACCAGATGAAGCTCAACCCAAGTAAATGTGCCTTCGGAGTCTTCTCTGGGAAATTCCTCGGTTACATGGTAAGTAGAAGAGGAATAGAAGCTAACCCTAAGAAGGTCCAGGCGATTCTCAACATGCAGTCTCCAGCATCGACCAAGGAACTTCAAAGATTGACAGGAAGGATCGCAGCTCTGAACAGGTTGATTTCCAGGGCGACCGATAAGTGTTTGCCTTTTTTCCGTGTGCTCAGGAAAGCTTTTTCATGGACCCCTGAGTGCGAGCAAGCTTTTACAGAGCTAAAGGAGTATCTCACTTCACCACCATTATTGTCGCGGGCGATACAAGGAGAACAGTTGTATTTGTACTTGGCGGTTTCTCTGTCGGCAGTAAGCTCAGCCTTGGTCCGCGAAGAGGATGGAAACCAGAAACTGGTATATTATATTAGCCGTGCATTCAGGGGGGCGGAAGAAAGGTACCCAAGGATAGAAAAGTTGGCATTTGCTCTAGTTATCTCCGCTAGGAAACTTAGGCCTTACTTCCAAGCTCATACAATAATAGTATTGACGGACCAACCACTTAGGTAAGTTCTCCGCAAACCTGATACTTCAGGGCGACTCATGAAGTGGTCGGTAGAACTTGGAGAGTTTGATATCCAATACAAACCCCGAACGGCCTTAAAAGCCTAGGTACTAGCAGATGTTATAGCGGAATTCACACCAGAAGATGGGCCCAATCATGCTGCAGATAAGCAGGAAGAAGCCGAATCTACTTGGACGTTATATGTGGATGGGTCTGTCAACGCCCGTGCAAGTGGGGCAGGGCTAGTAATTATCTTCCCAAATGGGGAAAGCATCAAATATGCACTCAGGTTTGGTTTTAAAGCACCAACAATGAGGCAGAGTATGAAACCCTCTTAGAAGGCCTCAAGATGGCGAAAGCTTTGGAAGTTGAACGACTAGTAGCATATACTGACTCTCAACTAATAATTGGACAAGTCCAGGGGGAATATGAAGCCAAGGATGAGAAGATGAAGACCTATTTACATAAGATAGAGGATATCAAGGGTTTTTTTAAGAAGTTTTCTATTTGTCGGATTCCCCGAGAAGAGAATGCGTAGGCAGACGCCCTGGCTCGACTGGCAACCACAGAGGAAGATAAAGCCATACCCGTGGGATATTTGGATGAGCCTAGCACGGTTTGGGATTGGCCACAGAAAATACACCAGATGGCCCACGGCATGGAGTGGGCAAAACCCATTATCAGGTACATTGAGAACGAAGAGCTACCCTAGGACCGCATGGAAGCACGAAAGATTAGGATGCGTGCGACAAAATATTCCCTCATTGATGGGGTTCTCTACAAGAAGGGATTTTTTCTACCCTACTTGTGTTGCGTCTCCATTGATGAGGCAAATTACATTCTAAAAGACATACATGAAGACCTTTGTGGAAATTATGCTGGGGGCAGATCACTAGCGCATAAAGCTATCCGACAAGGATACTTTTGGCCTACTATGAGGACAGATGCACTTGAGTTTGTGAAGAAATGTGACAAGTGTCAGAGATTCGCCAATGTCCCAAAACAACCAGCAGAAAAGTTAACCCCTCTTACAGGGCCGTGGCCTTTTGCCCAATGGGGGACAGACTTCATCGGCCCCTTACCCCAAGGGAAGGGACAAACTAAATATGTAATTGTGGCTATCGATTATTTCACCAAATGGGTAGAAGCTGAGCCATTAGCTCATATTGGAGCGAATGAAGTAAAAAAGTTTTTCTGGAAGACAGTAATCTGCAGGTTCAGAGCACCAAGGGTAATTGTGACTGATAATGGGAAGCAGTTTGAAAGTGAGCAGTTCCTCGATTTTTGTAAGGAACTTGGGATCAAAGTTCATTTCTCCTCTCTTGCCCATTCCCAAGCCAATGGGCAAGTTGAGGTCATGAATAGGACAATATTGAAGATGATCAAGACGCGTCTAGAAAAGGCCAAGGGCTTGTAGCCTGAACAACTACCCGGAGTGTTATGTGCCTATCGCACTACCGTAAGAACCCCCAATGGGGAGACCCCTTTTGGGTTAGCTTTTGGAAGTAAAGCTGTGATCCCGGTAGAAACAAAGGTTGCTACCTTCAGAACCAAGTATTTTGAACCTCAATAGAACGGGGTGGAACTACGATTAAACCTAGACCTGGTAGAAGAGAAAAGGAAGCAGGCCCAAGTCAAGGTTGCGGCTTACCAGCGGATGATATCCAAGTACTACAATGCCCGGGTCAAGCCAAGGAGGTTCGAGCCAGGAGACCTGGTGCTTCGCGAGGTTACCCCGACTACTCATGCCAGCTTCCAATTGGGAGGGCCCTTATTGAGTAACTAAAAGCAACAGACCGGGGGCATACTGGTTAGAGTCAGCTTCCCCACCCGTGGAATGTAGAACATTTGAGGAAATATTACCAGTAGGTACTCATGCCAGGCTGTGTTTTATTTTATTATCTCACTTTTAAAAGTGATAGAATGTTTTTAGCTTCAATAAAGCAGACCAGTGTATAACGGATGCTAATATTCAACTATCGATTATTATTTTCGATAGGTCTTTAATAAAATAGTTATTCGTATTTATTGCACGTGTTTCTACTGAATTTTATAAGTCACATAAAGACTAGTGACACATTAAGTCCACTTCTTTATTAGAATAAATAAGTGACTTTCCCTTACTAAAGGGACGAGCTGGGTGAAGCTCGTAAAAATATATTCCTTCGAAAGAAGGACGGGCTGAGTGAAGCCTGGGAAAGTAAAATGAGTTCTGTATAAGGAAACAACAAGTATGAAATAATACCATGAAAGACAAAAGTAGAGCAACTATTCTCTGGATTCAGAGATATTCTGAAAAGTTTTAAAGGAACAACATACTGAGAAATCAAAAAACCTAATATATATATATATATATATATGACTAATACTATGGAATTCAATCTTCCTCTTCGCTCTCACTTAGAACGTCATACATAGAAAAGTCTATATCTGGACGATCTTTGCTGACAAGAGCTTTGAACCGGTCAAAACCATCACAGCAAGCCTTACCTATGAGCACCTTGAATTCATCAGAATTTTTAAAACTCTCCACGGTAGCTAGCTTCTCGAGTTCCAGCTTATCAGAGTATTCTTTGGTAAGTTTCACTTTCTCATCTTGAAAGTTTAATTTTGCATTAGTCAAGTCATCTTCTTTTATTTTAAGTGTAGAAGTAACATCTTCATATTTAGCCTTGAGGGAAGCCATCTCTAGGGAAAGCTTCTCGTATTCTTTGGCGATAACAACAGAGTATGTAGTGCCCTATAAATAAATAAATAGTGGCGAACAGTTAAAAATAAATAAATAAACGAAAAAAAGAGATGCACATAATAAGGGTAAAATCTCACCTGGCTGATTAGATGAAGAAATTTCTTTGAAAGCTCAGATGCTAGCAGACTCTGCAATCTGGCAGTGTCGTCTTTTACTACCATTTTATGTAAACTGTCATTCGCGACATTAGCGTCATCGAGAACCGATTCCCCGTGGGAAAAGGCTTGGTTGGTTGATACCGAACCAAAACTTTCGAAACTAGTAGGAACCCCACCAAATCCGCTGAAACCTAGAGGTACAGGAGTAGGACCTGATAACACTCCAGGGCTTGCGGATGTACCATGATTCCCTTCTCCTACCCTTCGTAATTTTTTGGAAGCAGGAGTAGAAGGGAGATTACTTGACCGGACTTGGGCTAGAAGCCTTTTACTGAGCTTCTAGCCTGCATAAAGAGTAATAAGTGAAATACTTAATGAGATATTAACTAAAATCAGTAAGTTCACATATAAGTATCTTTGTTTTTCTTACCTTTCTCTAAGTGGGTGGAGGTTTCCTTTGAGCTATGAGCTCGTACATACAAATCTAAAGCCTCATCAGTTATGAGATCGCTAAAGGTCTTCACTGGGTAAGAAGAGGCATTACCAACATACTCGGCTTCTGGAATGGAGAGGGTTGGTTTGTCCTTAAATTCTGGGAAAAAGAATAATAAGTTGCACTAAATATATATATATATATATTCCTATTCATGAACAGTACCCGAGGGAACTGTTCCCTCGGGTGCCAAAAAAAAAAAATATATATATATATATATATATATATTTTCCTATTCATGAACAGTACCCGAGGGTACTGTTCCCTCGGGTGCAAAAAAAAAAAAAAAATTTCCTATTCATGAACAGTACTCGCGGTACTGTTCATGAACAGTGCCAAGGGTACTGTTCCATAGGGTGCAAAAAAAAAAAAAAAAAATTTCCTATTCATGAACAGTACTCGCGGTACTGTTCATAAATAGTACCCGAGGGTACTATTCCCTCGGGTGCCAAAAAAAAAAAATATAATAATAATAATAATAAATAAATAAATAATAATAATAATTTCGAAACTATATACATATAAATCTTACCTGTTGGATCTGAATTATTCCAAACAGTTAGAAATTTCCCGTATGCACCGGAAATAAAAAAGAAACGACTCTTCCAACCTTGATTATTTTCAGGGGTTGCAACAAGGAGGAATGTCTTCTTTGATCTACACTGAAAGTACCAAAAATTGTCTTTTTTCTTCTTGGGATAATAAAAATGCAGGAATTGATTTACTGTTAGACGGCCATTGCCACACTTTTCCCAAATAATCAAACAGCCTATAATAATTCTCCATGAATTAGGAGCAATTTGAGAAGGAGCTATCTTTAGATGAGAAAGAATTTCTTCTACAAATGGATGAATCGGAAAACGCAAGCCCGCAGCAAAAGTTGACTCGAAAAAACATACCTCACCCAAACGAATAGAAGAACATCTATCTTCTGGTTTGGGTTTGTGAAGACGAATAGATGAAGGAATGGAATATTTAACTCTACAATTTTGTAAATTCTCATCCTTAATTAAGGATTCTCCTTTACGAGGAGGTTGCTTGGAAAAAGCAGTCCTTGGTCTTGAGGAGTAATCAACACCAGATTCATCAGCATAGTCAGGATCGAGTTCTTTAACACTTTCAGAGGTTGAGTCCTCGGATTGAGATTCAGTATTCAAGTTATTTTTCTGCACGAACATGATGAGGTATCGGATATCGCGAAAATAGCGAAACCACTTTGGAATTACACCGATAACCCGGTAGAGACAACTTGACCCAATTACGTATCTACAACGATCCACAATAAACTCACAGTTAGGATCCAGTTTGGAGGATTTCAGACCAAAAAGAAAAGGAAGGTAAATAAATAAATATATATTTATTTATTTATAGGAAAGAAAATTCTTTTTCAAGTAACAGTGAAGTTCTTGTAAAGGAGTCTTACTACAATATGGAAGGGGCCTGTAGTAAAAAGGAAACAAATGCAATATAGAAAGTATTTCCTTGGTCCACCACGTACCCGGAAATAGGGGGCAACTGATAGGGAAAAATAACCCTAGCCTATCTTGACTTAACGAAAAAGGTAATTAAATATTGACCGGCCACCAGATTTCTCCAACTCTCAGACGATAATATCTCGTTATTAAGGATAACCATTTCTATTAGATAAGAATGATGACAAATCGTATCTAGAATAGGATTTGTCATGGGGTAAGTTCAAATCTTATCAAGGATAAGATTTCCACGAGGTAGGCTCCATGGGCTAAGGACGATGAAATTCCCTTATCAAGAATAAGGGAAGTGACTATAAATACAAAGACGACTCGGGAATAAGGTACACACAAAAAAACTCCTACTAAGCGAATTACAATTAAAATTCTCTATCGAGAACCCTTACTAACTTGATCGTCGGAGGGTCAACGGCCGGCACCACACCGGTGTTTGACTTTGCCATCCTTATTTTGCAGGAAACGGTGTCGTACTAGACCGCGGCGAAATTCGACCTCAACAATATTAATCATTATTATATATATGATTTAAATAATATTTATGAGTATATTATTTCAATCATTATATTACCTTAAACATCTTTATTCCCTCTATATATACTTCCTATATAAAGTATCATAAAAAGAGTTGAGGCGTATGGTAATTTATCAGGGTAGATTAATACTTTCATGTATAAGGCTGTGAGGCTATTATGAGACTATCACATATCCATTTTTCATTCGTTGAGAGTATTTTTACCTATTGAGTTTATAAGCAACTAGACTTATATAAACTTGGACCTAATCTTTATGTGGTTGTGCACATGGAGTAGACGCCGTTACGAGTTAATTGTGTTGTATCTTGGAGCTGACTAGTTTCGCCAATACCCGCGCGAATGGTAGGACTATCAGTTTTAGGGTCAATGTGTTTAAGCATACCTCAACAATCAGGCCATCACTTTCTTACCTATTTTAATATTGTTTTCATTTCATAATTTCTATTATTATACTAATTTTCTATTACAAAATTATTATATTGTTAAATCATTATTTATCTTTATATCCATATTGTTCATATTGTTGTATTCATTTTATTGAAAGAATTGCAAAGTGTTATTAATGTATTATTCAGTAATGAATTATTTATTATTTTATTTCATTGTCTAATGTTGAATTAATTTATTGTAATTGTGTTATTTTATAAATTATGTAGAATTTCCATAATAATTACTACTTATATATATATATATATATATATATATATATATATATATATATATATTATCAATCTTATATATCAAAACAAAACCTAAAATAAAGGACTAAAATTCTCAATCAAGTGGAGCAAAGTATTTTCTTTTCTATTCTTTTTTGTTTTTTTTTTTTTTTTAATTGATGAGAAACTCACACACACTATTTTATTTTATTAGAGGAGATATCACCAAATCACAACGCCCTTAATTAGTTAACGATATGGCTAAAAATGTTAAAAATAATTTATTTGTCATTCTTTATGTCTTACTGCTTACATGATGACCTAAAATAGGAAAAAAAAAAAAAAAAAATTGTTTATCAAAAACGAAGAAGCCATTATATGAGATTGGAATTGGTTATGATTTGTGATTCCACTTGTAATGAGTTGTGCATGACACGACCACTAATTTACATGATGTTTTTGAGATCCCACTTGGAATGAGTTGACAATGACATAACAACTAATTTAAATGATTTTTTTTTTTTTGGTTCTTCCATTGTGCTTATTATGAAAAAAACAAAACTTTGCTAATATGAAAATAAATAAGTAATCAACTTAAAGAGCTTGTATTTAAAAATTAGAGCAATATTATTGCGAGAGCGCTTTTACAAAAAATCTAAAAAGCTTCCACTTATAAGCCACATGATTCCTTTTTAAGGAATTTAGAAGAGAGAATTAAGTAAGAAAGAATCTTATGCAATAAGGAAACAAATAATCATTTTTTTTTCTCTCTCTTCTCTCCACGTTTTCTCTTTCACTCTCTTGGTTAACACTCTCAACCAATCTGTCTCTTTCTCTCTCTTGGTTAACTCTAAGAATTTGTCTATTTCTCTCTCTTGAATTTGTTTTCCAAGATATGTTGCATATGTTTTTCGGTTCATTGCAGATTTTTGAGGGCTATTCGGTTTTTCTTCTTTTGTTTTTCTTTGTGTTATAAATGAATTTTTTTTTGGTTCTTCCATTATGCTTATTATGAAAAAAAATAAAACTTTGCTAATATGAAAATAAATAAGGAATCAGCTTAAAGAGCTTGTATTTAAAAATTAGAGTATTACTATTGCGAGAGCGCTTTCACAAAAAGTCTAAAAAGTTCCTTATTATAAGCGACAATTCCTTTTTTAGGAATTTAGAAGAGAGAATTAATTAAAAAATAATCCTATGGAATAAGGAAACAAGTAATCATTTTTTTTCTCTCTTCTTTCCACGTTCTTTCTCTGTCTTGGTTAACACTCTCAGCCAATCGGTCTCTTTCTCTCTCTTGGTTAACTCTAAAAGAATTTGTCCCTTTCTCTCTCTTGAATTTGTTTTCCAAGATATGTTGCATATGTTTTTCTGTTCATGGCAGATTTTTGAGGGCTAATCGGTTTTTCTTCTTTTGTTTTTCTTTGTGTTAGGTTGCTAGAGTTACTATTTTTGTATTGCTTTTAGTTATTGTTTTTCTTTGCCAGCTATTTTTCTCTGATATCCTTCAAGATCGGCTGCTATAAGCTTTTGAGCTCTCAATTCTTTGAGAATTAATGTGAAAAAGGGAAAAAAGAAATGTTAATTTTTGTTCGCTTCCTTTTTTCAAGATCACTAGTTATCATTATGCAATGAAGAATGATTTTTTAGAGGCTAAATAAAAGTAAAGCCACCTAGTAAATCAAATTCAGATCGAATATAAACGTATAAAATCATGTATACATTACAAAGGCATTCCCTAGAAAGCAATAAGGAGGAGGAAGCATTGAACAAATAGTCTCTAACAAAATAAGAGAGAGAAAGAAATAGAGTGGTTGAGGGTGTTATTCAATAAAGAGAAAGAGAAAAGGGTGAGAGAAGAGACAGAAAAAAAAAAAAAGGATTATTCTCTCTCCCAAATTTCTAAAAACAGGAATCGTATGGCTTATAAGCGGAAGTTCTTTAGACATTTTGCGAGAGCGCTCTTGTAAGACCCCGATACAAAAATTAATTTCGTCAGCATAATTTAATGTTAATTTAATATGATTTATATATGAATATTATATAGAATAGTTTATTTTGTGAAGTTTGTAATTTGTGTCAAGCCTATTAGTGACACCCAATTGAAAATCGTAATACTATAACTAATGGTAGTGGAATTGGTGATACGTTTGTGTTGGTGGGAATAGCATAAAAATGGGTATGTCTACTAAGTTATATGTGTTTGGCCGAAACTAAGAAGTGGTGTGATTGTTAGTAGAATAACTTTAATTTATATTATTATAATAATACCTTTTCATTTAAAGCTTATCACATTAGCTTTGTAGTTTGACCAAGTAAATAGTACATACATATGTAGGGGTAAGCTGCTGGGATAAGTTAAAACACATCACACCTACACCTGCATGTCTAGATGTAATGAGTTTTACAAGCTTCCTTTGGAAGCTGTCAGTAACCAGCACAGATGAGTAACGAAAAAGAAAAACAAATTGAACACTGAAGTGACACATGGTGTAAAGAAATTAATGAGGGTATTGGAGCTTACCTTTGAAACCTTCTGGATCTGCAAATTGTACAAATTATATAATAGTTTTTTTTTTAAAAAAAAAGGGTAAATTCGTGTAAGAGAAAGAGAGAGAAAACAGAAAGGGTGGAGAAAAGCAAAAGAAGAGAAGAATTTCCGTACGGGAAGAGAGAGGAAAAAAAGAGAAGGAAGGGAATTATAACTGTGCTTGTCGGATACATCAAGTTCTGAACGGAACAATTCCCTTTGCTAAATTGCAGATACTGAAGGTAGAAAATTTCTCAATTAAAAGTTTAATTATTAAAGTGTATGAACTAATACAATTGTTTTCTCTCTACACTGATGGGTTGAGATTTTGCATAAATGATTATGATGACAATTTTATTTATAGTTGTTGAGGAGGCCCGAGATGACATGGGCCGGATATGACTTGCAAACGCGACATCCGGTCCGTACAGATGGGTCAGGCCCATAGAAAGACACTACCATATGGGCCGAACACGAATAAGCCCATCAAAGATGACCAGGACTTATGGAGGAATGGGCTTAGATCCAGCAGTCCATCAACATTTGTAAATATCTATAAATAAGAGAAGTAATGGAAAGAGGAGGGGAGATATTTTTTTGGTTGAAATACAAGAATTCTAGAGAGAGAAAGGGGGAAGGAATTTCTTGTATCTTCAATTGGCGCCGTCTGTGGGAATCATGGAAGATTGGTTGATCAATGATTAATATCGCGTGGATTCAGACCAATTCGAGTGATCGAGACTCGATCTTTGGGAGTTGAATCCAGATCTGAGCGATTGTGACCTACTCTGGAGGAATTTTAGTTCCTGTAGCTTTGGCAGAAGTGGCTTCAGATCTATGCAACAACGAGTTGTTCGATTGTGGCAGGATCTGACAGATTTAGAATTCGGACAATTCAGATCTCGTCAACCGTGAGCATAATTCGGAGAATTCAAAACCAGATCTGAAAAATTCCCACTCACGAAGCTCGGATCTACTCGCGAACTTGAGATTAATGCCTTTACTCCGTTCAGGAATAATGATAGGTGAAAGCTCCAATCCGATGGAGGCTGTCCAGCAAACAAAGCTTGAGGAGTTGATGAACTTGATCGAGGCTCTCAAAAAAGAGAATGCAGAATTGAAAGCTGGAATGCAACATCAGCAAATGCCCGCGGTTTCGCGTCCACCTCCGGCCGGAGAAGGAGGTGTTCACTCTAATATCGCGCATCAAGGCGAGCAGGACGAGAACAGTCAGTCAGCTCTCCACCGTGATTAAAGAAGGATGGATGATTTGCCGCCAAATGCTCATCGAGTTGAGGATCACGAAGGATCGACTCACGTTGATTCGTGACATGAGCAGATCAGACAGAATGAAGCCATGACCTTCGATCCGCATCGGGAAAGGTTCAACCGAGAGGAGGTGATAGAGGTTGATCGCCGCCAAGTTGCGTCGCCTTGGCAAAGAGAGCTCATAGAGTAATGGTCGTTCGATCCGTCCTATCGGCCCTCCATGGCTACAATCACTCATCGCAGTTCGGAGAGCAGAATCGTAGCTCACAGAGCTACCACTGGGGGCCAAAGAGAGAATGAAGCACTCCGATCCGCGGCTCGAACGGTTGATTCACCATTCACTGACGAGATCCTGAACGCCCCGCATCCAAGGAAGTTTGCTATGCCAGTATTTATTCTGTTTGACGGAACAACCGATTCGATCGATCATGTGTACCATATCCAGTTGAAGATGGCCCTGAATACGGAAAACGACGCTTTAATGTGCAAATGTTTCCCTACAAGCCTAGCTGGACCGGCGCTCAGCTGGTTCAAGAACTTACCTAGGAGCTCCATTGGTAGCTTTCGAGACCTGTGCGATCGGTTCATAAGCCAGTACTATGGGAACAAGCGTCCGCCAAAGGACATCTCAAGCCTATTCACAATGAGATAGCACAAAGATGAACGTCTCCAGGCTTTTCTCACCAGGTTTAATCTCACTAAAAGTATGGTGATCGAATGCCACCCTTCTACAGCGGTTCAAGCCTTCAAGTTAGCCATGACACGTGGCACTCCGTTCCATACCAGTCTGGTAGTGAATACGCCGATGACTATGGATGAACTCAATGAAAGAGCCGACGGCTTTGTGCGCCTAGAAGAAGAGGAGGCAGCCAATGCTCGGACAGCGTCGCTCGTGTCGACCGAGGAAAAGTCCAAGGCAAAGATTAGGCAGAAGCAGGCTCAGCCGCAGCGTCAGACCTCCTGGAAGGCAGAAAAGAGGTCCAGGGAGGAAGAGCTGATCACTCCGCTGAAGGTCACTCTGGCGAGGCTATATCAGGAGAACAAAGATAAGTTTCATCCACCACTGCCAATTAGGCAACCCCTCGAACAGAGGGATCAGACTAAACATTGTGCTTTCCATTCCGATTTCGATCATCAGACTAATGAATGCAGGAATTTGAGAAGGCAAGTGGAGATGTTGATAGCTAGAGGGGAGTTCGCGAGTTATGTTCAAGGCTTGGCGACAGAGCAGAATCGACCGATGGAACAAGTAAAAAGGAGCCATAAACAAAGCTCCCACAATTCACAACCAATTCGTATAATCAATGCTATCCACGGTCGATCCGAGCCCAGCGAAGATTCAGATGAGCTGCTCCGAGCGCGCCTACGGCAGGCGCAGATGAAGAAAAGGGTCAGCAGTGTGAATACTCTACACCAGCAGATCACATCGATACAGATAAAGTTCGACAGGATGGACCTGCAGCGTGTTCAAATCCCCCATGAAGACCCGTTGGTAGTCAGTTTGACAGTGGCGGACTGCCTGGTGCGCAGAGTTCTGATCGATCCCGGGAGCAGTGCGAATGTCATGCCGAGGGACACATTTGATCGGCTCGAGATTAAACCAGAGAGGCTCAAGCCCACTGGGAATCCCCTGTTAGGATTCGATGGCAAGAGGGTGGAGCCCGTCGGAATGGTGGAAGTAGAAGTTCAAGCTGCAGAACGAGTTCTTATGGAAACTTTTGTGGTTGTAGAGATTCACCGCTCGTACAATCTCCTGATGGGAAGAGGATGGATTCACAGAGTCCAAGGAGTACCCTCAACTTTGCATCAGGTCATGAGGTGCCTTGGACCCGATGGAAATAAGGTGATAGACATTCGTGGGGATCAGGTCACAGCCAAAGAGTGTTATTCCGTCACACTAAAGTATGCTGGGAAAGGGAAGGCGCCCGTCCGACCGGCAAGCCCCAGATAGCAATTACAGGAACCTCCGCCCAAGCAGAACAGGGTGGAGGAGTCAGTTGACTTGACCGAAGAGCCCCTTCTGGATGTGCAGATCGATCAGTCCAGGCCAGAACGAACTACCAGAGTAGGAATAAGACTGACCAGCGAAGAGCGGCAAGAGCTAGCTGACTTCTTGTCTCACAATGCCGATGTATTTGCATGGAGTCACCTAGATATGCCTGGAATTAATCCCTCCGTATCCTGTCATTCCTTGAATGTCAATCCCAATTTCAAACCAGTAAACACAAAAGCAACGAAGATTTGCTCCAGAATGCAACCAAATCATAGCCGAGGAAGTTGATAGGCTGCTTGATGCGGGATTTATCAGAGAAGTGCACTACCCTGATTGGTTGTCCAATGTTGTTGTCGTGCAGAAGAAGAATGGGAAATGGCGAGTATGCATTGATTTCACCAATTTGAACAAAGCCTGTCCGAAGGATAGCTTCCCGCTGCCAAAGATTGATCAAATGGTGGATGCTACCACCGGGTATGAACGCTTAACCTTTCTGGACGCTTATTCAGGTTATAATCAGATCCCTATGGACCCGGCAGATGAAGAAAAAACTTCTTTTGTAACCGAGCGAGGGACATACTGCTACAAAGTTATGCCTTTCGGACTAAAGAACGCGGGAGCAACTTATCAAAGACTTGTTAGCAAAATTTTCAAGGATCAAATTGGAAAGATTGTGGAAGCCTATATTGATGATATGGTGGTAAAGAGTAGGAAGAAGAATGATCACCTAAAACATCTGCAAGATATATTTGATGTGCTGAGGCGATATGGGATGAGGCTCAATCCAACCAAGTGTTCGTTTGGTGTGAGTTCCGGTCAGTTCTTGGGACACGTGGTCAACCGCAGAGGCATCGAAGTTAGCCCCCCTCAAGCAGAGGCTTTGATTAAGAATGCCGAGCCAAAGACGATCAGAGAGGTGCAAGCCCTCATAGGACGAATAGCTGCATTAAGTCGATTCATTTCAAAATTGTCAGACCGCTGCAAGCCGTTCTTTGACACGATTCGAAGTCATGGAAGACAGGTCTGGGGAGATGAGCAACGACAAACATTGACCCATTTAAAGGAATATATGCAGAATCCACCAGTCCTGTCAGCCCCAGATCCAGAAGAAAAGTTATTTTTGTATCTTGGAGTATCTAGTGTTGCGACAAGTGCCATTCTAATTCGTTGCAAGGAAGGCGTGCAACACCCGGTATTTTATGTCAGTAAAACAATGACCGAGGCAGAACGAAAATACTCAAAGGCCGAACGGGTGATACTTGCACTTGTAAACGCAAAAAGAAAGTTGAGGCATTATTTCGAATCCCACCCTATAGCTGTTCTAACAACTTTTCCAATCAGAGTGCTTATGCACAAGCCAGAACTCTCGGGCAGAATGACAAAGTGGGCCATAGAGTTAACTTCATTTGACATAACATATGAGCCGAGAACAGCTGTCAAAGGACAAGCGGTAGTCGATTTCCTGCTAGAATGTGACTCTGAAGATACGGAAGAAGACCTTAGGTGCGGCTCTTGGAAACTTTATGTGGATGGCTCCTCTAACCAGATGGGGGCCGGAATTGGGATTAAACTGCAAACCCCAGAGGGTACTTCTTTGAGTCAAGCACTCGGACTGGAGTTCCGAGCCACCAATAACGAAGCGGAATACGAGGCGTTGCTGAATGGGTAAAAGTTGGCCAAAGAGCTACAGGTCAGAAGTTTGACTGTTTATAGTGACTCACAGTTGATTGTTCGGCAGGTAAATGGTGAGTACGCGACCAAGGATGACACGATGGGGGCATATCGTTCTGCCGTTCTGCATAAAGCCAAGGACTTTGCAAAGATTGAATTCATACAGTTACCGAGGGAACAGAACGCAGATGCGGACCGGTTAGCATGTAGTGCTTCGAGTTCTGGTGAAACATTGGCGAGGGTGATTCCAATAGGAATATTAACCCAGCCATCTATTTTCGAAGAACCTTTGGACTCTGACCCTTGGCAAGTCAACGTCATACCGTATGAACCGAGTTGGATTGACCCCATCATTACTTATATTCGAAATGATGTTTTGCCTATGCAAAGGGATGAAGCTAGGAAACTCAAAAAGAATGCTGCAAAATACGCCATCGTGCATAACCAGCTATACAGAAGATCCCACTTTGGCCCATACTTAAAGTGTGTCACCCCCGCAGAGTCACAGCAGGTATTGCGAGCTATTCATGAAGGTGTGTGTGGCAATCATTCTGGGGGAAGGTCGTTAGCGCATAAAGCAATGACACAAGGGTATTTATGGCCGAACATGTCAAGAGATGCGGAGGAGTTCTCTCGAAGGTGCGATAAATGCCAACGATATGGACCATTGATCCACCAACCACCTGAGGAATTGCACGTAATGGCCTCGCCGTGGCCTTTCGCGCAATGGGGGATGGATGTGGTCGGTCCTCTGCCAACAGCAAGAGCTCAGAACAAGTATGTGTTACTGGCCACGGATTACTTCACTAAGTGGGTGGAAGCAAAACCATATCCTAGCGTGACTCAGACTCATGTGAGACGATTTATTTGGAATAATATTATCTGCCGTTTCGGCGTTCCAAGGTCAATAGTCATGGATAATGGCACGAACCTCGACAGCAAGCAAGTAAGAGAGCTGCTGGAGGAGTATGGAATTAATCAGAAGTTGGCTGCAGTAAGTCATCCTCAGGCCAATGGACAAGCGAAAATTATAAACAGAACAATTTTCACCTGCATTAAGAAGAAGCTGGAGGACCATAAAGGGAAGTGGTTGGATGAGCTCCCGAACGTCCTATGGGCTTACAGAACCACCCCAAGGCGGCCGACTGGAGAGAGTCCGTTTGCAATAGCATATGGTACCGAGGCGGTTATACTGGTTGAGCACTTGGTCCCAACTATCAGAAGCTTAGCATGGAGTCGAGATCAGAACGACAAGATGTTAAGATTGAACCTCGATATGATAGACGAAAGGAGGGACGCTGCAGCAATAAGGTTAGCATCATACCAGCAAGTATTGGCGAATAGTTACAACAAAAGAGTGAAACACAGAGATTTTGCCCCTGGCGATCTGGTTCTGAAAAGAAAGGTGGGGATAGTTAAAAAAATGATGCCACCCTGGGAAGGCCCATACAGAATTGCAGAAGTCATAGGCAAGGGAGCATATACGTTAGAAACCATGGCGGGAAGGTTGGTCAGCAAGCCATGGAATGCCACGTCTCTGAAGAGGTACTACCAATAAAAGCTAAGTTTCGGCTTTATTGGGTGTTGTTTGTTGTCAATCAAGTACGTATGAATGTGCAAATTCCTGAAATTTATAAAAATAACTTTCCTCTTCAATGGGTTGCTAAAAATAAAAAAATAAATGAAAAGCCAAGTGGCAAGTGGCATTCTAGTCGAGCGCCAGGCACTTAACCAAGATAAGTGGCAGCTGGCACTATAAGCCGAACGCCAGACACTTGCTAAAAAATGAAAAGCCAAGTGGCAAGTGGCATTCTAGCCGAGCGCCAGGCACTTAAGCAAGATAAGTGGCAGCTGGCACTATAAGCCGAACGCCAGACACTTGCTAAAAAATGAAAAGCCAAGTGGCAAGTGGCATTCTAGCCGAGCGCCAAGCACTTAAGCAAGATAAGTGGCAGCTGACACCATAAGCCGAACGCCAGACACTTGCTAAAAAATGAAAAGCCAAGTGGCAAGTGGCATTCTAGCCGAGCGCCAGGCACTTAAGTAAGATAAGTGGCAGCTGGCACCATAAGCCGAACGCCAGACACTTGCTAAAAAATGAAAAGCCAAGTGGCAAGTGGCATTCTAGCCGAGCGCCAGGCACTTGAGCACGATAAGTGGCAGCTGGCACCGCAAGCCGAACTCCAAGCACTTGCCATAAACAAGCACACGACAAAGTTAATATAAAAAAAAAAAAAGAGAAAAGGTATATATATATTAAAAATGGGTTTGAACAGAGCGCAACACAAAGGAAAAAGAGAAAAGAGTTCTGTCATCTCATTCATAATAAGCATTGGGTTTACAAAAAATGAAATATTCAAGTCACACTGTTACAAAAAAGTATGGAATCGAAGAGTCCGGAGGAGTCCTAGCTAGCTGCCTCAGTACCGACAGCCTCCTGGTTGTGCCGACCCGCCTCCTCGGTCCCATCAGCCATCTCACCCTCACGAGGTGGGGAATCAAGATGAATAACAGAGTCATTCTGCTGGGGGCCAACGTCAACAGTGGCTATGGGAGGTACCACAGTTGACGATTGAGGAGCGGTTAGAGGCAGAGCGGTAGGAGGAGCTGTAGTGAACCTAGAGGAAGCAATGTCCTGGCACTCATCAAATATGTGCTCCGCTTCGGTGGGTTCTGGGTCAACATAGACCCCCAGAGGGTCAATCCCTAAATCCTTATCGACCTCATCTGGAGTTGAGCTGGTCTGTCCCTTATCCGGAACTCGGTCGGAGAAACCTTCTCGGAATCCTTGAGCATATCTAAGAGCGCCGACCCTTGAGAACCGAGCATGAAGAGCCAGCATCCCACCGTTCACTCTGCTGATGGTATCAATCAGAGCAGTACGCTCGTCCAGAGCTCTCTTCTCAAAAGCCATCCGAGCAGACTGTTCATCAGCCAGAAGGCGCTGGAGCTCTGCCTTTTCGTCTCTGATTGAATCACGCTCAGTCTGCCAGACACTCTTTTCAAGTTGGAGGGCATCCTTCTCATCCTGAAGAGAGTCGTTTTCTTTCTTCAAGACATCTTTTTCTTGTTCGGTTTTTTCAAGCCGAGCCAATACCTCGATATTCTTGCTGGCGAGAAGGTCGTTTTCCTTATTGGCCACCTCCAGGCTATCAGAAAACTTACGACCCCTGGCGTTCCCCATTTCAACCTGCTTCTGCATAGCCATCATTCTGAACAAAGTCTGCATAGATATATATTAATAATGGTTAAACCGATAGTCTGGTCGAACAAAGGCAAGACCAAATAATATGAGAGGATTCATGAGTTGGAAAATAAAAGTCACCTCCATGGCAGATTGAGGAAAGCGGCTGAACACATCCTTCTAGGATAGACCTTTCGCCGCCTCAAGGTCTTTCGGAGTCCACATGCTCCTATAATACGCCATGGCGGTCTGGCCATCCTTTAGCATGGTCTCGTTCGGCTTCACGAACGTCCCATCCGTTCGGGTGTACCGAGGAGCCCATGGTGGTAAAGTGGGAAGAGAAGGGGAGGCTGAAGCAGAAGTAGAGGCACCAGCTGCAACAGGCCCGGAGGGGGCAGAAGCTCTGACTGGGCGGTGCAAGAGAGCACCCGGCCCAGAGACCCGGGTCCTTCTTATAAGAGGTTCCTCCTCAGGGTCGACTCCACTGTCAGGATGAGGCCTTTTGCCTCGTTCTTTGTCCCGAGCACCCCCAGCGGCAGCAGGGGCTGTAGTGATTTGTGGAGATGTTCTCGGGTTGGTAGCAGGGGTGCTGACAACAGAATCAATAGCCACCGTGCTCGGGATGGTATCAGAGATGGTGGCTGAGGAAGAGGCTGATGCAGGAGAAGAGGTTGCCCCAGCAGTAGAAGTGGCTGGGGGAGTATTTTTCTTCCTGCCAAAGGATGGAATCTGAAGCCTGCTCATGGTATAGCCGAGGGATGAGAGCGCTAGAAGGTTGTCTGAAGTGAGGAGGTCTGAGCAGGAAGGAATATCGTTCAGAACGTATTTCTTCAAGTAATTACTCATATCCCTGCAAACACTGTAGCTCAAGTCATCACAAGGTATTCCTAAGGAGCGGCATAAGAAAGTACAAAAGCGAGGAACACATGTTTCGCAGGGACAATCGTTTTTGTGATATTTGAATTTCTTATATGAGGAAACAGAACAGACGCCAAAGGCGCTCGGGATTGGGTAATCCTCTGCAGCCGGCGAAGACCAAGCCCCACTAATGCCCACGATGTTATCCCTCCAACCCTTTTCAGATTTGATTGTGTCCGTACATATGGACATCTTGTCGATCGGGTAGAGGTGGTAAAAGGGCTCGTTAGTTCGGATCTTACTGACCTTATAACACAGAAAAAGATCTATGAGGTCAAGGTCCAGGCTTCTGTCACGAATCAACAGTAGCATAACGGATATGATTCTAAAGAAATTGGGGTTTACCTGCAGGGGGGATATCCCCAGTCTATTGAAGACATAATTAAAGAAGGGATGCAGAGGGAACCTAACGACATTCAGTTGAAGGTTTAAAAATAAAACTTCGCCGGGAAGGAGGCCGGCACCGGTCATAATATTAACATCCTTAGGGCAAACCCTAACTTAGATGTTGTCAGGAAGTCTAAGTCTCATACGAAGAACATCTAGATCTACAACCATGGTGGAAGTGATTGAAGGATCTAAAAGGGTAAAAAGAAGCCTGCCGAAAGTAAAAAGGAACAAAACTAACCTCTGAGGTAGAAAGCAACAAAGAGCACTGCAAGACCGCTGGAAGAATGACTCTTGAAGGATTTCACCGGAAAAAGCTTAGCACTATTATAAAAAGAGAGAGATTTGACTGATGATGGAGACGGTAAAAAGGCATGAAGTGGTATTCTAGAGCCTTATAAAGGTGAGAGGGACCCGAGGGCCGAAGCGTCAGGAAGGCGAGAAATTCATCGAGCCCCGGAACATTGATTCTGGATCTGACCGTCCGTTCTCCCATGTGGGTTTCTCGAGCCGTCAACGTCATGATGAGACACCTTCAATAATTACCCCCTTATTAAACAAGGGGTAATTATGGGGGCAGTTGAGGAGGCCCGAGATGACATGGGCCGGATATGACTTGCAAACGCGACAGCCGGTCCGTACAGATGGGTCAGGCCCATAGAAAGACACTGCCATATGGGCCGAACGCGAATAAGCCCATCAAAGATGACCAGGACTTATGGAGGAATGGGCTTAGATCCAACAGTCCATCAACATTTGTAAATATCTATAAATAAGATAAGTAATGGAAAGAGGAGGGGAGATATTTTTTTGGTTGAAATACAAGAATTCTAGAGAGAGAAAGGGGGAAGGAATTTCTTGTATCTTCAGTTGTGTTTTGAGAATTTATTTTGGAAGTCATGATTTTTATTAAATTCTTTGAGAAATAAGTATAATCTGGTTTGTGGGTTTTACATAAATTGCATAGATCTTAAATTATTTCACTTGATTGACTCAACTATTAAATTATCTAAGTGGAGATAATTGTTAGTTGTTGAAATTGTTGAATTAAATCTGATGTGTAGATCAATTTAGTCAAGTAGTTTCCTAAAGAAGCTGTGAGAACTGCCCTACCAGTCACCATAGACTAGTACTCACAAATCTAGTGTATCAGTGAAATAATTTGGGAAGAAATGGCTAAAAAGAGAGGAAGAAAGAAAGAGAGAAGTGAGAGAAACAATTGTTGCTGGCTTTTGTGCACTGGCAGTAAAAGGAAAGAAGTTTTTATTTCAAATGTTATATCAAAATCTCATTATTTAGTCTTTACTAATCATTTGAATTAACCAGTCATTTACCAGTAATGGCTACCTTGATTAATTTCCTTTGAAATCTTAAGTTGGAAATTAATATTGATATGTGTGATCCAAATTTTGGTTATAATCATGTACAAAAGGTGGGATTTATTATGAAGGTTGTGATGAATATTAATTAATTTTTTTTAGAAATGAATATAATGTGATTACAATTTTGTTCAGGAAAGGAAAAGAAGCAGACAACTTTGGCAATATAGAAGAATAAATAAATAATTTGAAAGTAGCCAAGGTGAGTGTACTTGCTGGAAGTTTATACTTGGATATGTTTAATTGCAGTATTAAAGCTGTTTATATGAATTGAAAATGAATATATATATATAACTTGATTATATTAGAAAAGGTTCATACTCTGGCCTAGAAGGAGAGTAATATAATATATAAGGTCCATATTCTGGCTTGGAAAGAGAATACCATATTGAAATAAGGTCCATACTCTGGCCTAGAAGGAGAGTACTATATATAAGGTTCATACTCTGGCCTAGAAGGAGAGTACTTTATTTTAATGCATGTAATATGTTGATGAAGTTTAATTGAAGTTATCAAATAATATTTATTTATATTACTCTGATGTAATAGTGTTGCATTCACTGGGCTTTAAGCTCACTCCTTCCATATCTATATTTTCAGGTACAAGGTTGGGTCGCTACTGCCAGGTCTAGAATCTTGAGTGGGAATGGGAAAAAGAACAATGGAACGTCTTTTATTTTTTAAATTTAAATGTTTTTCTCAAAAATTGAGAGAATCAATCTTACATATCTACAAACATTTATTCTAAAAAAATGATCAAGAATAATACATAAGGATAGACAAAGGTAAAAAATTATTTCCTCCCAATTGTCTATTCTTTTGTTCCCTCACTTTTGACCTTTCATCAGATTAAAAACTGATAGACATAAAATAAAATGACGAGTCACATTTTTTTTAATTTTTTGGGACTAAATTTGTGAACCAAGTGGAGTAATTTTTCTCTTTATTTTTTTTTTATATAATTTTGTCATAGTTAGGCTATGGGTCAAAATGTTAAATAGGGTTTACTTGTTTAGTATTTACGTCTCGATAATCATCAAGGGCCGGCCCTTTCCCAAGCGGTTGCCTATGGCCTCAACATTTAGAGGGTCCCAAATTTTTAGGCCCATGTGTGATAGGCCCCAAAAAAAATAAGAAAGTCAGGCCCAGGGCCTTCCCACTCCCCCCCCCCCCCCCCCCCCCCCACAAAAAAAAAAAATAAAATAAATATTAAGCCCTTCCCATGAGTGATACATCAAAAAAATGAAAAATAAAAACTTACACCCTTCCCATGAGTGATAGATTTGGAAAAAAAAAAAAAAAAAGCTTAGGTCCCTTTGATTAAACAAATTCACACTCTTGTTAGGCCATTCAAAATTGTGGCCTTTAAAAATTTGGTGATTAAATTCGAATTTTTTTTTTTTTAGATTAAATTTGAAATTGAATATGATGACTCTTTCCTACTTTATGTGTATATTAGTGTGTATTTCAGTAATTAACTATGAAATTAAATATGGTCTTTTACTAATTTTATGTGTTAGTATCTATGTATGTCAGTAATTACTTTGAAATTGATTGTAGTCCTATTATTGGGGGTAGATAATATATTTTTTATGAAATTTGAATATATTAAAATACTTCTATATCACTTATATAAGTGATTTGATATAAAGGGAAATGCTTGTGTCTAAGTTTGAAAGCATTTGAAGTTGATAAAAACTTTGTTAAGGCAAAATTCTACATTTTTTTTTTAGAAATTTAAAATGAGTTGAAAGTTCTAAACTTGATCCATTTGAAAACTTGAAAATCTTTATGAAATTTAATTTAACGTGATATTATTTTAACATTTTAACTTTTTAGCTCATCTGCCCTGTAGGGAGTGAAATAAGCATTTATTAAGAAAATATATATATTTTTCTTTATTACGAGGGATGACACATATAAATTTGAGAGAAACTAATAGACAGTATTTTGTTTTTTTGTTTTCAACATTAATATATTTTATGTGATTATCTTCTTATTTAAATAAAAATTTCGCACCTTATAAATTTTTTATCCGCGTAAATGTTTGTGTATAAAAAATCTTACATTTAAATTCGTCTAAAGCCTTTCAAGATTTTGTCAATTTTAGGACTGGCCTTGAATCATCCAGGGACACTGTGTTTTCAGTTGAGACCCATTTCTATAGTCATAAGATATGTATAGCATATTAAATTTCCATTTGCAATGAAATATTCATGACAAAAATACCAACTTTACATCAATTTTTTTATCACGCTTATCATGCATAAAAGTTTATCAAATTTCACCTTTTGTATGACTTTTGCTTATTCATATTAAACAATCAAAATTTGAGAGCAAACAGAACTTCAACTACCACTAATTTTTCATGAAAACATGATTGATGTGGTTGTGGTTGTGGTTGTGGTTGGGCTAATAGAAAAAAATTGATGTGGTGTAGGTTAAATTTGAGATGTTGGAGTAAACTAAAAAGTGAAAATAATTAATAAATTTGGGAAAAGGAAACAATTAATGAATTTGAACGACCCCTCTTGGAAGATACTTCATAATAGTATCATCAATGAAGTTGATTCTCTTTCTTAGCCAAATGAGCATAGTACAAATCTGTAATTAATTTTGTACAGCCACCACCAATGTAACAAAACCAATCTTACCATTAAAGAAAACACTTCACCAATGTGTGAATAATAAAGTTACAAGTCAGTCAGTGATAAATAAATATAAAACACAGTGTTTAATGATGTTAACAAAGATTTCGCAAAAATAATAATAATAACAATAATAACACGATGAAAAAAACTAGAAAATTACTCCATAAAAAGAAAATATTTATTTATACTAGTAAAACGGTACATAAGTTAGCATTGCAGATCCGATGGGTCCAATCTGAAATAACCCGAGCCCAGTCTAAAATTTTGTGGACTTGGATAATGTTTTTCTAATTTCGATTTGCGCCTATGTTATATATTTTGAGTCCGAATTTAATTCGGTTTAGGCTTGGATTGATATGGATGAAACTCGAAACCCAACGAGCCGGGAATATTATATATATTTATTACTAGACTTAAATCACTAGAGTTTAGTAGCCAAGTTAGTAGTGTGCTTGGGATTTGTACTAAAGATTTTATCTTCAAATTATGGGAGAAGCATAAATTCTTCTAAGAGCTCATGTTACGGGCGAGATTGAGCCCAAGATGAGTGTCCAACCCACCCGAGTTGCAGCTTTAATTTAAAATTAATATTCAACAAAGTAATTAAATAATTATTTTCTGAAATTATAATTAAAATTGATTTTTTAAACTAATCACCGATATAATAATTAATGATCAATGAACATAAAATTGATACAAGGTAAAAGAGGGAATTTAATTATTGATTGGTCTATTTTAAAACTCCTAAAACAATATCAAAATTAAGATTAATTAATTAATTTTTTATATTAATAATTAAATACTAAAACTCTTTGTATTTTTATTAATATTAGTAAAATTGTACGTACGTTGTACCATGAGTAAAATCTAATTTTAAATAAATATTTAACAAAGTAATTATATAATTATACATTCTAAAATATTTATGAACATAAAATTGACACAAAGTAAATGAGATAAAAACAAAAAAATTTAATCGTAAATTATTTAGTTATGATAATGAGTTGTGCATGACACAACCACTAATTTACATGATGTTTTTGAGATCCCCACTTGCAATGAGTTGATCATGACACAACAACTAATTTAAATGATTTTTTTTTTTTTTCTTCCGTTATGCTTATTATGAAAAAAACAAAACTTTGCTAATATGAAAATAAATAAGTAATTAACTTAAAGAGCTTGTATTTAAAAATTATTAGTAAATCTTCGAAGGTCCTAGGATCTAAAATTTAGATTTCTTTTTCCGATGAAGAATTTCTAAAATAACAAGTGAATAGATTGAGAAGGCTGTGTTTGCCTTTAGAATCCACGGAAGTTTCAAGAATATTATTTGAAACTGGATGTAAAGGAGTATCTGGAAAAAATAAAATAAAATAAAAATCAATTTGTTATCCAGTTTTAAATTAGTTATATGGTATAAATTACTTAAGGCAGAGCTATAATACTTGATCCTACTATAAATTTTTATCCTTATTAATGTTCAAATAGAAGAAAATAATTTCTCTTACATTTTTTTTTTGGGGGGGGGGCTAAATACAATTTCTCTTGTTTTTAATACAATGAACCATTGTATAATACAAGAATGAATTTAAATGAAATGACAAATAATCACACAAAACTTTCTTGCACATGTCAGTATAATTTTCTCATAGTTAGGCTATGGCTCAAAATGTTAAACATGATTTACTTGTTACTATGCACTGTGTTTTCAGTTGAGACCCTTTTCTAGTCATAAGATTTGTATAGCATATTAAATTTCCGCTTGCAATGAATTATCCATGACAAAAAAACCAACTTTACATCAATTTTTTTTATCACGCGATAAAAGCTTATCAAATTTGACATTTTGTATGACTTTTGCTTATACATATTGAACAATCAAAATTTGAGAACAAACAGAACTTAAACTGCCACTAATTTTTCATTAAAATTTGATTGAGGTGGTTTGTGGTTGGAGTAAGAAGTAAAAAATTGATGTGGTGCGTCATGGTGTTAAATTTAAGACTAAACTAAAAAGTGAAAGTAATTAATGAATTTATTAAAAAAAAAAAAAAAAAAAAAAAGCAATTAATGACTCTGAATGAGCTGTGTTGCAAGATTGACTTCATTGTAATATCATCCAATAATAATGTTAGATCCTCTCCTTTTAAATCTACCCCTTTACATTTAGCCACATAGCCAAATACAAATCTATAATTAATTTTGAGCTGGCACCAACAGTGTAACAAAATTAATCTTACAATTAAGGAAAATAATTCACCAATGTGTGAAGAATAAAGTTACAAATATCACTATAATATAAGTCAATCAGTGATAAATAAATAAAAACACAGTGTTTAATGATGTTAACAAAGTATTCGCAAAAAATACAAAATAATAATAATATAATAAAAAACAAAGAAAGAAAGCTACTCTATAAAAAGCAAATATATATTTAAGCTAGTAAAACAGTACATACGTTAGAGCAGCGGGCGGGCCCAATTCAAAATAACTTGAGCAAAGTCCGAAATTTTGTGGACTTGGGTAATGTTTTTTATAATTTGGGTTTTTGGCTTAGGCTATATATTTTAAACCCGAATTAGGCTTGGGTTGATATAGATGAAACTCGAAATCCAACTCGAGTCCGAAAATATTATATATATTTATAACTAGACTTGAATCACAAGAATTTGTTAACCGGGTTAGTAGTGTGCTTGGAATTTATTCAAATGGTTTTTGGTTCAAATTTTGGAAGAAACATAAATTGTTCTATTTTTTACACATAAATTCTTCTAAGGTCTCGTAATGAGTGCCCAACCCACTTTAATTTAATAAAATTAATATTCAACAAAGTAATTAAATAATCATTTTCTCAAATTATAATTTACAATTAATATTCAACAAAGTAATTAAATAATTATTTTCTCAAATTATAATTAAAATTGATTTCTTAAAATATTCACACCGATATATTAATTAATGATCAATGAACATAAAATTGATACAAGGTAAAAGAGATAAAAGTAACAATTTTGAATTGAACTTTTCAATAGGAATTTAATTATTGATAGGAGTATTTTAAAACTCCTAAAACAATATCAAAATTAAGATTAATTCATTAATTTTTTATATTAATAGTTAAATACTAAAAACCTTTGTATTTTTATTAATACCAGTAAAACTGTACGTGCATTGTACTGTGAGTAAAATCTAATTTTTAACAAAGTAATTAAATAACTGTAAATTCTAAAATATCCATGAACATAAAATTGACACAAGGTAAAAGAGATAAAAATAATAAATTTTAATTGAACTTTATAACATGAATTCAATTATTGATAGGTGTATTTTCAAACTCTTAAAACAATAACAAAATAAAGACTATTTTTTTTATTACAATTTACTAATATTTTATTTATTTATATGTTATTTATAAAATTAGAAAAGATTTGGAGACTAAATAAACTAAATTATTTATATTTTTTTTATATATTATTTGTCTAATTAGAAAGACTATATTATTTATTTTATTTACATGTTTCCTTATCTAATTAGATTTCCTTTTATTAAAAAAAAACTCATAATAAATAGGTAATTTGAGTTTTATAGAAACTCTTTCAAACACCTTATATTAATTTTAAAATAAAAATTCATAATAAATAGGTAATTTGTGTTATTCTAAAATGATACATCCATAAACATAAAATTAACACAATGTAAAAGAGATAAAAGTAATTATTTTTAATTGAACTTTTCAATAGAAATTCAATTATTGATATGTGTATTTTCAAACTCCTAAAGCAATATCAAAATCAAGACTATTTTTATTACAATTTATTAATATTTTATTTATTTATATATTAGAAAATTATTTATAAAATTAGAAAAGATGTAGAGACTAAATTAATTTTTTTATATATTTCTTTGTCTAATTAGTAAGACTAACTATTATTTTTTTTTAATATATCCTTGTCTAATTAGATTTTTTTTTATTAAAAGAATTCATAATAAATAGGTAATTTGAGTTTTATAGAAAACTCCTCTAAACAACTTATATTAATTTAAAAATAAAAAATCATAGTAAATAGGTAATTTGTGTTAGAGTTTTATTGAAACTCTTTGAAAAACTCTTTTTATATTAATTAATAAATATTGTTTATATTATTAAATAAATACTAAAATATTGAAATTCTTTACACTTTTAATAATAGTATAATATATATATATATATATATATATATATATATATATATATATATATATAATGGTAACTTGTGTTTTAATAATCTTGAGGAGTTGTAAAACTTTATTATTTTATTATTTATTTAAGGGTTAAATGTTCTGACACCCTCTCAGGTTTGTCTTTATTGCTCACAGATTAAACTAAAAAAAAAAAAATCTTAAACCTCTCTTCAGTTTTGGTTAACTTTGCCCTTACACCCCTTTCGTTGATTGATTTTTAAAAAGTCAAGAGTCCACTAATTAAAAAGATATAATGTCAAAATTACCATTGACTAGTGAGATGTATTAGGCCATAAATGAGTTTGAGACCAACTAGGCTATAGATGATGTGGACCTTGACTTTATTTTTATTTAACTATTTTTATTATTATTATTTTTTTCATTTTCCACTAAGTTGGATGTTTAATTGAAGTTTATATTAAACATATTGTGAAATTATACTAACATATTGTTGGATATTTAATTGAAGCATATGATTGTAAAGCTAATTAAATGCTTCATGCTGACTAATGTTATAATGTTTCCAATCAATTCAATTCATAAAATGAAGGTAGGCAAAGAAAAAGGAAAAAAGAAGAAGAAATAAATAGAGAAAAAAGATGACATCATATTGTGAACATTATAGAAAATATATTAAGTAATCATATTGTAGTCCATTTATATTATTGGCTTAATCTACTAAAGTGTGTATCATGACTCAAAATCAATTTCATAATAATTTCATTGGATTGATTTAAAATTATATATATTCATAATATTAATTAATTTCATAATAATTTTATTGGATTGATTTAAAGAAGAAATCAGGAATAAAACTAGATTGGAAATACTAGATGTTATTTTTCGGATTTTCCATGAGCATGGGGGCGGTGTTCCATATTCTTACACACATAGTACGTGCAATTATTTGATTTATGGCTTATATCTAAATTAAAATGATATATCTAAGTTAATTTGGATTGATATTTGTGTCAAATTAAGATGACTTAAATTGGGGAAGGGTAGTTTTGGCATTATATTTTTTAAATTAGTTGACTTTTGACTTTTCTAACGAATCAATTAACGGAAGGGGATATTTGAGCAAAGTTAACCAAACACGAGGGGAGGTTTAGACTTTTTTTTTTTTTTTTTCAGAAGTTTAATTTATGAGCAATAAAGGCAAACCTGAATTTTATTTTGTAACTTATGTTTTAATAATGGTGAGGAGTTGTATAAATTTTATTGTTTATTTATTTATAATGGTAACTTATGTTTTAATAATTGTGAGGAGTCTTATAACGTTATAAAATTTATTATTTATTTAATGATTAACTTATATTTGTATTTTAACTGATAACTTATGTTTGTATTTTAATTGATAATTTATGATTAACTTATTTTATTATTTATTTATTTTTAATTGATAATGATGATTTGAAATTCTCTAGTGAGGAATTGTATTTTAATTGGTAAGTTATGTTGTATTTTAATTAGTAAATTATGATTAACTTATTTTATTATGTATTTATTTTTAATTGATAATAATGATTTGAAATTCTTGACTGCCCTTGTGCTTTTAATATTAGTATTTTTAATTGATAATGATGATTTGAAATTCTTCCCGTGAGGAGTTGTATTTTAATTAGTAATTTATGATTAACTTATTTTATTATTTATTTATTTTTAATTGATAATGATGATTTGAAATTCTGGACCCACCTTGTACTTTTAATAATAATATTTTTAATTGATAATAATGATTTGAAATTCTTTCGGGGAGTTGTATTTTAATTGGTAACTTGTGTTTGTATTTTAATTGGTAAAATATGATTAACTTGTTTATTTATTTATTTATTTTTATTTGATAATGATGATTTGAAATTCTTTAATTTTAAAAATAGTATATATATATATATAACATTTCTGCCACAAGGAAAGAAAAAAGCAAAAATAAAAATAGAACACACCAGAAATATTTTAACAAAACACCAAAAAATCGAAGAAGAAGAAGAATAGAGACTCACTAAGACAGAGAACAGACCATACACCGGTGAGGTTCACGAAAACCGATGATCGGTGAGTTTGACGAAAGCCGATGATACGTGAGTTTAACAAAAGTTGATGGCCGATGAAGTTGGTGGCGGGCAACGGTGGTTAGTGGCAAGGGCAAAGCTAGCTAGGATTTCATATCGGGCACAATGTACTTTATGAAAAAAACAAAAAAATCAAATAACATGACAAACATAAATTATCGCGCCCCAACTTCCAAAATGGATTGTCTCACCCAAAATGTAATACATGGCATGACTAAACATTTAAATCTCATTATCCAACAAAATAAAATTGACTAACTTTAATAACTAGATTAACTCCATGGTACGTATGAATAATAAAGAAACATATTCCAATAGTTATATTATTGCGCTCAATAATGTCTTGCTTACAAAAGAAATTGAAAAAAACAAATAACAAATGTGCTCATCTTATCAATATTAAATATGCTAGCTCAACAAACAAACTCTTACTATACCTTAATAACAATTGTACAATATATTATTACAAATAATATTTTTATACGCATGGAATAATAATCATTTCCCCACTTAGTTCCATTTATTAAGAAATAACTCTCTACCTTAATCAATTAAGGTAATATGAATCTTTCAAACTTTAATCATTTAAATTTACAGTTGGGTACAGAATTTAAATATTTCGGGCAGGGGACGAATCCAACACTTTCAGTATATGGTAAGAAACGAATTTAACCATTCAACAATAAGTAAGGAACGAATCCAACTAAGTAACCAACCCAACCTTTTGAGAAGATAACAATTAACTTAAGTTCATTTAAACATATTTAACATAAGTATACCACCATCACTTTCCAATTATGAAATGTGTACAATTACCTTAATTACTTAGATACGATTTCACATACCTCCTTATAACCTATCATCAATAATTAATTAATTTAATAAACATGACCAAAATAATAATAATAATAATAATCATAAACAACTATTCTTAAACACACTCATACAAGAACTAATGTAACACTATTTAGGATAATTAATTTGATAAATAGACTCAAATCCCGTCTAAATAAATTAATTTCATGATTGCTTTAGAGAGTTAACATACTCTTATTTGAAGTGCCCTACTTTTCCACTTTTCCTTCTTTCGTCCTAATTTGGAGGACTATCACGTGTTTACCCGTGTTATTAGTGTTGAAATAGTTGCCTTGAAAATTTAAAATTACATAATTTTTTTCATTTCTTTTCTTCGAAAAGTCAAACATTTTTTTAATTTTGAAAATATGTATATGGCCATAGCCCAAAGGAAAGTGAAAAGATAAAGAAAATACAAATGACCTCCATATGAGGCCACCCACCTAATCAGATCCAACCTGATTAAACCAACCACATCAAGCCCAGGAGGCCCTACAGACATTGAAAATCAAGCAACCGTACGTTGTTCATCATCTTCACGGCAGTCGCCTACGGCCTTCAATTGGGCCAAAAAAATTTATATTATTAGGGCTCAAAATTTTGTACTATTAGGACTTTTTAAAATTTTGGGCCTCGCATTTGCCTAGGGCATCAAAAAATATTGGGCCTCTCAGGACCGACGCTGTGAAATGTGGATACGTAATCAAACTAGCAGGAAGATTATGTAGTGTATGGACACGTGTAGTAGGTGTTTGACACTTGGAATAATGACCTCGACGCGTATAGTGCGAAAGCAACATAAATAGATGCATGTGCTTCTCTTGTAAAGCATCTCCATCTGTCTACTCGGCGTTGTATCTGTTCTTACCATCTTACTCCCTTTGAGTTCTCACCATCTTCTTTGAATTTTTTTACTTCTCGATGCTCTCCATGTCTAGTACTCACCGTTTCCATTTTGTCCAGTTTCCTTATCACTAGAATGTAAGATTATTTATTTAATTGTGACCCACATAATTTGGACATGTGATATATTATTTGGTGGTTAAATAAAATAGATATCAGATTAATATTATATTATTTGGTCAACTTATAAATTACCTTTTTGGTAATTACTTATTGGAGAAGTGTTTTATTTTCTTATTCCTTACTTTGATGAAAAGTGAAATTAGGTTACTAAAAGGAAAACTGGTAATCTTTCTACCTTTATAAAGTTGCATATACTCCATTAATTATGTACAATTAATGATATAACACGTAAAAGTTTTATGTGTGCAAAAGGCCAAGAGAGAGAAATCGGTTTTCACGTTTTGACTATTACAGTTTAGCACGTTATTTGTTCCGCAAAAAGGATCTCGACGTTGGACTTGATCTCTACGATATTTACAATTGCAGATCAAGATATTTATATATAACTATACTTATTTATGCATTATAGATATGTGAGAATAATGAAGTTCTAAGATTATGTGATTCATATTTATTTGTGATGAATGGCTTAATATGAATTAATTATAGTTTACATGTGGTATCAATGCTTATGGTTTAGGAACTCGTTATTTTTCACTAAAGTTTGCATAAATAATATATATATATAAATTTAAATTAAAATTAAATAATTAGATTTGTTTTAGAATCGTGGGTACATAATGGATTAGTATGATGGATCAGTTGATCAATTTATTTTGGTTTGCATGATCGATTTTTGAGCCTGGAAATTGATTTTTATAAATTGATTTCTTATCCTTATTGAATTGTCTGATAGTTGAAGTATATATATGAGTTTGTTTTTTTATTCTGTGCATGACTAGAATAGCAATTGGAATTGAAATAGTTAATTTTGCTTTTTGCGTAAATCGAGGTGATGAATTTTAATACTACTTATTGATTTTTGTACAAACTCATATATATACTTGTTATCATATATCATTAATTGCATATATGATAAATTAAAGGAGAATGATTTATTTTATTGTAGAAAATTAAATTTTTGGAATAATGTGTGAGTTTAGAAATTTAATTTAATTTTGTTAGATATATAAATAAATTATTATTTCGTATCCAAACATACATATATTGTAACAACCCGAACCCGAGGGTCCGAATCGCTAACCGGGTTCTTACTCGAACCCGAGGTTAACTAAAAACGTTACCGTCCTTTCCCATATCAATACATAATATACGTGTCATCCCAATTTATAAATAATAAAAATAATAAATAAAATGAGATCATAGCTACAAAATATGTCAAACAGTCTACTAACCCATCAAAACCTGTGGAGCAACGTCATCCGCCACTTCCTCCCCGTAACCTGAAAAATGTTAAAATGATGGGGTGAGCTAAACGCTCAGTAGGAAGTGTCTAAGAAACACCTCTTATGACCCCGTGAATCCATATAGAGAATAGAAAGTAAGAGATCGGGATCATATCTCGGGATTCGAGTAAAATCACTGTATTATCAACAAACATACATATCTCAACCAATTACCAAATGCACCACGTATGCCAATGATGTGCCATGCCATGCAATGTCACTCTCCATTTCTGAAACCATACCGTTTCAACTTCTAAACCGTTAGTGTAATCCGACCCAAGGCACCTCCAAGATGTCACGAAAGGGGGATTGGCTAACCATCCACGACCACAAGGCACCTCCAAGGCGTTGCATCCTGCCTGATTAGCTCAACTACACTAGGGTCTCTCCCTAGTCCTCTCTCTAGACCACGCTAACACCACGGACCACTAGGCGCCTCCCAAACATCCTGATTTTCACAAACACTTTTCAAAAACTTTTCCCCAAAACAATTTCATTGGTTTTTTTTAAAAAAATATATTTTTCCCCTTTTTCTTTCCCAATGGATGCATAAATGCTTCATGATTCCAAATGCCAAATTCAACAAGTATATTCTATACATTTTACCCATATCATAATCATAACTTGTAAAAGAATATTTTAAATATTTATTTCTACGATTATGACATCAAATTTCTATGGCAATTGAAATACATAAAGTAAACAACTTGTCATTTCTAAGCATGCTTCTTCACTACAAGGATGTAACTAAATTCACAGACTCATTTATCAAATAGCATACATCCACCACTTTACATATAATCAACCACAATCACACAGTCAAAATAATTGAAATTAAACATGCTTATAGTCAATTTAAGAAGGATACTTCACATAGAACCTAAGAAATTTCGAATTAGAGCACCCCTACCTCAAAAGTAGCCAAAATATATCTCTGGCCGGAAAAGTCAACGCTGGTCAATGTCAGTCAACAAAAGTCAATACCAGTCAACGGCGGCGGAACGGAAAACTGTTTGGTGGGAACGTAGCCGTCGATGAGGAGATTCTACTGTTCCAAAGGGTCAGCTCCAAAATCCGACTTCAAGTAGCTCAAAACCCCCTCCAAAGCCTTAAATCCAAAAACTTCAAAAATTCATAAAATAATTACCGCTCCTCAGAAAATTAAATCCTTTGACTATGTGATAGAGAACAATGAGAGAAACATTTTATGTCAAGGAACCAAGACCGGAATCCCGACCAATCGGCCGAAAAATAGAGGAGCAAAATTAAAGCTCAAAGAAAAAAAAAATTCAAGAAAGAGAAGGAAGAGAACATCCAGCGGGAGAGAGGTGAGAAATGAGAGACTGGTGGTCTCAAGGCCTTAAATGGCCTAATTGTAATACCCTTAATTTTAAAAGGATAGTCTCGGTATTTAATTATTTGTTTTAATTGTATTTTTAATTATTTAATTGATTATATGACTAATTGTTTATGTGTTTAATTGAATTAGGTATTACTTGATTATTTGATTATGTGTCTATGTATTATTTGTATTTGTCTATGTATTAATTGTTTAATTAGATTATGTGCTTAAATGGTGTTTTGATTAATTGTAAATTAAATGTTTTCTTTTCTTTTATTATTTTATTTTATTTTTCTTTTATGGTTATGGTTAGTAGTAATGGGCCAACCAATTGGGTCCTATGGACTACTTGGATAGGAAGTTGGATGTGTATAGATTATTACCTATGGATAGTTGTGTCTGTATACATATAGATTTATATTATAAACATATATAAAAAGGAAAGTAATTTATTAATTACTTTTATGGTAACTTGTGTAGTAATATTTAATCTGATGTATATGTTTTATATTTAAATACTAAAAATATACGTAGATTTGATACGTGTTATGCTTTAAGTTACTTTATAATATTATGGTAATTTAAGTATTATTGGATAATCCATTAATAAATAATGGAATGTGTATAATTTATTTATTTAATAAAGATATACATAAATTATATACGTAACATATTTTACTTACCTTTTTAATATATATAAAAGGGAAAGTAATTAATTAATTACTTTTATGGTAACCTGGGTAGTAATATTTTATCTGATGTATATGTTTTATATTTAAATAATAAAAATATACATAGATTTGATACGTATTATGTTTTAAGTTACTTTATAGTATTATGGTAACTTAGGTATTATTGGATAATCCATTAATAAATAATGGAATATGTATAATTTATTTATTTAATAAAGATATACATAAATTATATATGTAATATATTTTACTTACCTTTTTAATATTTTATTTTTTATTTTTTTTAAGTTGACTTGGATTGGGAAAATGGTTAGGATCATTTTATTTAGCCTATAAATATATAGCTATAGGTTGGAAAAGGGGATTAGAAAAATTTACGTGATATATGTTAGAGAGAGAAAGAGAAGGAAGGAGGAGAAAAACCCTGTAGAGAGAAGATCAATGAAGAAGAAGTTTAACTTTCGATCCGAAAGTTTAAGGTAAGTTCTTCTTCTATCTCTTTCCCTTTAATTCGTGTTTCTATGCATGCCTAGGAAATTCCAAGATTTATTAAATACATAAAATTAAATTATTATGCATATTTAATTGGATTAGAACATAGGTTTTATGAAATTGGTTCATATCTGTTCTTGTGTTATGAATTGATAAATGCATGATTTTGATTTGACGTGTGAATTTTTACATGTTTAAATTATGTATTTTACATATCTGTGGAATGATAGAACGTAAAAACATGCCTAGGATTCCTGAACATTAAATAGGAACTAGGTTTGGGTTTAAATAAATTTAAATGGACTTAATCATAATGATGCTTGCTATTTGAATGTTTTAAACAAACGAATGAATTTAATCTTTTAATATGTTTTAACAATTGAGATTAAATGTGTAGGATGAATTGGATATGAATAATGCTTATTTGACGGTATAATAAAATATCATCATATGTATAAGATTCAGTTTATGTATGACATATGATATAGGAAGCTTAAATAAATAATAAGTCATTCCTATTTTGTGATAACTTGATATCATATTATCATAGTTATTTCTAAATTGTTTGATGTATTTCCTTAATCGTTACATCAATTGTTGGATTTTGTGGTTTAATGCACCAGTATGGGACAGTGGCATTCTAGGGACGGATTAACTTATCAGTTAAGTCCTACCTATTTTATATAAGGGAATGGATTAACTAAAATGTTAAGTTCTACTTATATTCAAGTCAGGTCAACTGAACAAGTTGAATAACTTATGAAGGATTAATTTATTATATAAGGGAATGGATTAACTAAAATGTTAAGTCCTATTTATATTCAAGTCAGGTCAACTGAACAAGTTGAATGACTTATGGAGGGTACTGAATAGGATGGTTACTAGATTTTATATATATAAGTATGGTGCCATGATATGAGCTTGAGTCTCAGGATCAGTGGTTAGGGTGCGTATATCGCCAGGGATGTGTAGTTAGATATAGTGTAGTTGTGTACCCTGATAGGTCTAGGTACTCATGCCCACTATATGTGCGTTTTGCATGTTGCTTACTATTCAAGTTGAGACAACTCTATAGTTTAGTGAGGTTCCTTTAGTGTGTATATATATATATACGGACTGCTAGTTACTGTTGGATTGACTAGGACGTATACGTGTATCGGATCTCTGCTAGGAATGTAGTAGAGTAGAACTTGTTTGTGGTCCTGACCCACCATTATTTTTCAGGTGTTCGTCAGGAGTAAAAGTTGGTCGTGCTGAGCGGAGATCAGTCTACTTCATTCTTCCGATGCTACATAGGAGTTCCTTTATGATTCAGTTTCTTGATTTAGACAGTTATTGCTGTCATTTGTTTAGTTTGGATTTTCTAGGGGTCCATACAGTATGGATTTCCGAGTTGTATTTTGAAGGATCAGTTGTATCAGAAGAGTTTATTAATTAATGGAAATATATTATGAGGTTTATTATTAGATTATCATTTTAGTTTCTTGTCAGCATTTTATTTATTCTTCTTTATTCTTTTGTACTCTGTGTTCGTTTATTATCAATTTATTTTGATATCCTCGGGTATTCGGGCGTGGGCCTGGCCAACCCGCATTCGGAAATCTGAGGGTATCACAGTTGGTATCAGAGCACTCCAGGTTCAAGTGTCCTTATGAGTGTCTTTCGTTATGTGACTTCCGCGTTGCGTCTCTTAAAACTTAGAGCCCGTATTAGGATTCGTTGTACTCTATTTACGGTTTGTTAAGAGGAGCTGATGTCAATTATATTCTGTAGTCATAGAATGGTTGGCACTAGGAAAATGATGGGTTCAAGGCGAAAGCGGTAAAGACCCAAAGGAGTAAAGGAGTACGTTATCGATTTTGTTGCCAGAAGGCAGAGTTAGGGGTCGATGGTTTAGGTTCGTTTGGCGTTACTTTAAAAGTATAAGCCAATGAATGATTTAGGTGCACGTGATAGGTCACCGCATATCGGGGCCAACACGACTTCAGTTGATCTCAAAAAGGAGACAAGCGAGGAGTAGGAGCCGAAAAGGATCCTAATGGAGGAGATTTATGTGCATCTAATAGAGAGGGTACTAAATCTTGAAGATGGATGATCGCGCGAGGTGATCTGAATTGCTAGTAGTATAGCGAATGTTATTAGTAAAATTGGGGTTGATTAATCTACAAATAATTAAGTTTTTTTATCATCTCTAAAAAAGGTATATAAGAAGTATTGTTCAGGAGTTTGGGGATCGGATGTGTTCTTATCAGAATGAAATACATAATTTTTAAATCACATACAAGAGGGCATTGATATTATGTTGTGACATTCTAATTCGCTTTAAAAAGCCAAGTTAGACAGTTTACATTCCGCATATAAGAAGGATGAGGGTTAAGCCCTTGGTATTTGCTTAGGCAAATATTTATGTTTTTAAGTTATGTTTTAATTGATATGTTTCGAGGTTGGATGAATATTTACGAAACTATAAAAGGAAATTTTGAAACAATCTAGTAAGGTTGATTTCAAAGGAGACTTTCTTTTTTAGAAAGAACGATGTCCTAAGTAAGAATATATTTTGTTTTATTGTGTTTATCATACGTGTTTTGTTTTTATTTTATTTTATTTTTTATTTTTTAATTTTTGCTAATTACTCGGGATTTGGTATGTGGTTTAGTTAAGGACATTAGTGTGTAATCAGCCAATTATTATTTTAATAATATGGAGTAATAGTATTATTTACGTTAGATTTGTGAGCGTACGGTCGTAGGATTTGGTAGATACACATAAATCTAGCCAATCTATTGGACCTGGACATGCGTCATTCTAGTATATTGTTTGGGATGGGATAGTTAAACCATCACTGTGAGTCAAATTATCTAGTATGATTAGTTTGATATACTTCACGTTAGGTATGGATTCGTATCATATTACAACGCCATGATATTGGTGGTTGTTAATGTTTCGGTATGCATGAGGTAATGATAAATAAAGATCACTGTAACGCCATGATGATTTATCAGAGGTGCTGGATTTGCTGAACATCTTCTTGAAAATTTCAGAAGTTGTTATCAAGTCGGAAGGAGGATTTAGTACTGGATTAAGTACTTATTGGAATGATTCCGAGTGAGGATAGGAAACTGAATAAATATTCATCAGTAAATTCTTAATCAAGAATTTATTCACGAGGGTGTGTCATTAGGAGGAATTTGTCGGTGTTGCACATGGAGGAGGAAACTAAGTCTCTTCATTTCCATAAATAATATGGAATTATTTTTTAGTCACAATTTGCAACAATTAGCTGTTACTAGGAAATTGATAACTTATGCAGAGGATGGAAAGATTTCATATTCTTTTGAAGTTAGACAAAGAAATCGGATTGTCATTAACTTGTCTTAAAGAAGTAGGGTGTGTCAAAGACAAGATGGTGAAACCAAACACCTATATAATGATGAGGTGCATGGTATGTATGGAAAGGTCGTAGTTTGTTGACTTTTGTTGAGTTAAAGTCATAGTTGACTATTGGTAAATGGAATTACCGATTGATTTTCAATATCGGCAAGTTTATCATGCATCAGTGGTGGATAGATTTAGTTACAGAATTCGCTTTTGAAGATGCTCTAATTTAAACGTTGGGTACAGACGAAAGTTGGTGGTACCGGACTAACGGTACTTTCTATAAACAAATTGGATGGAGGATACACGGACTGAGTTTTACAACTTTTAGTTCTTCATCCTGGTGGAAACATGATGCTTCACGATAGGCAGGAGAAGGGACATAGTGATTTCTCTCCAAGTCTAATATTTATTAGATAGTAGAGATGGACCATCAAAGATCACTAGATCCTTTGCTGCCATTTCCTATACTAAAGTGGAAATAAGAGAGCATTTTACAGATTTAGTTGCGGGATTTCTGATTTTACACAAGGGTCAGGATTCTGGATGAGATATTGGTTGACTGATACATTAGGTCAGCTTGATTTTTGTCTATTTCAAATTGGTAGGACTTTAGTTCATACGAATAGAATGGATCACGAGACAGTTTAGATAGATAGAAGTGGTAATTCGCACTTTATATCAAGTTCCGTCTGGTGGAAGCAATTATGGAAGTGGATGCTCTTAACAACCGATAAGATATTTAAATCTTTCGGTTCGTTGATGAGTTATCAGTTGAATGTAAAGCAGGTTTAATAATAACACTTGTTATTGCCAAGGTAGTTCAGGAGGTCAATTTTAAATATTGGAGCTGACCCTAAAAAACGAGTTTAAGGTACTGGAGGAGAGTTAGTAGTTTCTGTAAATAGTGATATGACGGTCGGGCGACTGAGATGGAAATTTATAATTTTTCTTGGTACACCCAAATGGTTAGAAGGTACATCACGACATTAATGTCGGTTTTGGTGAATAGGTACGGATAAGAACGTGTATATAATTGCCCTAAGTGTAAAACCTGCTACAAAGGTAGAAAGTTGATCATCGAATATCATAGAATCTTTAACCACTTCTTATAACAAATATGGAAGTTGAACTAAACAGGAGTGACGGTCAGTGGGAAGGATCGACATTGATTTGGAATTTCAATTTTTCATATGGAATCCGAGTGGTGGATTGAGAAAAGATCGCTTGAGGACAAAAATTTGAGTGATGCTTATTTTAGAACTTCATAGTAGTTCTATAGTTCAGTGATAGTGGTGTTATAACATGTGGATGTCCATATTAGTGGATGCAAAGTGTTATTTCGAATGAGCTTTATGAAGATTTTGGAGCAGCAGCTCTACTTCATATCTATAGACGGAGGAATTAATTAAGAGATTAAATTAGACCATACATGATATGTTTGAGGCGTATATCCTAGATTTTCATGGACAGTTGGAAGTGTTTACTTCACTTGTCAGAATTTTGTCTGTGATATTGTTGGCACAAGGAGGTTAGTGTGACAACTTTGGAGGTTTTGTATCTTTCACAATGCATACCTCTCATTTGTTGGTTGGAAATGGAAGTAAGGGTTGTACAATCAGACCTCGACTTCATTTAAAAATATGCCGGAAAGAGATACTTCCCTTTGTATTGAACTGCGCGCTGTTGGGAGGCAACAGTAGGATATTGTAAATAGTTGAACTCGTATACTAGAGTTTTTCTATCAGGGAGTAGTTTGCTTGTTCTGTTTTCTATGTAGGAAGAAAGGCGATTTTTAGAGAAAGGTCAATTTTACTTATTACATTGACTTTTAGAAGATTGTGTTTCGCAATTGAGGCAATCACCTCTGAATTAGCGTTACCAAATTATTAGCTCTGGGTGTATAGGAGTTTGTGCATATATTCTATGGCACTTGGAGGTATGTAGATCATTCCCTTGTCAACATAAGAGGATTACGTTGTTATTTAATACAACCTACGCATCGTATGATTATTGTGTTTCTTAAAATATAGGAACCCTGTAGACCACTTGGTATATTGGAGTTAAGTAGAGCCCTTATAATGAGATTGCGTCTACTTGGGAATATGAGGATGTTTTTCGCTCATAGTTTCCAAGCATAATGGAAGAAAGTGTAATACCCCTAATTTAAAAAAAGATAGGTTTGGAATTTATTTTATTATTTTAAGTTGAATTTTAATCATTTAATTGTTTCTTTGAAGTGTTTGATAATTATTTAATTATTGTAATTAGTTATTTGGTTAGTTGATATGGTTGTTATTTGTTTAAATTGATGGTTTCGTTGTTAGCGTGACTGGATTTAATTATTTCAAATTTAATTGTTTAATTGTTGGTTACTTGTAACTGGGTTGTAATTAATTTTTCTTATTCTAAGTTAAGTTGTTAATTGTCTTTAATTGTTTAGTTATGTGTTTAATTGTAATGGTGTTATATTTAATTCTTTATTGTAAATTTAAATTGGTAATTGTCTTGATTTAATAAGTATGGTTTTACTTTTAATCAGTTTGTAAGCCGTCGTAGGTTTTTCAGTATGTTGGATGGGTCGGTTAGGATTTCAGTTGGGGCTTGAATTAATTTAGGGTTTAGTAAAATCCTATAAATATATGTTAGATGTTTGGTTAGGGTTTTAGAAACATAACAAAACCAAGTATACGACTGTGGAGACAAAGGAAGAACAGAGAGTGTTCACATTGGTTTTCTTCAATGATTATAAAGCAAAAAAACTGATAAAATCTAACAGTTTTTATGACTTCTCCAGTTCTCCTATCCAAAATTAAGTAGACTAAAATTCTACCACTATTTATTATTTTTTGTGAAAAAACTATATTACTTCTATATTATTACTATCACAATTGAGTGAGCTGAAACTAATGTAAACCTAAATAAAAACAGTCCCAAGGAATAATATGGGTTATTTTTTTCAATTCAACTAATAAAATAATATTTTCTTACACTTTTGGTTTAGGGTTAGAAATTTGATTTTCTTTTCTTTTTATTCCCTTCACTTTCATTAACTTTCACTTTCTATTACAAATTTTTGTCTAACCAAACGAACTCCCTAAAATAACAAGTAAGAAATCAGCAGTGTGAAATGTCGACAAGTAACCAAACGAGCATGCATGAAGATTATGTAGTACATCGACACATGTAGTAAGTATTTGATACCTGGAATAACGTCTTCGATACGTATAATACGAAAGCAGCATAAATAGAGAAGTATTGGTTTCACTTGTAAAGCATCTCCATCAATCTATTCAGTGTTGTATCCGTTCTCACCATCTTCTAGGTTTTAGGTCGTCTAGTCCTACCTTCTTCGAATCTTTTTACTTCTCGATACTCTGTGTCCCGTTCTCACCATCTCCATTTTTTGTCCAGTTTTCTTTTTTTTTTTTCTTTTTTCTTTTTTTTTTTTTCTGTCTTATTGACGCACCTTCGACTTCCAATTCTTTGCATCAGCCATGAGGGCTTATCACTAGAATTCCATTGAAATGGCTAGTTGAGAGCTTGCATGTTTTGATAATTAAGAGTGATTTTTTAGTACCGGTTTGGATAAAATCATCATATGTTAATGTTGGAGAGAATTTTTTTTTTTTGGTAAAGGTTACAGAGAGGGTTGTGGGTGAGCTGTTTGTTGTTGGCGTTATATTTGGGCGAATACTAATGCATGAAGTATAGAAGGGCAGAAAACCGTGCGTCTCTGCTTGGCAATTTGGGCACCTCCTCTTGTATTATCATTTCCCCATTTATACCTCATGAGTACCAAATAACTCAACCACTATTCTTTTTTTCCAACCCGAAATAATAATAATAATAATAATAATACCTGGATAGGAGGTGATAAGTGTAATTTATCGCATCCATTTTAAGGTACTTGATACCTACTGTCCGAAAGTCATTCGCAAAGACTCTAAAGGAGTAACAGCGATTTGGGATACAAACATGTTGACTTCGAATAATAAATATATATATATATATATATATATATATATATATATATATATATATCTAACATTAATCATATGGTGGTTTTATTCCACCCTGTTCTAGACAATATATCTTGTCAGATCATGAGAGCCTCTACTAACCATTTCACTCAAATTCCAGTGATAAAAGAGGTCCAGCGAACTGATACAAGAATATGTTTCTTATTCTGCGAATTAATATTTAACCAAAAAAAAAAATGCGAATTAATAACTAATATTAAATAGTTGTGTGGTTGTGTAAGTGATTGAATTTTATACATTAATTTCCTTCGAATCACAATGCACTCTATTGTATGAGGAATTTTCTTTTGCCATGTTTTTTGTTTAGAGTTGTTGGTTTGTCTGTCAATCAAATATAGTTTGGTTAAAAATAATAATAATAAGGGAAAAAATAAAAAATAATTCTCACATCATATAAATAAATAAGTCTATTAAATTCTGATATTATAATTTTTCATAATTCATGAAGTCTTAGAAGATGACAAGAATCCAACTTTATCTGTGAGGCTTAGCACTTGAGGTTGCAATAAGGTTATAAATTAACAATACTTTATGTTTATGCTTTTCTAAAATGGGTGATTTTTTTGGTTGATAGTTATTTGCTCAGTGTCGAAAGTGGCTAAATTGTAATTTTTTTTTTTTTTTTTCAAGATATGGTGTAATTATTTTATTTTCTTTATTTTATTTATTTTTGTGGTAGCGGTTCACAGGAAAAACTTGTTGAACCCAGGTGACTTTAAAACTAATGGGTTTTATATATTCAGAGCTTCATCAATTAAGCATTCTGAGAGAAAATGTGTATGAAAAAAATAAAAAATAAAAAAAAAATGGACTGAGTTTAAAACTAATAAATTGGAATGGCATGAGGTCACCCTCATCCATTTCAGCTATACTGAGTTTTCTCCCTTTTCTTTAGTCATTATTTAGTTATGATTTGTGTGAGATACCACTTGCAATGATCAGTTCATGACAGAACCACCAATTTACATGATTTTTTTGTTCTTCTATCCCTTTTACATTCTTTGGTTTTTTTGTTCTTCTATCCCTCATATCCTGCATAAAAAAATGACTTGATCTAATACATACTAATACATACTATTACTATCCAAATTCAACTTCCCATTTGTTTTTTTCATTAATGTCATGAAAATTTTAAGATATTGGAGTAAATTTTAAAAAATGGAAGCAGTCACCCATTTATATATTCTCTCTTACTTGTCCCACAATCAAATAGCACAGGAGGGAAGCATAATGTATAGAGTATAACATAAGGAATGTAAAAACCAAGTCTTCGGCCACCATTCACTATAAAGATAAAGAAATCATAAATAACAAATGGACATTGAGAAATTTAATATATTAGGATATGGCTGTATTTCTCATTAATGAAAAAATAAAATTAGTCTATACTTAGCAAATTGGTTACTTGCTATTTGCCCATTTTTATAGGAAATATTTAAAATTTGAAAGCTAAACGCTATTGAGAACAAAAATTTGTTCATATATTTTCATTTAACAATTTTAAAAAATCTATTGTCTAAGAATTTTATATTGAGTGATTGAAGAAGTCAATAAATGCGATAGAGAAAATAAATAAGTAAATGCCATTGCAAAACCTAATTCTCATCCATTCCATGGGCAAATACTAACACATGAAGAAGAGGAGGGCAAATCGGTCTCTTTTGCCCTCCTCTCTAACATTTGTCCATTTATACCCACCGAACTCAACACAAATTTTTTTTTTTCTCTCTATTATCAAAAAATAAAATAAAATAAAAAATTATTTTTAACAGGGTGGAGTTAGGATTTGAATTTAGGAAGGAGTGACAAATTATGACACGACATCACAACCCGATGCAAATACGACACAAGTTAAAAAGGTTTGGGTTTAGTATAAATGGGTTTGGGTCATAAAAGGGTCGATACGATTAATCCATTTACTTAACCATGTCGAGTTAGGGTTGAGGTGTTCAACCCGTGTAACCCGTTTATGACCCATTTAACTCAACATGTATAATCGTGAATATAACCTATGTAATATGTTACCTGTTTAAACTCAATTACTATGAATAGTTAAGTCATTTCAACATAAACCTTGTCTATGTTTTACGATTTTGCTTTTTATTTTGAATATTTAGATTAATTATGACAATTTTTTTCTATTATTTACTATTTGAATAAATATTAAATGTCTTATTTTAATAAACAGGTCGTTAAACGGGTTAACACGATTACCTGTTTAATTAACGCATTGGGTTAGTGTTGAGATTCTTGACACGATTATTAAATGGCTTGGGTTTGAGTTTACCTATTTAGTATAATACTCTTACATCGATACGACACGAACACGAATTGCCACCCCTAGAAAACATAGTGAGAATTTTTTTTATAAAAAAATAAGAATAAATAGAAAAAATAAAAATAAATTTTGAAGAAAACAAATTAGAGCATGATTAAATAAGAAAAATTTAACCTTTTTAAAAACTAATTAGAGAAATTGAAAGAGTAAAAGGAAAAAAAAAAATTTAAATTTAAAAGAATTTTGGAAACTAATAATTTTAGGAGGCATAATATACAAATTTATATATATATATATATAAATAAGTGTGTGTGTATGTGTGTAAAAATTTAAATAAATACCATATATATATATATAGGGCGAGGAGGGCTTATGCCCTGGGCACACATTGGCTCCGCCCATGCTCTTTAACATTTTCTGCATTTTACATCTATAATCGGTTTGGTTATGATCTCGCAAGTTTTTTTTTAGAATAATTTAGTAATAAATTCACCCAAAACTTACCCAAAAAAAACAAACAAAAAAAATTAACCAAAAAAATGCATAAATTATAAAATATAAATTTATATATTTTTTATTAAAAGAAGGTTAGAGTTCGATTGAGAAAGAAAACTTTGGCTTTTTCTTGTCTAAGAGTAAAAAAGTAAATAAAGAAAAAAGTGGATTCGATGTTGCCCCTAATCTTTGATATACATCTCAAAGAAATTCGTGATGATGTGGCTCCCTATCTTCTATAATATATATATATATATATATATATAAAGAAAAGAAAGGAGCATCAATATGGAAAGTTTAGAAATTTAGGAGAGATTATGATGAGAAAAGAAAAGAAGATGAACATGAAAAGTTCAAAATTTTCTATATCAGTCAAAGAAAAAAAAAAAAAAAAAAGGAAATTTATAATTTATATATCAAAAATAATAATAATAAATTAGATGTTATAATTGCTTTTGTGATTTTGTGTACTTTGTTTTGGAATTTTGTTGAGGGGAGCCTAAAGATAATTTTTTTAAAAATAAAATAATAATCATAAAAATTTAATTATCAAATTACTTTAGGAACTTTTAGATCCAAAAAAATTAACGGGGCAAGTGGAGTATTTTAAAAAATTAATTTGTGGTATTTTTTTAATTTTAATAAAATACATAGGTAGTAATACAAATTAAAAAAATTCCAACGAAGGGCGGTCCTATGCTAATGATCTCCCCGGCCCTCTTTAGAGGCAAAGTTCATGCCCATCACACATAGCGAATGCGGATGCAGGAACGGATGCGATAGTGGAAGAATCAAAGCGACAAAATATAAGTCACACATAATGGGATATGAAGCAAGAGCGTGCGAGTGAATGCGAGATCATAAATGACAAAATATAAGTCACACACATTTAAAAAAATTACGTGACTTGGAAATGATTACGTGATCTACGGCATAACCCTTGTGGGATGATGATGCTCTGTTATCTCTCTTAGGGTCAGTTTGGTGCAATGAAAAAGGGAGGAAAGGAAAGGGAAGGTGACGGAGGGTGATTAAAAAATTGTGTTTGGCCTAAATGATTGGAAGGAAAGGAAAGGAAAGGGAAGGTTTTGGAAGTTATCACAAGCCATAAATAGTAACTTCCTTATCCTCCCAAGAATGGGAGGAAAGTGAAGGAAATGCTTGATGCACTCTTTCTGATGCCAAATTTACCCTTACACAAAATCAAGATTACACTTGATTTTAGTTTGCAAAACAAGAATTACAGACTTGATTAGTTGATTTAGAGAGTTGAGAGACAGCAGCTGAAGCTTGCGAACAGTGAACGAACAACGGGCGATGGAAACTGAAAGATATGGGTTTTGAACTTTTGATTCTTGCAAACAGATAGATAAACTGAAGTATATGGGTTTTCAACTTCTGATTCTTGTAGATTTTGTAGTTTGCAGTGGGAGAGAGAGAGAGAGAGAGAGAGAGAGAGAGATGCAAGTTTAGTGAGAACGAGAATAGAGGCGATTGGTGAGGCTAAAATGATTTGCACTAAATTTTTTTTTTTTTTCCCCGGTGGCCCATCATCCTTGGGCGTATAAATTATATAGTTAAGTCTATAAATTTATAAATAAATTTTTTTTTTTTTATAAATTTACATTTAAAATATAAAAGGGTCTAATAGTAAATTTGTTAAAATACTTTCCTTTCCTTTCCTTTCTTTTCCCAAACATAATTATTATCCTAAAAATAAAAAATAAAAATAAAAGAAGATGAACATGAAAAGTTTTAAAATTTATATATAAGTGAAAAAAAAAAAAAATTAATTTCTATATCAACTAAAAAAGTTATCTAAAAATAAAGAAGAAAATCCTTCATCCGAAAAAAAAACAAACGGTTTGTAAAGCAATAATAGTTGAACAAATCTTAAGCATGCATCTACAATAATGGTCACAAAAAACAACAAAAGAAAAAATTAAACATTTTTTGTTCCGCAATTGAGAGAATTAAACTTCATAAGTACTGCATAAAACTTTGATTTCAAAAACATTTTGAATCCCTTACATGCAAAAACTAGCTGACATTTTTTATCCATCTAACCCACGCCAAACCTAAGATTTTAACAACTTAGCTTGCGCTTGGCCCAAGTCCCGAGAAATCTATCGCATCTCAGCCGTAGCATACCGCATGAGTTTCATGAGCTTTTCGGGGTTTCTCGGTCATTCCAAATTTTAATATCGTACTAACAAATAAACATAAAAATAATAATAATAATAATAATATTATGTTCACCTGCCTAACCGTCTAAATGTGGGGCAAAAATCAACCAAACTATATATAATACACGATCTTAGAACAATTATATGTAATATATGATTAATTTTAGAATTTGAATTAGAATTAGAATTAGTATTAGAATTTTTTCAAAAGTTAATCTAATCTTAAATTTTGCAGCTATTTATACAAGCATGGATGATAAGGAGTCAGAGAGGGATAGGGCAATGCGAGAGTGGGAAACAAAATATAAATCGCACACATTTAAGGAGAATTACGTGACTGGGAGATGGTTAAGTGATTTACGGCATGATATGCTCTGGCATCTCACTCAATTTGTTTTGATTGAGACAGTGTTCATTTGTTTTGATGTGTTTCGGCGGGTCTGGGTTTTGTTTCAAGCTTTTTCATTTTTTATTGGGCTATGCCATGTTTTATTCGGGGCTTTGTTACCTGCGTTTTAATCTGATAAACCCAGTTGGATGTAAAAATATAAAAAAAATTCGTTTCCTTCAAAAGTTGTAACCTTTTCATCTATTAATAAACCATTTGTTTCACCTTTTAAAAAAAAAAATTCCCAAACACGAGATCAATGATAACAATTAACGCTTTGTTTGGAATCAATTATTTTAGGATTTGGAAAAGGAATCTGAATTGGAATTGGAATAGGAATTAGAATTAAAATGAAATTCTATTTACATATTTGGAACAAATTGGATTTAAAATGGGATTTTGAATAAAAATAATATAATACCATTTTTGCCCTTATTTAAATAATAAATGAAATATTTATTTTATTGTAAAATATATTCTAAAGTTACATAAAAAAGACAAAGGGAATGATTATGTGATGGAGCTCTGAAACATGAAATTTATTATAAAAAAATAATAATAATAAAAAATAATTATTTATTATTTTTATATATAAAAAGAAAAACAAAAATACAATAATACAAAAATGTAAATTATGCTCCATTCATGTAAAAATGTAAATTCTGCTCCATTGAAGAATACATTTTGTTGCACATAAATGCTGTGAATTATGAAGAATTGAATGATATGACTCTTCGTTTAAATTTTTAAGTACACAAAATACAAAAGTGGTGGTGGATACTAAAGTATTGGATTTCATGATTTTTGTTATAAAATTCTGCTCCATTCAGGTAAAATTTTGAAGTACAAGTATACAAATGTAAATTTTTTAAAGTACAAAAATACAAAAGTGGCTGTCGATCAATCTGCTAAATGCAGATATTGGAGTATACCAAACAAAATGGTGTAAATTATGGAGGATTGGAACATGATTTTGGTTATACAAATCTGTATTATAGATTTTTCAAATACAAAGAGTACAAAAGCGGTGATGGATCAATCTGTTAAATACAGACTTTTGGTAATTTTGAGAAATCAGTATCTTACCCCATAACTTTGACATTTGAGGATAAATTTTGAAGTACACTAAATACAAAAGTGGTGGTGGATAGTAAAGTATTGGATTCAATAACTTTTGGTTATAAAATTCTCCTCTAAATAAAATTCCAGATGAAGATGAATAAATATAAAAAAAATTAAAATCAAAATACACAAAAGACTTGAAGAGAAAAATATATACGCTCAACAGAGGAAAAAATATATATTTATAGATTAAAAACAACGGTATTATTATATAGAGAACAAAGTAATAGGGATTCAGTTAAATAAGATAATATGAAAGATTTAGTTAAATAAGATAATATGAAAGAAAACGTTAGAGATTGAGATATGGTAGTAGATATTTATGATAGGGTTTAATAAGAAGAAGAAGTTGGAAGGTTAATTAAAAAAATATTTAATTAAAGAATATATATCTCGTCAAATCCTGAATTTTTAGACTGGATTTGAAATGCAATTAAAACGGTATTTAAAATCCTATAATTATCAAATCTCCTTTGTAATTTCGTGATTCCAAACAAAGCAAATCCTATTTTCAAATCCAAGTCCCATCAAATTCAGCATTCCAAACAAAGTGTAAAGGTGAAGACAAAACGGGAGCAATTTCAAAAATTTGCTACACATTTAAAAGTATCACGTGATATGCCCCATCTATCTGATACGGATAGATATAAGGATCAAAAAGAGAATCATTATCTCAACTCCTATTAAATGGTGATTGATTTATCTCATAACTATAACATATTCAATTAATTATAATAATTTTCGCTGTAACATAATTGCACTTTATAATTTAAAAATTACAACAAAATCTATCTTACTAAGATGCATTTAATAACGTTTTCGTTTTATATTTTTACAGTCGCAAAGAAACAGAAACATAGTTTTGTTTTTCGAAGTAAAAACAGAAAGCAAAAATAACGTTTAGTAACATTTGCTGTTGCCACAATTTTAATAACAAAAAACAAAAAGTAATGTTTAGTAAAACATTTGTTACAATATTTTTATTTTTGTTTGGAAAATTTTTTTAATTTGTTTTTTCATCCATTTATCAAAATCTAATTTTCAATCACAATAAAAGATATAATCTAAAAAGGATAAAATAAATAAATAAATAAATAAATAAATAAATAAATATATATATATATATATATATATATATATGCGGGGCTAGATAAGCGTATAATTGTATAATGTATATATATAGAATATAAAAATAGATTTTATATATACATATATATTAACAAAAAGTCTGAAAACAAACCACAACCAATACATGTATAACAATCAGAAAAAGGAAAAAAAAAATAAAATAAAATACAAGGCGTACAGTTGTATAATGTATATATATATAATATAAAAATAAATTTTGTATAATATATATATATATATATATATATATATATATATATATATATATAATATAAAAGTACTAATGGAGTGATGTCAGTAGTTATGTATTAATAGAAGAATAATGTCAGTTGTTATGTATTAATGAAAGAGTAATGTCAGTTATTGCGTAAAAAACAAGGAAAACATTAGTGAAAACGTTTTCTCTGCTACAGTGAAAAAACACAGGAAACATCATTCTTTCATAAAAATGAGGAATATTTTTCATTAACAGGAAACAAAAACAAATTACTAAATATGATTTATGTGTTTATTTCTCCTTTTTAAGGATTAACAACATAAAACAAAAAATGTTTTGGGTTACTAAACACACCCTAAATAATCACATATAATTCACTCCACTACCGAATATCCATAAGTAATATATGATCTCACCTAAGACTTACTTATATCTTATATTACTTGAATAACCAATTTAATTCAACACTGAATTAAATTCTTTTATTAAAAAAAAATTAGAAAATAAATATTTTTTAAAATAAATAAATTGAAAAATAATTAAGTAAACATTTTACTCAAATGTCATGACCAGGTTCCACTGATCAAACTTATTAAATTGCATCAAGGGGATATCTAACTCTTATACAGAGTGTACATTTCATATTGAGCATTTGTGTTTCCAAAACTCCAACATTAGCCACCCAAGATACCGTCGTATTGACTTTGAAAGATTTGATAAGTCAAAGTGACTAGTACTAAAACTTGAGTTCACTAAGTGCTCGTTTGGCATAACTTTTACTTATACTTTTACACAGAAGAAGAAGAGAAGTAGAAGTTATCACTTCTATTCAGCTTATTTGATAGTGTTTGGAAATTGCATTTTTTAATGTTAGAAGAACTTTTTTGTCTGTTTGGCAAAATGCTTACTAAAGCTCTTCTACTACTAATATAACTAATTTGCCCTTAGATGAAATAAGGTTCCAAATACTAACCAATGAAATAAGGTTCCAAACAATGACCATCCCAACAACTGTAACCAAAACTATGATATTAACAAACATATCATTTGTGAAAGAACAAAATATGTTACACATCTATCGTGAAAATGATTTAAAAATTATTTCTTTTATATTGTTGTTGTCTATAAAATGATCTAAATAACATTCTTCTACATTTTTTTTTTTTTATAAATTTCACTATAAGGAAGTCATTCATACAGTTAATTATTTAATTATTTTTCTTTCTTTCAGTTTTTTCAACATAATATATGTAACTCATTTTATAAATTCTTTCTTCTATAGTGTTTTGAGAAATCGATATATGAAAGGAATTTTTTTTTTTTAAATACAACGCTTTACATATAAGTTCACCTTTTTTTCAATTAAATTTTGAGGTGAAAAAAGGAAGAAGCTAAAAGTGGAAGGATTTTTTTTTTCTTTCATTTTTTTTTTTGGTTAGTACATCGTGGTTGCCATAAAAAGATTCTGAGGACACCATTATATACATGTTCATTTTGATGTGAAAAAAGAAGAAGCTAAAGATGGAAAGTATTTCCCAATTCAATTTCGATGTGATAAAAAGCTATAGAAAAGATTTCTTTGTTCTTCATATTTTTTGGTTGACCGTAGTTATGCAAGTTGAAAAAGTCATTAGCCCAACTTCTGGAGTTTATTTTCGTAACTATCCTCAAGTAAATCATATAAAATATACACATATATTACCTGTATATACCCACAGCTTCACAAAGCTAAGAGAAAATAAAATTGAAGACAAAAACATATGATGGTAATGTATATGAGAAAAAGGGAAAACAAAAAACCAAAATCAAGAATGAATCGAAATATAAATTGCAATAGCAATAAATATATATATATATATATATATATATATATATATATATATATATATATATATATTGTTCTCACTCGTCGTTCGTTAAAATCTAACAAATCTAATTCATGATAAAACTTAAAATAATACTGTATTTGGGAGTTATTTGTCCAATGGAAAAAATACGGAGTACCTAGCTTTGAAATCTTGAGGATGAGAAAAAAGAGAAGAGGAACTTACTGCTATGTGAAATTGTGAACCAGATGAAAGAGACAATCTGTGATGCGATTAGGTTTCTTTACATATGTAGGGATACAGGTGGAATATTTTATTTTTTGTTCACAATTATGGAAGCCACGCTTGGTATTTTGAAAGTTTCATTAAACCCTTTAACAGCTTCCGTGTCTTTAAAAAAAGCGTTTAAGAAAAGCTGGGGGTACCCAGCTTCTCCAAAATGCTCTTCTAAGACTTAAAAGCTCTTTTAAAAAATTAGCCAAACACTACTCAAAACAGCTTCTAACCCTAAAAAGCTAAAAACAGCGTTTCAAAAGCCAATCCAAACGGGCCTTAAACCTTTCAAGATTTAGAGCTTAATGCATCTAGTAGATAAAAATTACACCAAAATAATGACAATAATTTGTATAGCGTGATCATTGTGATACCCCTCGGATCCGAGACACGGATTGATCAGGCCCAGGCCCAAACCCGAGGGAAATATCAAACAATTAATACTTTAATGAACACAAAATACAAATTGAAATAAGAAATAAAAATAATAAGCTGGAAGAAACTAGAAATAAAATCCTTTATAATTAAATACTTAAAATCCCATAATCCAAAACTCCATAAGTTTAACAACTCGGGAATCTATCTCTAGTGAACCCCTAATAAAAATCCCAAACTGAATGAAAGTAAAACTGAAGATAAAATCCAAATCTAATATCTGGAAAAAAATCATACGTTGTCGGTAGAATGGAAGATCGTCTCTGCTCAGCACGAACAAGCTCTAGACTGGAAATGTCCGATACCTGAAAAATGATGAGTGGGTCAGGCCCACATGCAAGTTCAATACTATTACTACCCAAGCAGAGACCAGATACGCATGTACATCCTACCCAATCCAACAATAGCTAATAGTCCGTAGAAATATATATATATATATATATATATATAATCACACTATAGGACTCTCACTGGACTACAGGCCCATCTCAACCTGACTAGTAGGCACCATGCGAAAATGCACCCAAAGGTGGGCATGACTACCTAGTCCTAGAAGGGTACACATCAAACCATCATTGCCAGCTATACATCCCAATGCATATACGCTCCCTAACCAATGACTCTGAGACTCAGGCTCATATCGTGGCATCATAAAAATATATTTAAATTCCATTCCAAACCAAAGTGCCACTCAATTATTTATTGATCTGACACAAAATATAGGTAGGACTTAACCTTTGTAGTTAATCCGTCCCTTAATCCAGAGTAGGTAGGACTTAGCTTTTTTGAGCTAATCCCCCTAATATGACACCGTCCCATCCCGGTGCATACAAACCATCCATCCAGTATTGATAATATATATATGATAGCATAACATATCAATATCAACATATCCAATCATAAGCATAACAAGAATGTTTAATTAGCATGCTTGTTCAATACATCCAGTACCTGATTCTCTGACAAATTTTTAAATGCAGAGAAGAAATATAACCATCCTGTAACTCACAATAAGCATAATAATAATAATAATGGTATATACATGCTTACTTGTAATTACTCCACAACATCCCACAAGTTGACATAAACAAATTCTTGGTAACATCAACTAGTTTCATATTAAGTATTAACTGAATTTATATTAGTTAATAGGCTTAATCTCATACCACTGATATATGATTTACATATCAAACTCCTAATTCAATTGCTAATTTAAAATTAATCAACTTGAATCGTCTACAAAATTTCAACCATGTAAACTTCCTTAAAAGTGTCTTACTGTCACTTATAAATATATATATATAATCATTCTGTAATCTAATAAACTTAAATTAAATTACAGAAACATGATTTAACAATATTACCATTTCCAGATAAATTGCAACTCATAGGGTTATGCACTTAAAATCCTCTGCCTCCAAAAACAGTCCACAAGTTCACCAGAAACTATAACAGTTTAAATCTACCGATTTCTTTGTAATTTATTATGTATCATCACACCCTCAGGATGTGATACCCCCGGATTTCCGGATGTGGGTTGGCCAGGCCCACGCCTGACTACCCGAGGATATAAAACAAATTAGCAATAATCGAACACAGAATATAATTAAGATAAACATGAGTAAATGAAATTCGCTGGAAAGAAACTAAATGAAAATCCTTTATTGAAAACTTCAGAATAAATCTGAGAAATAAGAACTAGTCTCTTACATCCTACTTCTCCATTTCTATTACAACTCGGGAATCCATTTAGTGGACCCCTAATATATCTCACCGAACTCAACAGATTGGAAACGAAACCCAAGTCTAAAATATGAAATAAAACCCTGGTCATCAGTGGAGTGAATAACTGTATCTGCTCATCACGATTCAGCTCCAAGTATGGAACTAACAAACACCTGTAAAAATAAGAGTGGGTCAGGCCCACATGCAAATTCTTCTCTAACTACAATCCAAACAGTGACTCGATACGCAAATACACCCTAGATATCTTAACAATAGCTATCTAGCCCATACATATAGATATATCCACACTAAGGGACATTCACTGGACTACAGTAGGGGTCTCTACCTGAATAGAAGGCAACATGCGAAAACGCACCCAAAGGTGGGCATGAGTACCTAGACCTAACAGGGTACACCTCAACTACTATAGCCAGCTACGCATCCACTGCATATACGCACCCTAACCAACGAGTCTGAGACACAAGCTCATCTCGTGGTACCATAATCATATATATCAAGTCCGTCCAGAACCAGGGTATGTAGTTCAAATATTTATTGAACTGACATACAATAAACCAGCTAGTTAGTCTCTCAACTTATTCAGTTGATATGACTTAACTATCATCCATTAATCCAGGAAGTCACCCAACTTGATTACAGCTGATCTAACTTAGTCACAATTAGGAGTCGATATCTTTCAATCCATTCCATTAATTCATTAGGTTAGGTTTATGCGTTTTGAGCTAAACCGTCCCTAGTATGTCACCGTCCCATACCGGTACATACAATCCTCCATATCCATGTAAATTACAACATATATAACAGTTCAATAATTTACAGACCCAAAAACCACCATCCAAATACTTGCAGAAAAATATTTAAAGCTTCAGCAATTTAAATCCAAGCATTTAACCATATAGTTACAGGAGACGATTTAATAAATCAACAACTAACATCCAGAGCATGCATAGACCAAATTTAATATGTCAGGGACTCCATCATGCATGTGAATAGGTTAAATAATCCTATTATTATCCAATAAATTGCTATCAGAAGATTGTTTAATATTTCAGCAATTTAAATCCAAGCATTAACCATATAGTTGCAGGAAACGATTTAATAATTCAGCAACTAGCCTCCTAAGCATGCATAGATCAAAATTAATAATTAAATGACCTTATCATGCACTTGAATGCATTCTAAAACAAGTTTTATAAACACATTATATTCCATCAAATTGCTGAAATTTAATTCAACAATTAATTTATCTTCCATTTGTTAACAACATAGGGAGTGTCCTAATTTTTACACTGTTTGTCCCGACAATTTAGAATTAAACCCTAATCAATTTAAGGTCCTAAGAACACCCAAATTCAGCCTTCTAAACTCTCTGTGGAACCCCAGACCCAACAGATTTAAAACCCATGCTCCAATAGTAAGCACAGTACGTAGAAAATTAAAAAAAAAATAAAACAAATCATAAATTAAAAAGGGAGCCTGCTCCAAAATTTGGAGCAGGCTCTATTTAGAGCATGGAGCTGGCTCTAAACATCATAGAGCCGGCTCTTTTAGATGGGGGAGCCGGCTCCTTCCATTGTGCAGCCGGCACTCTCCTCTTTGAGAGCCTACCGTCCGTCTGTTCTTCGTTTCAGTCTGTTTGCTCTGTCTCTGGACCATCCCTACCATTCCGTTGATTTCTAAAACTCATCTTAAGAGTCTTATTTGAGTCTAGAAACATCCCCAAGGTTGTTTAGAATAACTGGGACCAATTACAGAGGTTAGATTTAGCCATTAAACTAGCATGTTTACAGTACGAAACTTAAGCTAACTTGCACCGTCCATTCCATTCTAACTCCTCTGTTCCTCTTTACCCCTGAACCTAAAGATCTTATATCATCATAGTAACATCCCCATGATTTATTTACAGAGGTTAAAGGCAATTACAGAGACTAAAATTGCTTAACAACATAACATGCTTAAAAGAGAAACTGATCAAGGCTTGAAACAAGCTTGCACGCATTATACCATAATCAAATTTAACACGTAAAGATCATCAATATATTATATAGCAAGCATGTAAGTTCCGATTTAAAAATTAATTAAACCCTAGAGATTATCTAGGTGCACAGAACACAAGCCAGTGGGAAGGAGGAAGAGAAAAACTTGCCTGTGATTTCAGTAATGAAATCTCGGCGTCGTCTCTAAGTTTCCGGCAACTGCTAGCTTCCTTCAAGCCTCCTATGGATTTGACTTAATCCACCACAACCCTCCCTTGATCCTCTCTATTATTCTCCTTGGTAGCTCTTATGATTTCCTCTGTTCTCTCAACTCTCTCTTTGTTCTGTTTTATTTCCACTGTGCCGTAAATAAGGTTCTCCCAACCCTCAGTAAAAACTCACACGTATATATATAGGCACTTAGAAAACCCTAATTAAACTAAAGCTAAGGCAGAAACTCTAATCAAACTAGAGTCAGCCGATAAAATCATAATCATATACATATATAACAGATACCTATATGACGTCCTAATAAAACCCTAATCTTAAATAAAGAAAAGAAAACAAATAATTAAATTAAAATAATAAATCAAAGAATTAAAACTACATCATTTAAATCAACTTACCAAATAAACCAATTCAATTAAATCAAATAACCAATTAAATTACACAATTAAATCAAATAATGAAAGAAAATAATTAAACACCCAAGTAACTAGTCACATAAAAATGAAATGAAAATAATTAAATTCTAATTTTATCCTTTTTAAAACTAGGGGTATTACATTCTTCCCCCCTAACAAACGGAATTTCATCCTCGAAATTCACGAGACCTTGAATTATTTTAAAATTCATTTCCGTTTCGTTGTGGACTCTACCTCTGTGTATAGGCTCCCCCACATTCCAAATCTTCAAAGAACAATTTATGGGTCCAATATAAAGGAAATACAAAAATTATTCAACACTTAAATCGTATGTAGCAACTACGCATTCTGACCCAAATTTTGATATAGGGTAAATATCCATATACCGCCAAATTCCATAGCATAGATGTGTAAAACTTCTATACAGCCCATCCCAATGTTGAAAACACTAACCAATAGGCTACCGCCTAAATGAAGAGAAACCATCAATGAGAAGTCAATTTAATTAATACATAAGAACTGACCTTCCTTAATAACGTTCCTTGCTTTCGATATGGAAGACATTCCAAATCAACTGTTTCCTGATAGGAAAAACTATAGTGTACGAGCGGAACTAGTTACCACATCCTACTACCGCCTCCAAACTGCGCGCAATCCAACATAAAGAAGCGTATATCTCTCAAACGTATCATTAAATGAAGTTAGGGTCTAATTGTATAACCCCTGCTTCCATGTCAAACCAACAGGTAAGAGGTCTGCACCATATAAAATACAAAACCTTCTACGTTGTCATACTATCCTCCTTGTGCCAACAATATGAGAAGTGAAATAAGCACTTCCAACTTCCCATAAAAACCTAGGATACCTATCCCAAGTATCTCCTCCATGATTGAATATACATTCCCGATTCAATCCCTCGTCGAGAGATATGAAGCACAGCTATACCTCCGTTATAAATGCAATGTAGAACTAATGCGAAATACCAAAGTGAACATTACTAGAATTAGGTCTAGCAGCAAACTTGCTCAATCCGCCACTCTTAATCCGTATGGAATTAAAATTCCAATAGATATCAACAAGTTCTACCAACCTTCCACTTCTGATTAGTCCTACCCCCATTTTAATTTAGGCAATGGCAAAAATCACTAATGAGATTTGGTTATCCATTTACTAGAACCGACATTTGATGTCTTGATGTTCCTTATAACCGTCCGTGTGCATCGAGAAAATTTCTACGAATTTTATACCTCAGTCACTCCCGATAACACTCACCGAATCAACGAATCCTCCCCTAGTACCTTAAGCTCTTTTCTGAATAAAGTAACACTACTAGCTTCCTTGATAAAAGCAAGTGTCATTAGTTCACAAACTAAGATCCCCAACTCCTAATGTAACAACTAACGGCAAACTCCTATCGGTTGTTACAAGCGTCCTCATCCATGTTCCCTTCCACCAGACAGAACTTAACGCAAAGTGCGAATCACCACGTTGATGCATCTAAGTCATCTTGTAATCCCCTCTATTCATATGAACTGATAGTTCACTAGTTCGAAATAAACAAGATTTGAGCTGATTTAATTTATAACTCAACCCTCAACTAAATCTGTAATGATGTTCTATCATTTCCACCTCAGTACAGAAAATAACTGCAAGGATTTTGTGATCTCTGATGATCCATCTCGACCATCTAATTTTGTTAGACTAGAAGAAAACCACTTTGTCCCTCCTCCTGACCCTTAAAAACTGCTTCAGACCTTGAGTGCATCATATTGTCCGCCGGAATGAAGAAAGAACTAAGTGTTGTAACCCTCAGTCCTTGCATCCTCCTTCTATCATGCCTACCGAAAGTAGCATTAGTTTGGTATCACCAGTTTCCGTCTGCACCCATTGTATAAATCGGAGCATCTACCAAACTAATTCCGCAAACAAACATGTAGATACGGATCCGTGATAACCTTACCGATATAAAAAATCAATCGGTAATTCTGTTCGCTGATAGTCAACTAACTATGGCTTTTTCATGCACATCGTGTACCACTCCCTTATGATAGGTGACCTTGGTACCATAAGTAGTGTCAATTTGACTCCTTGTCTCGCTTCTAAAACTTATGAAACTTTTTCTATCCTCAATATAGTCATCAATGTCCTAGCAACAACTAATTGTTGCCAATTATGACCCTAAAATTTTTTACATTTTATATAATGTAGAAACTTTAGTTCCTCCTCCAAGTGCAACACTAACAACTCCTCCAAATAACGCCCTCATGAATAGTGTCATAACTATGAATAGGCTGATGAAGATTTAACCAATCCACTATCCTTTCTCGGCGTCATTCTAATAAGTACCTACCAGCACAAAATCCTCCATCCGAACCATAATGGCATTACAGTGATCTTCACCTACCACATCCTCACGAATCCCCAAAGCATTAACAATCACCATTATTATAGCGTTGTAAAAACGAATCCCTACCTAGCATAGAGCATATCAAACTAATCATTGTAGATTATTTAACTCATATTAGTAGTGTAACCATCCCTTCCTAAGTAGCATATCGTATTAATGCATATCCAGGTCTAATAGATGGGCTAGAAGTTTGTATCTCTACCCAATCCTATGACCCTATATCCACCAATCCTAGCGCATATAGCGCTTTTACTCTATGTTATTATAATAATAGTTGGCTGACATACTTGTGCCCCAACCAAATCCTATTCCAAATCCTGAACCAATTAACAAAAATGAAACACGTAACAACAAAATGCAACATAAAATAACAAATTCAAACACATAGATACACACAATACAACAAAACAACCAAAATGTAATTCTACTTAAGACATACTCCATTCCAGAGAAGAAAAACCTCCTTTGACATCAAGTTGCCAAACTAGGTCACAAAAGGTCATTTCGTAGTTTCGTTTGTAATCATCTAACCTTGAAACCTATCCATTAACCATAGCTTAACAGCAACATTCTTTTGCCTAAGCAAATACCAAAGGCTTACCCCTTATCCTCCTTATACTCGGAATGCCAACCATCTATCGTGGCTTTACAATGCAACGTAGAACGTCATAACCTAATCCCCATTCGCTCCAAAATATGATATAAAATCACATCTTTGTTCTGATAAGAACTCCCTTCGATTCCCAAACGCCTAAAGAGTACTTTTCAATTAACTCTCTGAAAGACGACACGAAAATTCATCCATATGTAGATTGGGTCATACTAACGCTACCAGTATCGTTCACTATACTGCTGGTGAATGAGAGCACCCTCGTGCGATCCTTCATCTTCAAGCTTCAATATCCCCTTTCTTGAGGACATTGATATCTCCCCTCTTAGGATCCTCTTCAGAATCCTACTATTCATTTATCTCCTTTTTGAGAACAACTGAAGTTATGTTGGTCCCGATAAGCGGTGACCTAACACCTACACCGTAATCCTTCCATGGTGTATACTTTCTAAGTATTACCAACCTTAGAACTAAACCTTCGATCCCAAGTTCTGCTTCTCGCAAAGAACTTGACAACCTACTCCTTTACTCCTTTGGGTCCGAATCGCTTTCGCCTTGAACCCTATCCTCCTCTTAGTGTCAACCATTTATGGAAATTGACATCAACTCCTTCGAACGATCCGTAAAGAGAGTACAACGAATCCTAACATGGCTCTAAGTTTTAAGAGACACAACGCGGAAGTCTTATGATGAAAACACTCCTAAGGACACTAGAACCTAGAGTGCTCTGATACCAACTGTGATACCCCGGATTTCCGGATGCGGGTTGGCCAGGCCCACGCCCGACTACCCGAGGATATCAAACAAATTAGCAATAATCGAACACAGAATATAATTAAGATAAACATGAGTAAATGAAATTTGCTGGAAAAAAACTAAATGAAAATCCTTTATTGAAAACTTCAGAATAAATCTGATAAATAAGAACTAGTCTCTTACATCCTACTTCTCCATTTCTATTACAACTCGGGAATCCATCTAGTGGACCCCTAATATATCTTACTGAACTCAAAAGATTGAAAACGAAACCCAAGTCTAAAATATGAAATAAAACCCTGGTCATCGGTGGAGTGAATAACTGTATCTGCTCATCACGATCCAGCTCCAAGTCTGGAACTAACAAACACCTGTAAAAATAAGAGTGGGTCAGGCCCACATGCAAATTCTTCTCCAACTACAATCCAAACAGTGACTCGATACGCAGATACACCCTAGATATCTCTACAATAGCTATCTAGTCCATACATATAGATATATCCACACTAAGGGACATTCACTGGACTACAGTAGGGGTCTCAACCTGAATAGAAGGCAACATGCGAAAATGCACCCAAAGGTGGGCATGAGTACCTAGACCTAACACGGTACACCTCAACTACTATAGCCAGCTACGTATCCACTGCATATACGCACCCTAACCAACGAGTCTGAGACTCAAGCTCATCTCGTGGTACCATAAACATATATATAAAGTCTGTCCAAAACTAGGGTATGTAGTTCAAATATTTATTGAACTGACATACAATAAACCAGCTAGTTAGTCTCTCAACTTATTCAGTTGATATGACTTAACTATCATCCATTAATCCAGGAAGTCACCCAACTTGATTACAGCTGATCTGACTTAGTCACAATTAGGATTCGATATCTTTCAATCCATTCCATTAATCCATTAGGTTAGGTTTATGCGTTTTGAGCTAAACCGTCCCTAGTATGTCACCGTCCCATACCGGTATTACAATCCTCCATATCCATGTAAATTACAACATATATAACAGTTCAATAATTTACAGACCCAAAAACCACCATCCAAATAATTGCAGAAAAATATTTAAAGCTTCAGCAATTTAAATCCAAGCATTTAACCATATAGTTGCAGGAGACGATTAAATAAATCAATAACTAACATCCAGAGCATGCATAGACCAAATTTAATATGTCAGGGACTCCATCATGCATGTGAATAGGTTAAATAATCCTATTATTATCCAATAAATTGCTAAAACAACTTCAGAAGATTGTTTAATATTTCAGCAATTTAAATCCAAGCATTAACCATATAGTTGCAGGAAACGATTTAATAATTCAGCAACTAGCCTCCTAAGCATACATAGATCAAAATTAATAATTAAATGACCTTATCATGCACTTGAATGCATTCTAAAACAAGTTTTATAAACACATTATATTCCATCAAATTATTGAAATTTAATTCAACAATTAATTTATCTTCCATTTGTTAACAACATAGGGAGTGTCCTAATTTTTACACAGTTTGTCCCGACAATTTAGAATTAAACCCTAATCAATTTAAGGTCCTAAGAACACCCAAATTCAGCCTTCTAAACTCTCTGTGGAGCCCCAGACCCAACAGATTTAAAACCCTTGCTCCAATAGTAAGCACAGTACGTAGAAAATTAAAAAAAAAAATAAAACAAATCATAAATTAAAAAGGGAGCCTGTTCCAAAATTTGGAGTAGGCTCTATTTAGAGCATGGAGCTGGCTCTAAACATCATAGAGCCAGCTCTTTTAGATGGGGGAGCCGGCTCCTTCCATTGTGGAGCCGGCTCTCTCCTCTTTGAGAGCCTACCGTCCGTCTGTTCTTCGTTTCAGTCTGTTTGCTCTGTCTCTGGACCATCCCTACCATTTTGTTGATTTCTAAAACTCATCTTAAGAGTCTTATTTGAGTGTAGAAACATCCCCAAGGTTGTTTAGAATAACTGGGACCAATTACAGAGGTTAGATTTAGCCATTAAACTAACATATTTACAGTACGAAACTTAAGCTAACTTGCACCATCCATTCCATTCTAACTCCTCTGTTCCTCTTTACCCCTGAACCTAAAGATCTTATATCATCATAGTAACATCCCCATGATTTATTTACAGAGGTTAAAGGCAATTACAGAGACTAAAATTGCTTAACAACATAACATGCTTAAAAGAGAAACTGATCAAGGCTTGAAACAAGCTTGCACGCATTATACCATAATCAAATTTAACACGTAAAGATCATCAATATATTATATAGCAAGCATGTAAGTTCCGATTTAAAAATTAATTAAACCCTAGAGATTATCTAGGTGCACAGAACACAAGCCAGTGGGAAGGAGGAAGAGAAAAACTTGCCTGTGATTTCAGTAATGAAATCTCGGCGTCGTCTCTAAGTTTCCGGCAACTGCTAGCTTCCTTCAAGCCTCCTATGGATTTGACTTAATCCACCACAACCCTCCCTTGATCCTCTCTATTATTCTCCTTGGTAGCTCTTATGATTTCCTCTGTTCTCTCAACTCTCTCTTTGTTCTGTTTTATTTCCACTGTGCCGTAAATAAGGTTCTCCCAACCCTCAGTAAAAACTCGTACATGTATATATATAGGCACTTAGAAAACCCTAATTAAACTAGAGCTAAGGCAAAAATCCTAATCAAACTAGAGTCAGCCGATAAAATCATAATCATATACATATATAACAGATACCTATATGACGTCCCAATAAAACCCTAATCTTAAATAAAGAAAAGAAAACAAATAATTAAATTAAAATAATAAATCAAAGAATTAAAACTACATCATTTAAATCAACTTACCAAATAAACCAATTCAATTAAATCAAATAACCAATTAAATTACACAATTAAATCAAATAATGAAAGAAAACAATTAAACACCCAAGCAACTAGTCACATAAAAATGAAATGAAAATAATTAAATTCCAATTTTATCCTTTTTAAAAATAGGGGTATTCCACAGGATTTCTAATAGGACTTAGATACTACTGAAACATCCTTGCATAGCTCCTAATAGCATCTGAAAACACCAAATTTTGAAACCCGTAGCCAAAACCATCACTGAAAAGGCAAAAAACTGAAACCTGTTGAAGGAGCCGGCTCCACACAAAGTGGAGCCGCCTCCATTCTATGATAGAGCCGGCTTCATCATGATGGAGCCGCCTCTAACTTCCTAAAGAGCCGGCTCCATCCTTAGATTGAGCCTGCTCAATCTTTTAATGGAGCCTGCTCTATTCCTCCTTCCCCTGTGCGTCTTCTTCTCTAGTTCTGACGGTGTCTGGCATCTGTATTCCTCCAACTAAGTTCATTACTGATTAAAACTAAGTCTTAGGGAGTTCCAAAGTTAATTAAATTCATAACTTATTAACCAAATCATATGGAACAAGAATTACACAAAACAGCTTCTAAGTGGATTAAAATCCATACAAGAACACATACTGTTTCAGGTATCTAGTCCTGCGACCCAGATTAATTTTAAGATTTCCCACTATGTTTTAGAACTATTAAAATTCTTAATCCATCAATTTACATCATTAAAATCATGAATTAAGTAAAACAAAGCAGTAAAACAAACTATACTGTAAAACGAAACAATTTAACAGTTCATAAACATATGTTTATTAAACAATTCAAGCATGCGAACCAGATTTATTTTAATCCTTATTTCATCCTGAAATTGTGTTAGGGATGCAAAGAACACAGGTCAAAGAGGTAGAGCTAGTTATAAAACTTGCCTGTGAGACTCGGTTCAGAAATCTCAGCGTCTTTCTTCTAAGTTTTCCCGGCACCCCTTTGGTTTTCCTTCTCTCTGTTTCTTCTATCTCCACAACGTGGTTAGGGTTCTAAACCCTTGACAGCCTTATACAGATATATTTATAGGTTTATAAGTTTACACAAAACCCTAGTTTAATTTAAACCCTACACTAAATCCTTAGTCGGCCCATATGAAACCTAACTAATGCTTAATTATGTCGGCTACATACGTGACGTCTAAAACCAAAACCCTTAATTAATCCTACTAACATAAAACTCTATTTATAGAAAATCCATTTATACTAAATTAAATCATTTAACAATCAATTCAATTTCAAGAAAATAATTAATTCTATTTAAAGAAAACAATTACATCCAATAATTAAAACCCAATTAAATAAAACAATCAAACAAAAACAAGTCATTTAAATAATTCACAATTAAATCAAAAAATTCACAACTAAATCAATAAAACACAATTTAAATAATTAAATAAATTCCAGAATTATCCTTGTTAAATTAAGGGTATTACAATCATGTAGTGATCCAGTTCAGTGTACTTCAAGCACACTAACACACTGACTTAGAATCAACTACCCCAATGGTCGAGAAAAACCATATATCCCATAGAGGTCAAACGTGTTACAGTCTTACAGACAAAAATAACCAACTTTTGTCACTAATTACGAACAATTCCAAAGTGCAAGAAACTGGCGAGCCCAAATCTTCTACGTGTAAATCTCACTTACACACTTAAGTCACATATAATGCAACTTAATGACTATAATACATCTCATGCAAATATATGTAAAGCTCAATGCATGAATAATTGAATATCTAATAGATCATATTTATTAATAAAATATTAAATAAATAATAAATAATTAGTTTGTAGGACATATGATCCCAACAAAAGGATATAATTAAAAACCCAGATTGGATCGGACTACTTATTTTGCCTATTGTATTCAAATCGGATCGACCATAATCTTATCCGAATTCGATCGTCTAGCCGCCGCCACCAGTACTACCACCACGACCTTCCACCATAACTATCGTCACCACCCCAATTGCCTTCCACGATCATCATTGCCACAGTCACCATTGTTACCACCTTCAACCACCACACCGCCACTGCCTCTACTGCACCCCTTCCCCACTTCCACTATCATGACCACCACTACCAATTTCCACAATTACTATATTTAACCACTGTCACTCTCATTGCCTTCTACCGTCGTCATCATTACTATCATCATAGCCACCGTTGTCACCACCACCACTACATACATCATTGCCGCCTTCCACCACTACCACAACCGTCATGGCCACCGCCACCACTATAGCCACCTTCCACCTTCATTGCCATCCACCGCCTTCCAGCGCCATCTCTACCACTATTGCCACATTCACCGTCACTGACTTCAGCCACCACCTTCCACCACTGTCACCGCCACCGCCATTGCATTCCACCACCACTACTATTGTCACCTCCACGGCCTTGCACCACCACCTTTATTGTTTTTCACCACCACCACGCCATTCCCTTCTTCCATCATCACCTACACCACTGACGCTTTCCACCACCATTACCGCCACCGCCTTTCACCAACACAACTGCTGCCTTCTGCCACCACCACCGTTGTTGCTGCCTTCCACCACTGTCACCACCACCACATTCCAACTCCACTACCACTTTCCATCTCCACCACCATCGTCACTACCATCCACCACCGCTGCCATTTAAAAAAAAAAAAAACAAAATTATAGAATAATGTTATTTTGTTAATTTGATTTATTTGTCACTAAGATGGGTATTTTAGAGAATTCAATTTAAAATTCATTCCATTCTAAAATTTAAATTGGTTCAAATAAATACTAAAATGGTTATTATCATTCAATTCCCATTTGCATTCCATTCCATTCGTACATACCAAACGCAACATAAGTTAATTAAGATAACCTAACCATGGGTATTTTTCATACAGTAAAAGGGCAAAATGGACCTAATGCAATTATTTTATGTCACGCAGAAAAAATAAATAAATAAATAAAAAGTGATTTGAGGGGTATTTGTAAATTATTATTTTTTCAAAAATAGGGTATTTATAGCTCCTTTAAAAAAATATATAATTAATAGAGAGTGATATTGCTATACGGGCCTTAAGTGCATTTGACCATTTTATTATTATTGTTATTATTTTTTATTTTTTACATGGCGAGGTGAAATTCAATATTATTTTTGCAATGAGTGAAGTTTAGGTTGTCCATGATATGAAACCTACTATTTTTATTAATTTTGCTTATGCATATATTATTATTACTAACCAAAATTAGAGAAAGTTCAACTACCATTTGTGTTTATTATGAAAACAAGATTTTACTAGCTTCATTTAAAAATGAAAGCAATAAGTGGAGAAAAAAGAAAAAAATGAATAGTGCAGAATTAGGGGTGACAAATGGGGGGTTGGGTCTGGTTTGGGTTGGGTTAAAAATGGATTGGTCAAACATGGGTCAAGACCCATATTTAACCCGTTCAGAACGGATCAAAAATGTATAGAGTCAACCAATTATGACCCATGAACCCATTAATTATTATTTTTTAATTTTTTTTTAATTTTTTTTTTTTTGGAAAGGTTTTAAAATTTTATTTAATAACAAATAAAAAAAATATCAAATTCAGTAATATTTATCAACTTGTTTTAAAGAGAGAGAAGTGAAGGAAAGAGAAAAAATTTCTAGAAAGAGAAACTTAGAGATAAAGGATTGATGAGAGACAAATTTAGAGAAGGAGGATTGTGAGTGAGAATTTAAAGAGAGAAAAATGAGTTGAGTGCAATATAGAATATATGTGTATTGTATGTTTCTTATGTGATAGGTGAAATATGGGTTGAAACCCTCAAATTAAGTGATTAGAAATTACCCAATCCATTTTGACTCATTTTAAATATGGTTCACCCAAAACCATTAAAAAGCAGGCGAATATAAACGGATTGATGGGTTGTGACCCATTTTGCCACCCCTATTATAGAATCTATAGTATGTTCATGCATCGACTCTACTGTGTGTTATGATATGTTGCAAATATATATATATATATATATATTGAAAATGAAGAGTGTTTTTACCTTAGGTTAATAGTGTATATAAATTTCATTAATATATACTTAGTGTTTTCACTAAGCATGTCCAAGAAAAAATCTCAAATTTTTTCATATTTTTTTTTTCTTGGATTACCATTAATATCATGCATAAAATAATGATGAAACCTAATAATTTTTATGACGACTCCTCTTCTCCGATCTATTTTTCATGAAAACATCATTCATTTCATGTGGCGTTTAAGATGGTGCAGTAAAACTGAAATGAAATCAATTAGACGGTTTTGGGTTTACCTGACATAATTATTCTTTTTTATTCGCAAACTAGGGAGAGGGAGAGGGAGAGGGAGAGGGAGAGGGAGACTCCAACATAAGACACTCACCCAAAGGAGTCGACATAAACTTGGGTTACTCTTTTTCCAACTAATAAATTCCAAAAATCACTCGCTTGACATTGGTTGAAATGGTCCAAGATAGTGTTTTTGCTAATCTCTCGAATCTAGATAATAACTTCATTTTCATTGTAGTGACACTATTCCTCAAAATAGTTTTTTTTTTTTTTTTTTTTTCCTTTTTTTTCAAACTTACAAGCAGACACACCCATTACATATATTATGCATCAATCCGAAAAGACTTTTTTTTTTTAGGGCATCCAAGGAGAATCGAATGCTATTTGGAGAGGGAGAACTTATACCATTTAGTTTAGTTTAGTACCCATTGAGTAACGTATTCAATTTTGTGAGTGTGATTTTGTCAGTTTAAAATAAAAATAATAAATTTCAAGTGTTGGGTTATGAGTGGCTTGATTGGTCTCTGTATCGGGGAGCAGTCTTGCACCTCCCCCTCCCTCTCTCCAGTAACCCCTGACATGTGTGTCATAAAAAAAATAATAATAATAAAATAAATTCATAACTAAGATTACTAATTAATTTTGTAGAATTTACTTGCTAATGTAATACTCCATATGTAAATAGGATTTTGAAAATGACAAAATTTTGGTAAGTAATTTATATATATATAAAATAAATTCTACAAAATTATATAGGGGAGTACTTTTTTGGTAAGTAAATTATAATATATAAAATAAATTCTACAAAATTATTTAGGGGCGGAGGATGCCATATATATATCAAAAAGATGAGTACATATATGATTCTATAATAGTTTATATATATATATATATATATAAATTTAAATTGTTATAGAAACATATATGTAAATGGATACGGATCCTCCCCTAAAGACATCTCTTCTTTTTCTCTCTCTCTAAATCTTAGATACAATACCAAATTTTTCCCTTCCCTTTTTAATAACTTCCATATGTACCCTAATTTGGCTTGGTAATGTTCTTCTTGTGCTTCTTCACTACTGGTTTAAGCTGGTATATTTATAAAAATAATATACACATATATATAAAAGAAAAAAAATAATTAATTCTGGAAATAAAAAATAAAAATAAATAATGAAGAGGTAGATGAGGATCTTAGATCACTCTCTACACGAGAAAGACCATCTTCAGCTCGTTCCGATCCCAACTCCAAGTGGCTTTCTTCATTCAGAAACACCATTAATGACGGTAACGATAAGGAGACACGTTTTTGAGGCGTGAGAAAGTTGTTTTTTTTTTTTTTTTTGGCAGGTGTGAGGAAGTTCATCAACATTGCCTGATCTCATCCGAGACATCGTTGCCGACTCGATCAATCTATTCATTATTTATTTATTATTATTTTTTTGTTTCCAAAATTAATCATTTTTTTCTTTTATATCTATACATATATACTAGGAAAAGGCACGTGCGATACACGTGACGAATATTTTGTAACTTTTAAAATTTTTGCCTTCATATTGATTAATAACTATTTATTTTATATTAATAAATAAATACTGGAATATTTTGAAATTGGTGATAGAGTTTAACTTTCGTAAATTAATATTTCTTTAATGTTTTTATATTAATACTGAAATATGTATATTTTATTTTTTATTAAATAACAATTTTTTATTTTAATAGTGAAATATTTGAGTTTTGCAAAGTAAAAATTTTTTTTAGGTAATTTGAATTTTATTAGGTAATTTGTAATTTGAATTTTATTAGATAATTCGAAATTTAGTATAATTTTTAATTTACAATAGAAATTCAATTCTTTTAATTTTTAATTAAATTTTAAAATAGAAATTCAATTATACTAATTACACATTAGATTGAAATTGATATAAAAATTTATTATATGGAGTTTGTGGTTTTTGGAAGACCCTAGGTTATATTTTATTTTCTTTAAATATGTAATTTGTGGTAGAATTTTATAGAAATTATTTTATTTTATTTAGATATATCTTTGTAAAATTATTTTTATTCTATTAAAATCCTCATAAAAAATAGATAAATACAAGGGTTATATATTTATATGTAATAGAGTTCTCTTTTTGTATTAATTAATAAATATTTTTTATATTAAAAAATAAATACTTAAATGTTCAAATTCTTTAACATTTATATTTTATTTATATGTATTATTATATTATTATATATTTTCTTTAAATATATCATTGTCTAATCTGATAGAGTTATAGAAATTGTTTTATTTTCTTTAAATATATCCTTATTTTATTAGATAAATACAGGTTATATGTGATAGAGTTTTAAAGAAAATAAAATACTTAATTAGTGGAAAAGTTTTGATAATTTGTGTTAGAGTTTTATAAAAACTATTTAAATATATCCTTATCTAATGTGATAGAGTTTCATTGCAAATAAAATAGGTAATTTGTGGTATAATTTTATATAAATTACTTATTTTCTTTAAATATATATATCCTTGTCTAATTAGATTTTTTTTTATTAAAAAACTCATCATAAAAGATAATTTGTGGTAGAATTTTAGAAAAATTATTTTATTTTTTATACCAATTATTAAATATTTTTTATATTAATAATTCTTGTCTACTTATATTATATTTTATTAAAAAATTCATAATAAATACATAAATAGGTAATTTGTATTATAATTTTATATAAACTCTTTTAAAAATATATTTTATTTTCTTTAAATATATCGTTGTCTAATTAGATTTCCTTCATAAAAAAACTCACAATAAATAGATAAAAACAAGTTATATGTGATATAGTTTTAAAGAAAATAAAATAGATAATTTGTGGTAGAGTTTTATAGAAATTATTGTATTTTCTGCAAATCTATTTATAATAAATAAATAAATTGGTAATTTGTGTTACAGTTTAATAGAAATTCTTTAAAAAACACTTTTTATATCAACTAATAAATATTTTTTTATATTAATAATTCTTAGCTAATTAGATTTCCTTTTATTAAAAAACTCATAATAAATAGGTAATTTGTGTTAGAGTTTTATAGAAATTCTTTTCAAACCTCTTTTTATATTAATTAATAAATATTCTTTTATCTTAATAATGCTTGTCTAATTAGATTTCTTCTGTTAAAAAAACTCATAATAAATAGATAAATCGGTAATTTGTAATATAGTTTTATAGAAACTCTTTTAAAAACTCTTTTTAGATCAATTAATAAATAATTATTTATATTAATAATACTTGTCTAATTAGATCTCCTTTTATTAAAAAACACTTAATAAATAGAAAATTTGAGTTAAAATTTTATATAAACTCTTTAAATATTATATATTTGTCTACTGTGATAGAGTTTTATTTCAACTAAAATTTGTGAATTGTGATAGAGTTTTATAAAAATTATTTTATTTTCTTTAAATATATCCTTGTTTAATTAGATTTAATTTTATTAAGAAACTCATAATAAAAGTTAATTTGTGGTAGAGTTTTAGAAAAATTATTTTATTTTATATGTCAATTAATAAATATTTTTTATATTAATAATTATAGTCTAATTAGATTTTCTTTTATTAAAAAATTCATAATAATAAATAGATAAATAGATTAACTAAATTTTATTAGATAGATTTTAGAGTTTGATTGACATTTTTTTTTTTTTTTTTATGAAAACTCTTTGCATATCAATTAATAAATATTTTTTTTATAAAAATAGATAGTTAAATACTGAAACTCTTTGCATATGTAATAATACTATAGATAAAAAAAAAATTTATACCAATTAATAAATAATTTTTTTATATAATTAAATAAATAGTTAAATACCTTGGCACAACTTCTGTATTTTACTCAGAAAATTAGGTTTTCTTTTATTATAAATAAGTAAATTTGAATTTTATTAGGTAGATTTTAGAGTTTTATAGAAGTTTTTTTTCTATAAAAACTCTTTTCATATCAATTAATTAATATTTTTTTATATAAATAAATAAATACTGAAATACTGAAACTATTTCCACATTTAATAAATATTTTTTAAATAAATACAGAAACTTTAGATTTACTTTTATTAAAAAATTTATAATAATAAATAGATAAATAGGTTAATTTGAATTTTATTAGGTAGATTTTAGAGTTTTATAGAGTTTTTTTTTTTTCTTTCATTTTTTTTTTTTTTATAAAAACTCTTTTCATATCAATTAATAAATATTTTTTATATAAATAAATAAATACTAAAACTCTTTGCACATTTAATATTTTATTTTTTAAAAATATATCCTTGTCTAATGAAATTTAATTTTATTAAGAAATTCATAATAAAATTTATTTGTGGTATATTTTTAGAAAAATTATTTTATTTTATTTATCAATTAATAAATATTTTTTATATTAATAATTCTTGTCTAATTCAATTTTCTTTTATTAAAAAATTCATAATAATAAATAGATAAATAGGTTAATTTAAATTGTATTAGATAGATTTTTGAGTTTGATAGAGTTTTTTTTTTTTTTTTTTTAAATACTTTTCATAACAATTAATAAATATATTTTTTTATAAATAGATACTTAAATACTAAAACTCTTTGCACATTTAATAGTAGTATAGATAAAATCTTTTTTTATATTAATTAATAAATATTTTTTATATAATTAAATAAATACTGAAACACTTTAGTAGCACTTCTGTATACTCTGAAAATAAGATTTTCTTTTATTAAAAAATTGTAATTTGTAATACGTGTTAGAGTATTATAGAAAATATTTTTAAACTCTTTTTACATGAATTAATAAATATTTTTATATTTTAATAATTCCTATCTAATTAGATTAGCTTTTATTATATAAAAAAAAAATGATAATAAAAGGTAATTTGTGGTAGAATTTTAAAAAAATTATTTTATTTTTTATATCAATTAAAAATATTTTTTATATTAATAATTTTTGTCTACTTAGATTTTCTTTTATTAAAAAACTTGTAATAAATAAATAGGTAATTTGTGTTAGAGTTTAATATAAACTCTTTTAAAAACTCTTTTTATATCAGTTAATAAATATTTTTTATTTTAATAATTATTGTCTAATTACATTTAATTTCTTTAAAAAACTAATAATAAATAGATAAATAGGTAATTTGTGTTAGAGTTTTTTAAAAACTCTTTTAAAACCTCTTTTTATATCAGTTAATAAATAATTTTTTGTATTAATAATACTTGTTTAATTAGGTTTCTTTTTATTCAAAAACTCATAATAAATAGATAAACAGGTAATTTGTGTTAGAGTTTTATAGAAACTCTGTTGATAGAGTTTTATGGAAAATAAAATAGGTAATTTGTAATAGAGTTTTATAAAAATTATTTTATTTTCTTTAAATATATATTTGTCTAATTAGATTTAATTTTATTAAGAAACTCAAAGTAGAGTTATACAAAAATTATTTTCTTTTATATATCAATTAATAAATATTTTTTATATTAATAATTCTTATCTAATTAGATTTATTTTATTAAAAAATTTATAATAATAAATAGATAAATAGGTTAATTTAAATTTTATTATGTAGATTTTAGGTTAAATACTAAATCTCTTTACACATCTAATAATAATATAAATAAAAACTTTTCAAACTCTTTGACAGAGCTTCTATATTGGAATTCAACTCTTTTTATATCAATTAAAAAATAATTTTTTATATAAATAAATAAATACTGAAACTCTTTGGCAAAACTTCTATATTTTACTCTAAAATTTTAGATTTCTAGAATTCTCAATTTATGTACCCCTTCCTCCTTCCTCCATGCCTCTATTTATAGGTTTTTTGAATAAATAGGATAATGACATGTGTCCTTTTCTGATAATGAAATAATCATAATTAGGCCGGGCCGGTTATATTGTGATAATTATTCATAAAAAATAACTAAAAATAAGAGTTTTATATAGAATATGATTAATTTTATTAGGTAATTTTTAAATTTTTATAAAAACTATAATTATCCATAAATAAATAAAAAACTAAAAATAAGAGTTTTATATAGAATGTGATTGGTTTTATTAGGTAAATTAAATTTTCTTTTATTAAAAAACTTGTAATAAATAAATAAATTGGTAATTTGTATTAGAGTTTAATATAAACTCTTTTAAAAACTCTTTTTATATTAATTAATAAATATTTTTTATTTTAATAATTCTTGTCTAATTAGATTTACTTTTAGTAAAAAAACTCAAAATAAATAGATAAATAGGTAATTTGTGTTTTAAAAACTCTTTAAAAACCTCCTTTTGTATCAATTAATAAATAATTTTTATATTAATAATACTTGTCTAATTATGTTTCCTTTTATTAAAAACGTATTAGAGAGTTATAGGGAGTTATAGGGAGTCTGGTGAGATAAATTAGTTTTTTTTTTAAATTTAAATTATTTAACAAACTAAAGGAAATAAGGAAAAATAGTATTATTATTCTAAAAATATTGGGGTATGTCCAGAATTTGGTACTCTAAGTGGTTGGGTCATTAGAGTTCTGTTTTTAAATTAAAAGTGTATTTGGGTGCATTCACTATTAATTTGAATTATTAATTAATGATATATCTCATAATTCACTATAATTAATAATGATGAGTTTGGATTAGTCGGAGGGCAGTCAGGGACTGACCTTATGATGACTCTTGGGTATGGTCAGGGACCTACCTATTTGGGAGTGCACTACCCTTTTGTTATGGCCATGGGTCTAATGAGCCCTTATTGTGTGGACGTGATCAGGAATCATCTGGGGAGTAGACGTACAATCCAGCCACACGTGTGTTTTTGATAGTCAGGGACTATACGATTCACACCATTTTATTGGACGGGAGCCCAGGGCTCATGTGAAATATGCCGATTTATTAAAAATAAAAGATGGTTATTTATTAAGTTTATAATTAACTGGGTTATACACATTTGAATAATGAACTTATTTGAGTTGCTTTTATATACAGGAATACAAGGTAAGGTTAATTTGCTGAACGATGATTGTGTTTAGCATTTATTGCTGAGCTTGTGAGCTCACCCCATTATCACATTTCAGGTACACGTTGAGTAGGAACGTGATGGGATTACATGATGGTGATGGATTTTGGCTTGTTTGTCGTATTCTTTGGTTTAGTTCAATTTTTGCATTGTAATAAGAATGACGATATTTTTTTTGAAAGTTAGTTCATTTTGTTCAATTATCATGGATTATTTTTGAACCGAGTTTTAAAATCATCCCAGGTCATAGTTGTAATGTCCACAACCATCCTGGTCTCTGACTGCCACCACTGGCGCGCCTCACCAGATAAAAGAAATGCACCAATCTTCCTTTTCTGCACCTCAATGCAGTCCATCATCTCAAAATACTTTTCCATATCTTCAATCCACTTCTCAGCATCAAGTGGATCGGTAGCTCTAGCAAATTCAATAGCCCCCAATTTGCGGATATCTCTGATAAATCCAATCATAGGATTCGGCACATGAGGTGCATCCTCCAACTGAACATCGTCCTCTGCCTCTTCCAGCTCCTGACATCCTATTTTCAGTAAAGAATGTCAATGATAAGTCTCACAAGTAATTTATACCTAAACTGGAGCATGGTAAGAGAGCAATAATTCGTATAAGTATATGCTCATATTCTTACTATCACTTTTCTTAGCCAGGTAATTCTTAACCTAGGCTCTGATACCAAACTGTCACGCCCCAAAATCCTAAATACATAAACTCTTGTCTCGTATTAAGATTTGGCATGACTTTCTTTACACAACCACAACCTTACAATAAAAATAATTAAATAAAGAAGTACATGTAAACCACCCTCTAATTTATTAAATCGATACAACCATAATATCAAACAACCTTGTCAAAAATAATCCATGATAATTGGACAAAATGAACTAACTCTCAAAAAAAATATCGTCATTCTTATTACAATGCGAAAATTGAACTAAACCAAAGAATACGACAAACAAGCCAAAATCCATCACCATCATGTAATCCCATCACGTTCCTACTCAACGTGTACCTGAAATGTGATAATGGGGTGAGTTCACAAGCTCAGCAATAAATGCTAAACACAATCACCGTTCAACAAAGTAACCTTACCTTATATTCCTGTATATATAAGCAACTCAAATAAGTTCATTATTGAAATGTGTATAACCCAGTTAATTATAAACTTAATAAATAACCATCTTTTATTTTTAATAAATCGGCATATCTCACATGAGCCCCGGGCTCCCGTCCAATAAAATGGTGTGAATCGTATAGTCCCTGACTACCAAAAACACACGTGTGGCTGGATTGTACGTCTACTCCCCAGATGATCCCTGATCACGTCCACACAATAAAGGCTCATTAGACCCATGGCCATAACAAAAGGGTAGTGCACTCTCAAATAGGTAGGTCCCTGACCATACCCAAAAGTCATCATAGGGCCAGTCCCTGACTACCCCTCCGACTAATCCAAACTCATTCATTAATTAATAATTATAGTGTATTATGAAAGGTATTATTAATTAATAATTCAGATTAATAATTAATACACCCAAATACCATTTCAAATAAAAAAACAGAACCTTAAAGACCCAACTAGTGAGAGTACAAAATTCCTAGACATAGCCTAACATTAGATATAATACCCCGCAAAAATTTAGAATCTAACTCTTAATAATTTTTCTGTACTCTCCCTTTTGGTGCTGAAAAAATAATACTTTTTCATATTTAAATTTTGTAAAACTAACGAATAGTCAATTAAAAATCTAGATTTCAGCACAAATAAGATCATTATACCTAAAACTAATATTCTGGAATTTAACACAATTTTTGAAATAACAGTACTATTTTCCATAATTTTCTAATGTAAAACTAATTAAAAAAATAATAATAATAGTTAAATGCATTATTTCAATTCAATACAACAACATACTGTTCCACACCCACTGTCGCCGAGAATGGTTGAATCATAAAAGACACCAAAGTGGGTCTTCTTGCCCACAATCATATCTGTATCATTTTTCTCAACTATCTAGTCTGTTTTAGTTAATTCCCAACATTCACTATATATTATAGTGTCATAGGACTTTGTTTTGAAATATTACAGTGAATCTAAAACTTAAACTATACATTAATTTATGTGTCACGCCTCAAAATCCTAAATACATGAACTCTTGTCTCGTATGAAGATTTGGCATGACTTTCTTTACACAACCACAACCTTACAATAAAAATAATTAAATAAAGAAGTAGATGTAAACCACCCTCTAATTTATTAAATCGATACAACCATAATATCAAACAACCTTGTCAAAAATAATCCATGATAATTGAACAAAATGAACTAACTCTCAAAAAAAATATCGTCATTCTTATTACAATGCGAAAATTGAACTAAACCAAAGAATACGACAAACAAGCCAAAATCCATCACCATCATGTAATCCCATCACGTTCCTACTCAACGTATACCTGAAATGTGATAATGGGGTGAGCTCACAAGCTCAGCAATAAATGCTAAACACAATCATCGTTCAGCAAATTAACCTTACCTTGTATTCCTGTATATATAAGCAACTCAAATAAGTTCATTATTCAAATGTGTATAACCCAGTTAATTATAAACTTAATAAATAACCATCTTTTATTTTTAATAAATCGGCATATCTCACATGAGCCCCGGGCTCCCGTCCAATAAAATGGTATGAATCGTATAGTCCCTGACTACCAAAAACACACGTGTGGCTGGATTGTACGTCTACTCCCCAGATGATCCCTGATCACGTCCACACAATAAGGGCTCATTAGACCCATGGCCAAAACAAAAGGGTAGTGCACTCTCAAATAGGTAGGTCCCTGACCATACCCAAAAGTCATCATAGGGCCAGTCCCTGACTACCCCTCCGACTAATCCAAACCCATCCATTAATTAATAATTATAGTGAATTATGAAAGGTATTATTAATTAATAATTCAGATTAATAATTAATACACCCAAATACCATTTCAAATAAAAAAACAGAAACTTAAAGACCCAACTAGTGAGAGTACAATATTCCTAGACATAGCCTAACATTAGATATAATACCCCGCCAAAATTTAGAATCTAACTCTTAATAATTTTTCTGTACTCTCCCTTTTGGTGTTGAAAAAATAATACTTTTTCATGTTTAAATTTCGTAAAACTAATAAATAGTCAATTAAAAATCTAGATTTCAGCACAAATAAGATCATTATACCTAAAACTAATATTCTGGAATTTAACACAATTTTTAAAATAACAATACTATTTTCCATAATTTTCTAATGTAAAACTAATTAAAAAAATAATAATAATAGTTAAATGCATTATTTCAATTCAATACAACAACACACTGTTCCACACCCACTGTCGCCGAGAATGGTTGAATCATAAAAGACACCAAAGTGGGTCTTCTTGCCCACAATCATATCTGTATCATTTTTCTCAACTATCTAGTCTGTTTTAGTTGATTCCCAACATTCACTATATATTATAGTGTCATAGGACTTTGTTTTGAAATATTACAGTGAATCTAAAACTTAAACTATACATTAATTTATGTATAAAATATATATATATTCTAACAGCCTCTAATTCTCATTCAAAAAAGAAATATAATCACACCAAATCAGATTCTTATATATTCATTTATATATATATATATATATATATATATATATATATATATATCCGTACACATGCATTATTTCCACCAAGATGATTTCACATTCAATCATACACAAATAACTAATAGGAAACGATTACTTTAATATTATAAATGTTTAATTCCATACAATTTATTATTCATAATGCTGCCATCCTAAACTAACATGACCTTGATATACTGTAACCCATTAACACTTGCTATAATGATTTATAAGTAATACACATAGATCAAGTCACAAATATATATAAGTGTACAAAGCAAGATTAACTTGTTTGGGATAATAATTAATTCTTCCTTCCTACGCGAATTCCAGATTATCGTTCCTTCCCTCGGCTACTGCAGAAAGACACGACGTCAGATCACTCTCTCTAGGTCTCCGTCCTATCGCGCTGTATCGTGCTAATATTATTATTATTTTTTTAAAATAAATCCTCATAGAACTGATACAACGTGAAAATATAAAGGATAAATATAACTGCATTTGAGATAACCTAGGACTCTTATTTAAAGTTTTAAATTTTAAAAGAAAAACTCTATTATCTCTACTATCACATTAAAATACTAAATACTAAATAATAAAAATAATGTACGAAATTTTAGGGTTTTACATTCTACCCACCTAAAAAGAAATTTCGTCCTCGAAATTTGCATACCTTATTCGAAGAGTTGTGGGTACTTTTCCTTCATTTCTGACTCTAGCTCCCAAGTAGCCTCTCTCTCGTCCTGATGATTCCACTGCACCTTCACCAAAGGTATCTCTGCCCGCCTCAACTGTTTCACCATACTGTCAACAATGCAAACAGGCGTCTCAACATAGGTTGCATTAGGACGAATCTGGACCTCTGTGCAGTCAATGGCCTGAGTTTCATCCCTCAAGCACCTCCTCAACATAGAGACATGGAAAACATCGTGAACAGCTGATAGTCTAGGTGGTAGAGCCAATCTATACGCCACCTTCCCAATCCTCTTTGTGATCTCAAAAGGTCCGATGAATCGAGGAGCTAACTTCCCTTTCTTTCTACCAAATCTCATAACCCCCTTCATTGGTGATACTTTCAAGAACACCAAGTCACCCACACTAAACTCCAAAGCACGACGGCGTCGATCTGCATAACTCTTCTGTCGACTCTGTGCTGTGCGAAGTCGATCTCGAATGATGGTAACCTTCTCCGTAGTCTCTTGTACCAACTCTGGCCCCAAAAAACTACCATCACCAACCTCAGCCCAACATACAGGTGAACGACAAGGTCTACCATAAAGTGCCTCATATGGTGCCATGCCGATACTAGCCTGATAGCTATTATTATAAGCGAACTCAACCAATGGAATGTGATCCTCCCAACTGCCCCGAAAATCTAGCACACAAGCACGAAGCATATCCTCCAACACCTGAATGACCCTCTCGGACTGGCCATCAGTCTGAGGATGAAAAGCAGTACTCAAACTCAAAGGAGTACCAAAAGCTACTTGGAAACTACTCCAAAATCGAGATGAAAAACGAGGATCACGATCTGAGACAATAGACACCGGCACTCCATGAAGCTTAACTATGTCTCTAATGTAGATCTTACACAATTCCTTTACAGTATCAGTAGCTCGAATGGGTAGAAAATGAGCTGATTTAGTCAATCGGTCCACTATCACCCACACTGTATCATGGTTATGTATCGAACTCGGTAACCCCACAACAAAATCCATCGTCACATGTTCCCATTTCCACTCAGGCACAGGCAAAGGCTGTAATAGTCCTGCTGGTCTCTGGTGCTCAGCTTTCACTCGCTGACAAGTGAGACATCTAGATACAAACTCTGCCACATCACGTTTCATGCCTTCCCACCAGAACTGCCTCTTAAGATCATGATACATCTTAGTGCCACCTGGGTGCACTGTGTACCTAGAGTGATGTGCCTCCTCTAAAATCTCTCTCTTGAGGTCTGCTAAGTCTGGAACACATAGCCTACCTCGAAATCTCATACCACCATCAGCTCCATACGCCCAGTCAACATTACCTTCATCATTAACAGACTCAACTGCTCTGGTCTGTAACCTGTCATCCTGAGTCTGAAAATGAATGATCCGGCTGATCAAAGTAGGTTGTACAGTCAAACTACAAAGAATAGCCCCTGTACTCTGAGAACTCGGCATGATAGAAAACTCTGCCAATGCCTCTAACATCATCCACTCCTGAATCATCATAAAGGCAACTAATCCTCTCGGTTTCTGACTCAAGGCATCTGCTACCACATTCGCCTTTCCAGGATGATACTGAAGAGTCATATCAAAATCCTTCATCTTTTCCATCCACCTCCGTTGCCTCATATTCAACTCCTTCTGAGTGTAGAGGTATTTGAGGCTCTTGTGATCAGAGAATAACTCAAATTCCTCGTCATACAAGTAATGCCTCCACACCTTTAATGCAAGAACCACTGCTGCCAATTCCAGGTCATGTGTAGGGTAATTTTGCTCATGTGGCTTAAGCTGCCTAGAGGCATACGCTACCACCTTATCATCTTGCATCAATACATAGTCAAGACCCTGATGTGATGCATCTGTGTAGATCACAAATCTCTCACCACTAGCAGGAATGGTAAGAACTGGTGCTGATGTCAATCTCGTCTTCAGCTCCTCAAACGCCTGCTCATAGCGGTGGTCCCAACCAAACTTCACATCCTTCCGAGTCAACCGGGTCAAAGGTGCAGCAATCTTGGAGAAACCCTCAATAAAGCGCCTGTAGTATCCTGCCAGTCCTAAGAAGCTACGAATCTTAGTGACAGTAGTAGGCCGTTTCCAACTCATCACAGCCTCCACCTTGGCAGAATCTACTGAAACTCTATCCTTAGAGATCACATGCCCCAAAAACTGAATCTGCTCATGCCAAAAGTCACACTTCTCAAACTTAGCATAGAGCTGATGCTCACGCAAAGTCTGAAGTGTAATGCTCAAGTGTCTCTCATGCTCCTCCTTCGTCTTGGAATATATCAGGATGTCATCAACAAATACTACAACAAACTGATCCAAGTAAGGTCGAAACACTCGGTTCATCAAATCCATAAAAGCTGCCTGAGCGTTAGTCAACCCAAAAGGCATGACTAAAAACTCATAGAGGCCATAACGAGTCCTGAAGGCAGTCTTAGGAATATCCTCCTCCTTAATCCTCAGTTGATGGTATCCAATCCTCAAGTCAATCTTAAAAAACAACTGCGCCCCTCTAAATTGATCAAACAAGTCATTAATGCGTGGCAATGGGTACTTATTCTTAATAGTGACCTTATTTAGCGCACGGTAGTCAACACATAAGCGGAGTGACCCATCTTTCTTCTTGACAAATAAAACAGGTGCTCCCCAAGGTGATGTGCTAGGTCGAATAAACCCCTGATCTTGCAACTCTTGAGTCTGCTTTTTCAACTCACTCAATTCAACTGGCGCCATTCTGTAGGGTGCCCTAAAGATATGTGAAATACCAGGAGTGAGGTCGATGCAGAAATCCACTGCCCTCTTAGGAGGCAAACTCGGAATATCCCGAAACACATCTGCATACTCTGACACTGTAGGCAACTACTCTATAGTCACGCATTGCTCAACCACCTCGATGTGGGCCAGAAATCCCATAGTCATGGTGCCCTCAAACTCCCCACACTTATATCGAGAAGGAAACTATCCCGGAACTGAGAATACAATAATCCTCTCATGGCAGTCCAACTAAGCATGATATCTAGCCAACCAATCCATACCCAGTATAGCATCAAATTCTCTCATACGTAATACTATTAAATCAATAGGATACTCCAACTCCCCAACTGTAACAGGGCAAGCACGACATATTCTATCAAGTGTCGTCGCGCTCCCGAGTGGAGTTGTAATAGATAAGGCATTACTTATATGTCCAGGTTCTAATCCCAGTGTATTCACAAATGATAGTGCAATTAAAGAATATGAAGAACCTGAATCAAATAGTACTCTAGCTATACTGCCATAAATAGTAAGTGTACCTTCCACTGTTGGTGGTGTACGATCCTGTCTCCCATCTGGAACAACTGCATAAACCCTTGCACCTCCTTGTTGCTGTGGTGCCTGACCTTTCTGCTGGTTATTCTTGTGAGGCTTGGGACAATTACGAGCCAAATGTCCTTGCTCACGACAATTGTAGCAATGCCCGCTGAACTGATATGGCTGTGCATCATGAGGTGTGGCTGGTACTAAAGCTGTGGATTGCTCACCTTCACCAACTCTCTGCCGTTTTCCTGCTCGCCAATCTTGTCTACCTCTCTGCCAAGATTGACCCTGCCAGTTTCTCTGAGTCTGCTGCTGCTGACCCCTCTGATTCTGTTGAGAGCTACTCTGATTCTGTTGAGTGCTGCTAGCCCCCTTACCTTTCTGTTCTGCCCTACGCTCCTTCTGTTTCTGAAAGGCAATGTTATTATTCTCCTCTACTGCCATAGCACATTCCACCACTCTAGCATAAGTGTCAAAACGATGACCCACCACAAACTTCTTCACATAAGAGACCAATCCTCGCTCAAACTTTCTAACCTTATGTAACTCATTCGCAACAATGTGAGGAGCGAATCGGGATAGCTCTGTAAACTTCCTCTCATACTCACTAACTGACATCTCATTATTCTGTTCCAGCTGCATGAACTCTGCTGCCTTCTTCTCCTTCACTGATTTTGGAAAGTATTTGTCATTGAACCGAGTTTTAAAATCATCCCAGGTCATAGTTGTAATGTCCACAACCATCCTGGTCTCTGACTGCCACCACTGGCGCGCCTCACCAGATAAAAGAAATGCACCAATCTTCCTTTTCTGCACCTCAGTGCAGTCCATCATCTCAAAATACTTTTCCATATCTTCAATCCACTTCTCAGCATCAAGTGGATCGGTAGCTCTAGCAAATTCAACAGCCCCCAATTTGCGGATATCTCTGATAAATCCAATCATAGGATTTGGCACATGAGGTGCATCCTCTAACTGAACATCGTCATGGTTAACACCACCACGACCGACACCTCCCTGACCTCTGCCTCTAGCAGGTCGTCCTCTGCCTTTTCCAGCTCCTGACATCCTATTTTCAGTAAAGAATGTCAATGATAAGTCTCACAAGTAATTTATACCTAAACTGGAGCATGGTAAGAGAGCAATAATTCGTATAAGTATATGCTCCTATTCTTACTATCACTTTTCTTAGCCAGGTAATTCTTAACCTGGCTCTGATACCATTTGTAACGACCCACTCCACCACATGGTATGATATTGTCCGCTTTGGGCCTGAGCCCGCACGGTTTTGCTCTTGGGCTTTACCCCAAAAGGCCTCATACCAATTGGAGATGATGCACTTACATATAAACACTTCACCTTTCCTCTACCCAGGCGATGTGGGACTTGTGCACCCGTAGCTCGCCAGTGTGGTAGCCTGACAGTGTCTTTTGCACCCGCCCATGGCACACCCACCCACAAGGTCATCACAATGGCGACCAACCAAGTGATGGTGATGGCAAGGATTATGTTATTGGCAACGGTGGCGGTGGCGAGGATTATTATGATATACTCCCTGGTTACAAGGATGCAGGGACTCGGGCGACAATTGCCGCCCTTCAATTTTTTTGTTCACTATTCGGCCCCATTATTATTGTCAGTCTGATATATATACTAGAGAAATATTATCCTTAGTTCCTTACCCCTCTTAAAATTATTTAAAAAATTTAATATTGCCCCACTCCCTTAAGTTTCTGGGTCTGTGTTACATTTATTTTTTAAGATTGACAACTATGTTATGTTATTATTGCTTTGAAATATGAAATTTAAATAACGTGGTTATTCAAAAAAATTTACTTAAATAAACATCATTACTATTCTTGTTTGTTTTCATAAAATACTCTATTTCCTTTTTCTTATTTTTTCGCTTTTCTATAGCCATTTCCTTTTTCTTTTTTTTTTTTCTTTTTTTTTCTCGATAACCATATCATCTTTTTTTCTTTTAATTTTCACACTAAGTATCATGATACTCAAATTTAATAATTTGATTTGTACAAAATCTAGATCAAGAACTGCAATGTTTTATAATTTTTTCATGCTTTTACAATTTTTTTTTTTTACATTTCTCTTCTTATCTTTGTTTTTGAGATTAGATAGGTAATTAGCTTTGATCATTGTAGCAATTAACAAATGCTTATCAAAGTAATCAAAAACACAATCAGAAGTATCTCAATGGTCCTTACAGATATGCAATTTGAAATATAAAACAAATATCCATATAATCATCTACAAAGATACTAAATTAAGATAAATTTAGAAAGAAAAAAAAAGATTTCAACTTTTCAAATAGTTAATTACCTTATATTATAACATAAGTCTCATTATATTTGACACATGGGTAGGCACATAGACTTGGTGAAGTAGTTTCCAAATAGCAGGACTCTTTCAAGAACTCTAAACTTTATCATTTCAAAATTCATTTTTCTTTTCTTTTAGTATTTCTTAAAATACTCTTTTATAAGTGCAGATTTAAATAATTTTCTTCTTTTATTTTATATTTGTCAAACTTTCAAATACAAGACCCTTTTTTACATAAGGTGTGTTTGGGCTAGGGATAGTAAAAGTTGACACAACTAGAACACGACACAAGTTAAATAGGTTTGGGTTGACCTTAAACATGTTCGGGTTATAAACGGGTCAACACAATTTACCCGCTTAATTAAAAGTCGTGTGTCGGTTAAGGGGTTCAACCACGTTTAACTATATATATCTTAAATAAATTTCTATTTAAGTTCTAAAATTACTATATAAATTTGTGTCTCATAATTTAATCTTTTTAAACTAAAATTATTTAGTAATTTGGTTGATTAAAATTTATATATTTTTTAGTATTTATTATTTTATTGAGTATTATTGATAATTTAAATAATATATATATATTTTTTATAAATAGGTCATTAAAATGGTTACACGTGTAACCTATTTAATAAACAGAGTTAGTGTTGAGAGTTCTAACACGATTATTAAACGGGTCGTGTTCAGGTTGAGTTGTTTAGTATGATATCCTTAAGTTGACACGTCACGATTACGACCTGCGAACATGAATTGCCACCCCTAGTTTAGGCCTTTAAACTTTTTGTATCTTCTTCCATTTTTCTTTTCTTTTTTTAAGTCCATGTCCTAAATTTTGAGGCCATTCCAGAATTTCAATATGGAATGGTCTCAAAATTATAATTAAAAAGATATGGACTAACTGCAATTTATACCATTATTCCAAGTTCTTTGATATAGATTATCTATTCTTAATTGTGGTAAACGGAAAAAAAAAAAAAAAAAAAAACCCTGGTGAGAAAAATAAAAATTCGGATCAATCCCTAATTTCTAACCTTAGGTCAATTTACTTTCTCGAAAGGGAAAAAAATTGTCTTCTAACTAATCCTTTTATATTCGAATGGGTCCTTTTATACTTGAATGGGTGAAGAGCCTCAATTCCTCGTGAGGGGATGAATCAAGAGAATTTTGAATCAGACCAAAGATTAGGGCATGGACTAAAAAAAAAAAAAGTTACATACAAGTTTAAAAGGCCCAAACATACCTTATATATAAAGGATTTCACATTAAAAAGTTTGATAAATATAAAGTATGAAAGAAGGAAATTATTCAAATATGCACTTATAAAAGAATAATTTAAGAGATATAAAAATATATACATATATATATATGGAAAAAAAAAATGAGAGAATTTTGAAGAAAAAAGTTAGACTTCGATTGAGGAAAAAATATTTGACTTTTTTTTCTTTAAGGAATTTGAATAGTAAAAGAGAAAATAAAGAAGTTCAGTGATAATTTTAGAAACTAAAAAATTTAGCGTGCTACATATAAAAAATTTCATATATATATATATATATATATATATTTATATATTTATATATTTACACACACCATATATTATAAAGAGTGTGGTTAGGTGGGGGAATTACCTGGCCTACATTGACTCTATCACGAATGATGATTCCTCTCTCAAATTCTGAATTACATATTATATACTCCATTTCGTCTTTGTTCTATATTCGAAAGTTTGTTTTGATGTGTTTGACTGGGTCTGGGGTTTGTCACAAAAAATTTCATTTTTGTATTAGGCTTTGCCATGTTTTATTCTGGCCTTTTTACCTGGGTTTTGGTCTCATCAAACCAGTTGCAACATTTTCTTCTATTAGTATACCATTTGCTTTTCCTTTTTTTTTTTCCCCCAAAACATGAGATTAATGAAATTAAAAATTAAAGGACATAATTAAAAACCTAGATTATGGATATTAATCATAAAATAATTTTGTTGAAAACTATTATGGAGAAAGGTATTATTAATTTGATGTAAGTGGAAAAAATTTGTACCAAATTTGAATCTTAGTGTTGAAAATATTAGCTAACATAAATTTTACAACTAAATTTATAGGATAGGTTGAGTTTCGATTAAAATAAATAAATTAAGCGTGTTATATAGTGAAAATTCTATAATTCTTTCTCGAAAATGAGACCTATTGATGGTTACTTAAATAGTCACCTTATCACTATATTGTTAAATTAAGTTGATAAATACTTTAGATATTTTTATACACACCGTGGCTTTGACAAACCAATCATAATAATTTGTCATGACTTGTCTCGCACTAGTAGACATCGTCTGTTTTGCACTCCTCGTTACTCACGTTTTTGCTCAAAATACATCAAGTCTTTAACAATTTATTCCCCAAGTGATGAGATACACCACAATCGCCCATCTTGAGACCCATCATCCTCTTTCGCCACGTGGCCTTGTGTAGGCCCCTATTTTTTTTGGGTAAGTTTTGGGTGAATTTATTGCTAAATTATTCTTAAAAATTTTGTGGGATTCCGTCCAAAACTATTTTTGCAACCAAACCGACTACTTTGGGTAGATGTAAAGTGCAGAAGATGAGCTTATTATTATACTAGTATCATGTTGTCACCAAATTATAAAAGAATTTACTTTATCGATAAAATGAGTTTAAGGGGTTTCAAAGGACTTACTTTGTCCATAACATGAGATAACAATATATATATATATATATATATATATATATATATATATATATATATTAAACATGTTCGTCAATTGGCAACAACATTTTAGTACTGAAATTCTGAGTGAAATAGCTATTAGAGGCCTGCATGTTTTGGTAGGGGAGATTTTCTATCACACTATGAGATAAAACGACCACCATAATTAGTGTAGCCTCGCAATATAAATGGTTTATATATATATTTGTATATTATGCTGTATATTATGCTCCCTAAAATTATTAATTTCTATCACACTATGAGATAAAACGACCACCATAATTAGTGTGGCCTCGCAATATAAATGGTTTATATATATATTTGTATATTATGCTGTATATTATGCTCCCTAAAATTATTAATTTTCAAAATTCTTTTAAACTTTATGTGTGTGTGTGTATATATATATATATATATATGTATATTACTCTTTAAATTTCTTTAATTACTCACAGATTGGAACACTGGTAATTATTTAACGATTTAATGGAAGGGGGTTCTTATTCACAAAAAAAGAGATCCAAAAAATAGAAATACAAGAGTTTAGATTACACAAGACGAAGCAGAGAGGGAGAGAGTCGGTTCTCCCTTGGAGGGAGCCGGCTCCTTTAGGATTTCTAAACTATTCTCAACATTTCAACATCATATAAACAAAAATGGTCCTCCACACATCAAGCAATAATCAAATTTTAGCCTTTAATATAAAGTGATAAACAATAATACATGACATCACATATATTAAATAATACCTCTATAATTCCAAACCATGGATAAATATACAAAGTCTACCGGGAAATAGAATTTGTCCACTTTAATAATGACATCCTCAAGAATGCCTCGTGGGTGCTTAACCGATCTATCGGCAAGCTGCAAGACCACAGAGGTTGGCTTCAGGGGCCTACAGTGCATTGCAGGCCCCTGCAAATTTTGAATCTTTCTGCCTAGAATTGTGGGTGCCCACAGCTCCTTGCACTTTTGTGTAATTTTCCCCTTATTTATTATGATAATATGAGAATATGTTGATTGCCAAATGATTGAATTGTGTTGCTTGATTGTGGGTATCATCTCTGAAAATCCTTACGAGACTTCACTCGTCTAAACTAAATTGTACATCTCCATGTTCTGATTAAATTAATTTAAATTTACACAATTGATTAAAATAATTTAATCCCACAATATTTAATTAATTTATCTTTTTTACTTTATTTTTAAAAACCCTAGCTAGATTTATTGTATAAATCTTACTACATTAACTCTGGAATGACAATACTCTATTTACTAAATCTATTGATAGTAACTTATTGATTGTTCAAATTTACGGTTCTTCCCTCCTCCACTATTTGATTGTGGAAAAGTAGGAGAATATATAAATGGGCGATTGCTTCTATTTTTTTTGAGTTTACTCAAATATCTTAAAATTTTCATGGCATTAATAAATAAATAAAAAATTGTTACTTGAATTTGAATAGTAATAATATGTATTAGATCGAGTCAGTTTTTTTATGCAGGATACGAGGGATGAAAAAAAATAAAATAAAATAATCATGTAAATTGGTGGTTCTGTCATGAACTGATCATTGCAAGTGGTATCTTACACAAATCATAACTAATAATGACTAAAAAAAAAGAAAGAAAACTCAATTTAGCTGCAATGGATGAGGATGATGTCATGCCATTCCAATTTATTAGTTTTAAACTCACTCCAAATTTTTTTTTTTTCTTTTCTCATACACCTTTTCTCTCATAATGCTTAATTGATAAAGCTCTGAATATATAAAACCCAATAGTTTTAAAGTCACCTGGGTTCAACAAGTCTTTCCTGTGAACCGCTACCACAAAAATAAATAAAATAAAATAATTACACCATATCGTGACCAAAAAAAAAAAAATTACAATTTAGCCACTTTCGAACACTAACTATCAACCAAAAAAATCACCCATTTTATGGACAAGAAAAGCAAAAACATAAAGTATTGTTAATTTATAACCTTATTGCAACCTCAAGTGCTAAGCCTCACATATAAAGTTGGATTCTTTTCATCTTCTAAGACTTAATGAATTATGAACAATTATAATATCAGAATTTAATAGACTTATTTATTTCTATGATGTGAGAATTATTTATTTATTTTTCCCCTTATTATTATTATTTTTAACCAAACTATATTTACAATCAACATACAAAGAAACAGCTCCAAACAAAAAACATGGCAAAAGAAAACTCCTCAGACAATAGAGTGCATTATGATTCAAAGGAAATTAATATAATTCAATCACTCACGCGACCATGATAAAGATATATTTTCTAGAACAGGGTGGGATAAAACCACTATATGATTAATGTTTTTTTTTTTTTTTTTTTTTTTTTTTTTTTTTTTTTTTTTTTTTGGGTTGGAAAAAAGAATCGTGGTTGAGATATTTGGTGCTGATGAGATATAAATGGGGAAATGATAATACACGAAGAGGTGCCCAAATTGCCAAGCAGAGACGCACGGTTTTGTGCCCTTCTATACTTCATGTAAACTTTAATAATTCATGTTAAGCCATTAATCACAAATTTATATGAATTCAATATTTTAAAACTTCATGATATTCATATATCTATAATGCATAAATAAATTGTTAGATATAAATACCTCGATTCATGATATCAAACCTTATTGAGATTAAATCCAACGTCTAGATTCTTTAACCACGAACTAATTTGCAACTCTGATCAACAGGCAAATGTGGAAACTGGTTTCTCTCTCTTAACTTTTTGCACACATAAAACTTTTACGTATTGTATCATTAATCGTACATAATTGATGGAGTATATGCACTTTTATAAAGGCATGAGAGGACCAGTTTTCCTTTTAGTAACATAATTCTACTTTCCATCAAAGAAAAGAATAAGAAAAGAAAACACTTCTCCAATAAATAATTACCAAAAAGGTAATTATAAATTAACCAAAAATAAATAATATTAATTGATATCTATTTATTTAGCCACCAAGTAATATGTCACATGTCCAAATTATGTATACCACAATTAAATAAATAATCTTACATTCTCCTACTTGGCACATATGATAATTTCTGTAGTGGTTTAGTAAAATAATCATTAGTGTGCACCATAAATCAGATTAAGGTATTAAGTTGGTCATCATAAATACCATGGTAAACAAACTACCAATGTGAGTCATGGTGGTTGTATGTCCCTAAATGACGCAGTCCCTTCCATGTACCACAACACTAGTAACATATTCAACACAGTCTATAAATGAGAAGTATCAATAATGATCTAACAATAATGTCTTTTCCAAGACTATTCCTATTACCACTTATTAAAGCAATACGTACATGTACATTAATTAATAGGAAATATCATAAACACATTTAATAAGCGCAAAATGTCAAATATATATAAGCATTGTTAAGCCATCCACAATTAAAAAATAATCATCATGTTCAAGACCCATTCTTTTAACATGTTACATAAATGTCTTGGGTGGTAGTCCATTCGTTAATGAATTGCAATCATAAGTTGTATACTTATATATTCAATAGACATTCGTTATTTCTAAACATCTTCTTTAATGATAAAGTATTTCAACTTTAGAATATCTATCATTTTCATACAAGAAGATCAACAATTGCAGCAAAAATTTTCAGCAATCTGAAAATGGTACCCATAACTCCAAATCCTGAAATAAATTCAGCAATAATAAATTGTAACCTCAAAGCATGCTACTAATTAAAAACTCATAATAGAAAGTAATAAAAAAATTACTTTATATCATAATATTGTTCTCACAGCCAAAAAAAACAAATAACCAATTAAAAAATATATTTCTAAGTGTGAGCATATAATATTTTTTCCCCTACCAACTTGTATATACATCAAACTCTACAATATATGCATAAGGAATATTTTTCGTTTCTTTACCTTCTAGCAAACTCATTCTTTGGGATTGCATTAGGCTGAATTTATCCCCTTTTATGTATGGAACAATACTGGTTGAATAATATTTCATACCAAATCTTTCTAAAACTCTTTCAATATATGTTTTCTGAGACAATGCTAAAAATTCACGTGATCTATCATGAAATATTTCTATTCCTATCATGTAGGATGTCTCATCCATATCTTTCATTTCAAAGTTCTTAGAGATAACTTTTAGTTTCATATAATAAACTAAGATCACTACTAGCAAATAAAATATCATCAATATATAGAATCAGACATATATACTTACTCCCACTAACTTTCTAGTATATACACTGATTAACAATGTTTTCTTTAAAACCAAAAGAAATAATGGTATCATTAAATTTAATATATCATTGTTAGAAAGTTTGTTTAAATTCATATATTGGCATCTTAAGTTTACAGACCATGAATTCTTTACCCTCTAATGTGAAGCCTTCAAATTATTCTATATGGACTTTCTCTTATAAACTCCAATTCATAAAATTTGTATTCACATTCATTTAATGTAACTCTAAATCATAATAAGTTACTAATGCCATGATATTTTTAAAAATTCCTTCTTAAATACTGGAGAGAATATTTCTTTATAATCTCTTCATTCATGGTACAAACCCATTTAGTAAAATCATTACTATTAATGGCTTGTGAATATGTAACCGGATCCGTATATAACTCACTATATATCAAAATCAAATTCTTGCAGATATATCACATAGTCATCCAGAATAGCATATCTCCTTTCTCTTTAAGATCGTCTTAATGTTATTCCTTATGATTCTTCTACAATCTATTCATTAGTGACAATTTCATTATAGAGTTGTTGATCATTCAATTGTTCTTCGTTGTTATACGGTTCAACAACTGTAGGAACAATTATTTCCTTAGAAGTTATGGGTAAAAAGATTTGTACCCTGACTTCTGGAATGATTAAATTCTTATTTTTATCACTCCCACTGATTTCACCATTTTTAATGAATCTGTCATTACCGGTTTCAATAATTATCGTACTATGTTTAGGATAGTAAAACTTGTACCCTTTAGATTACTTAATATCCACAACATTATGGGTAACAAAGAATTACTTAACATACTCCTAACCAATTCCATAAGAGTACGATTACGTCTTACAGTTACACGTTTTTGCTGTGGCATGTATAGCAAAGTGTATTGAGCACAAATGCCATATATTTCAAGGAGTTTAACAAACGGTTAGAATATTAACCCGTTTCATCATACTTTCCATAATAAATAACCACCTCTATATGACCTTATGATTTTCATTTTTCTATCTAATTATTTTTCAACCTCATTTATGTATACTTCAAGAATACTCACTATTTGAGATTTTTCATGCAACAAATAGATATATCATTAACGTGAAAAAATCAACTATAAAGGTGAAAAAATCAACCATAAAGGCGATAAAATACTTTTCTCCACCAAAAGATGGAATATCAGAAGGTTTACAAATGTCTTTATGAATAATTTAAAGAAGTTATGTACTTATTGTGGCTCATTTCTTTGTATATTTGGTTTGTTTATCCTTAATACAATCCACACACATATCAAAAACAGTAAAGTTTAGATTCAGAAGAATCACATCCTTTACTAATTTTCCTAACCTTTCACTAGATATTGACCTAGTCTTTTATGCCACAAAAAAGATAAATTTTCTATTAATTGAGCCATGCTTAATTCTAACATTATGATGTAAGATCAAAAGGTTTTTAATAAATAAACTATCAGGTTTGAATTTGCAGAAATCATCAAAAGAATACCATAACCCACAAATTAAAATTTCTAAAATAAACATCATTATCAAATTTAAAGGAAAAATCATTAACATAAAGTTTTTAAAATAAAATCAAATTATGGGAAATTGAAAAAACATAAAGAGTTTAAAATAAATTTAAATAAAATCAACTGTCTAACATTAGACATAATGTCACTATGGTTTCAACAAAACTTTTTCCCAATTATCATAAGTAAGAAATTCTTATTTGAATTTGTGGTTTAGGCCATAAGAAATTTTTGCATCTATTAGAAACATCAACATTAGTACTTAAATCAACATATCATGTATTAGAAGGAATATCAATAAGTGATTCGAAATATACAAAAACCAAAAACTTACCATTCTTTTTCGAATCATTCTTTATATTTCATGTAATCTTTCTAAAAGTGTTCAATACATTAATGACACTTTTTCATTATTACATTCCTTTCTTTTAGTAGATTGACCTAAATATTTTAATTTTGGGTGTTGCTCACTTAATGCCTTTTTTTAGGCTTATTCCCAAAATTTATTTATAACTTCTTGAGTCATCGGATGAACATAATGATTACCTTACTACTTAAGTCTTGTCTCCTCCTAAATTAACATAATGGTCAATTAAATCACTTTCCACTTGTCTTAATAATTTTAATTCTCTAAATGACCCATACTGAATAGACAAGAAATTGAGAATAAATTGAATAAGAAAATTCTCATTCGCAATCATCCTTAAGGTTCTTAATTTTGCAGCAACATTAGTCATCTAAAAAAAAAAAAAAAAAACATACTCATACATGGTAAGAGTACCAACAAAATTGCATAGTAGTGATATAAATTAATAATTTTCGTTTTAAATATTTATCTACAATACGAACACATTCTTCTAGTCAAAATATTCCTTAGCACTATCACTATAGGAAACAATTATTCACATAGCTATAAAACTTAATCTGTTCGATCTCTCCCAAACTTTATGGAGAACTTTTCTCCCTTATGATCTTTATCAGTAATAACAGTAAGTTTCTCAATTTAAAATGTTAAATCAAGATTTAACACATCTAAATTTTGAACTCAACTTACTCATTCCATTATGAGAAGTTAGTCCTATTGAGAATCAGAACAGATGTAGCATGCGCATTAAGAGATATGATAAAACAAATATAATAAGATAAAATACTCACAACAATAATGCTTTGAATTAACAACACGTTTATATAACTTAAAAATATAAATACAATGTATAACTATAGTACCCATTTGGGTGGCAACTATAAAATATTAATAATGTGCTTATTTGTATTTATATGTATACCTTCATTGGTGATATGTTATTTAATTAAACATATAAGTTACATTTTGATATCCTATACCTACCTAATTAAAAAATACATGCAATCCCTTAATTTTCATTTAATCACTTGAAAATCAATTCCCTTTGGAGAATTATTTCTCGTAATTAAATAAACTCAATATTCAAGAATATTACAAAAAATAATAAGCATTATAATTCATGAAATATTGCAATTATATTTACTACTAAAATTAATATTCATCAACCATTATGGTTAGGCCACTTTGGTAACTACCAACCTTTATATAATATGAATATTAAATTAGATAGTAACTAATTTATGATTAATTATATTTACTACAAAAATTGATATTCATCAATCATTATGATTGGCCACTCTGTTAGCTACCAATCTTCATATAATATGAATATTAAATTAGACAGAGATTAATTCATCATTAAGTTATATTTACTACTAAAATTAATTTTCATCGACCATTATGGTTAGGCCACATTGGTAGCTACTAACCCTTACATAATATGAATATTAAATTAGCTAGTAACTAATTCATCATTAATTTACCCATTTAACATTATACACACATACTTATGCTGATCGATCATAATATAAGAAAGTTCAATCCCAGAAACTTAATAGTCCAAAAATTCAATAAAAATATCTTTTTACTTTATATATATAATAAAACAATAGTCCGAAAATTAAATAAAAATATCCTTTTACTTTATATATATAATAAAACATATTATTTTTATTTTCGGACTTGGAAATCATAATTGAATCAATCTAAAATTGATTCTCCATCATGTATATATGTTTGGGTACAAAACAATCATTTATTTGTATGTCCAATACGATCAAATTAAATTTCTAGACTCACATATTATTCTAGAAATTCAAATTTTCTAATAAAATAAATTAATTCATAAAATTATTTAATTATGCACACAACAAACTTAACTTATATGACCATTGTCCATTAATTTTTCATATGCAATTAATGACCTATGATAACAAGTACTACGCATATAAGTCTGTACAAAAACAACATGTATTATTAAAGTCTACGATTTGTGCGAAAAGCAAAACAAACTTTTTGAATTCCAATTGTCAATCTAGTCATACACCATAATGAACACATGTTTGTCTTATTATACATGTGCAATTCATGTTTCAGTAATTAACTTTCAAGCAATATAATCATATTAAAAAATTGAGGTGTGTAAATCAAATAAATGACCTAATTGATCAAAATCACATCAATCAAAACATACATTATATATATATATATATATATATATATATATATATAATCAAAACATACATTATGTAATACCCCTAATTTTAAAAGGATAGTCTCGGTATTTATTTATTTATTTTTATTGTATTTTTTTAATTGTTTAATTGATTATTTGATTAATTGTTTATGTGTTTAATTGAATTAAGTGTTACTTGATTAATTGGTTACTTATCTATGTGTTATTTGTATTTTGTCTAGGTGTTATTTGTATTATTTGTTTAATTAGATTGGGTGCTTAAATGATGTATTTGATTAATTGTAATTAATTATAAATTAAATGATTAAATATTTTATTTTATTTTATTTTATGGTTATGGTTAGTGGTAATGAGCTAACTAATTGGGTCCCATGGACTACTTGGATAGGAGGTTGAATGGGTATGGATAATTACCCATGGATAGTTGTATATGTATATATATAGATATATATGTATATACATATATATAAAAAGGAAAGTAATTTATTAATATTATAGTAACTTTAGTATTAATAAATAATCTGATGTATATATTTTATTTATTTAATGAAGATACAGATAGATTATATACGTAACATGTTTTAAGTTACTTTTTAATATTATGGTAACTTTAGTGTAAATAAATAATCTGATGTATATATTTTATTTATTTATTGAGGATATAGATAGATTATATACGTAACATGTTTTAAGTTACCTTTTAATATTATGTTAACTTTAGTATTAATAAATAATCTAATGTACATATTTTATTTAATTAATAAGGATATACATAGATTATATACGTAACATATTTTAAGTTACCTTTTTAATATTTTCATTTTTTATTTTTCTTTATTAAGTTGACTTGGATTGGGAAAAGGAATAGGGCTATTATTTAGCCTATAAATACACAACTATAGGTTGAAAAAGGAGTGAAATTATATCACGTAATATATTCTATAGAGAAAGAGTTAGAGAGAAAAGGAGAAAGAGGAAGGAAGGAGGAGAAAATCCTGTAGAGAAGATCAAGGAAGAAGAAGTTTAACTTTTGATTCGAAAGTTTAAGGCAAGTTCTTCTTCTATCTCTTTCCCTTTGATTCGTGTTTCTGTACATGCCTAGGAAATTTCAGAATTTATTAAACACATAAAATTAAATAATTATGCATGTTTAATTGGATTAGAATATAGATTTTATGAATTTGGTTCACATCTGTTCTTGTGTTATGAATTGATAAATGCATGATTTTGATTTAATTTCCGATGTGAATTTTTACATGTTTAAATTATGTATTTTTCATATCTGTGGAACGATGGAACGTAAAAACATGTCTAGGATTCCTGAACATTAAATAGAAACTAGGTTTGGGTTTAAATAAATTTAAATAGACTCAATCATAATGATGTTTGCTATTTGAATGTTTTAAACAAATGAATGAATTTAATCTTTTAATATGTTTTAGCAATTGAGATTATATGTGTAGGATGAATTGGACATGGAGAATGCTTATTTGACGGTATAATAAAATATCATCATATGTATAAGATTTAGTTTATGTAGGACATATGATATAGGAAGCTTAAATAAATAATAAGTCATTCCTATTTTGTGATAACTTGATATCATATTATCATAGTTATTTCTGGATTATTTGATGTATTTCCTTAATCGTTACATTAATTGTTAGATTGTGTGGTTTAATGCACCGGTATGGGACGGTGGCATTCTAGGGACGAATTAACTTATCAGTTAAGTCCTACCTATTTTATATAAGGGAATGGATTAACTAAAATGTTAAGTCCTACTTATATTCAAGTCAGGTCAGCTGAACAAGTTGAATGACTTATGGATGATTAATTTATTATATAAGAGAATGGATTAACTAAAATGTTAAGTCCTACTTATATTCAAGTCAGGTCAGCTGAACAAGTTGAATGACTTATGGAGGATTAATTTATACCAGATAGGATGGTTACTAGATTTTATATATATAAGTATGGAGCCATGATATGAGCTTGAGTCTCAGGATCAGTGGTTAGGGTGCGTATATCGCCAGGGATGTGTAGCTAGATATAGTGTAGTTGTGTACCCTGGTAGGTCTAGGTATTCATGCCCACTATATGTGCGTTTTGCATGTTGCCTACTATTCAGGTTGAGACAACCCTATAGTCTAGTGAGGTTCCTTTAGTGTGTATATATATATATATATACGGACTACTAGTTACTGTTGTATTGACTAGGATGTATATGTGTATCGGATCTCTGCTTGGACTGTAGTAGAGTAGAACTTGTTTGTGGGCCTGACCCACCATTATTTTTCAGGTGTTCGTCAAGAGTAGAGGTTGTTCATGCTGAGCAAGGATCAGTCTACTTCATTTTTCCGATGTTACATAGAAGTTCCTTTATGATTCAGTTTCTTGATTTAGACAGTTATTGCTATCATTTGTTTAGTTTGAATTTTCTAGGGGTCCACACAATATGGATTCCCGAGTTGTATTTTGGAGGATCAGTTGTATCAGAAGAGTTTATTAATTAATGGAAATATATTCTGAGGTTTATTATTAGATTATCATTTTAGTTTCTTGTCAGCATTTTATTTATTCTTCTTTATTCTTTTGTACTCTGTGTTCGTTTATTATCAATTTGTTTTGATATCCTCGGGTATTTGGGCGTGGGCCTTGCCAACCCGCATTCGGAAATCCGGGGGGTATCGCAGTTGGTATCAAAGCACTCCAGGTTTAAGTGTCCTTAAGAGTGTCTTTCATTATGTAACTTTCGCGTTGCGTCTCTTAAAACTTAGAGCCCGTATTAGGATTCATTGTACTCTATTTACGGTTCGTTAGGAGGAATTTGTGATACCCCTCGGATCCGAGACACGGGTTGATCAGGCCCAGGCCCAAACCCGAGGGAATATCAAACAATTAATATTTTATAATGAACACGGAATACAAAATAAATTAAGAAATGAAATTAAAGCTGGAAGGAACTAAAAATAGAATCTGCAAAATATTATAATTATTAAAATCCATCAAACCCAAACTCTAAAACTCTATCAGTTTACAACTTGGGAATCCATATCTAGTGGACCCCTATTAAACATCCAAACGAAAGATAGAACAAATGTAATAAACGTCCAGAAATAAAACTATAGAGAGAGCCCTACATCGTCGGAAGAGTGAATAGAGACATCTGTTCATCACGAACACGTCTAAGCCTGGAACTGTCGTGTACCTGAAAAATAGAAGTGGGTCAGGCCCACGCGCAAGTTCTATACTATTACAATCCAAACAGAGGCCCGATACGCATGTACATCCTAAACAATTCAACAATAGCTAATAGTCCGTAAATATATATATAGTCACACTAAAGGACTCTCATTGGACTACAGGCCGGTCTCAACCTGAATAGAGGTAACATGCTAAAACGGACACGAAGTGGGCATATGTACCTATACCTAAACAGGGTACATCTCCAACCATCGTAGCCAGTTACACATCCCGATGCATATACGCTCCCTAGCCATCGGTCCTGAGGCTCAAGCTCATACCGATGCACCATAACAGTACATATATAAAATCCATCCAAAACCCCTGGTATTGCCGCTCAACAAGTAGTTGCCATGACAATACAAATCCACGGGACTTAACTTTTAGTTAATCCCATCCTTATTCCAAGTAGGTGGGTAATGGTATTGTTTTAAAAACCAAACTCATACTTAGTATGCCACCGTCCCATACCGGTGCCTACTTTCCAATCCTCCAGTAGTCAATAATACCAATAAATCAAGTATATATCAACTAAATTCCAACATCCAACATTCAATGTTAGCAGTGATAAAATAAGCATTGATAAACAGGGTCACAACAACAACATTTACATGCCCAATTTAAGTTGTTCCCTTTAGTCTGATATAAAGACAGAATTAATTAAAACTTCCATTTAACACCTTACAAATGACATACAGATATGTAGGGTACGTATCACAAAATCCTAACCTCCACAGTTGATACTAACTGTGACAATGTAAGCATCAAAACAATATTCACAGTATGTATGTAGACATGCTCAAATTATAGTGTTCCACAAAACCGATCTAGTGTTAAACTCAAATCCTCCTAGTATTTAAGTTCCAACAGTTGCTATTACAGAAGTTAAGATAGCTATCATCTAGACCCATCCTTTCAATAATTTATACTAGCAGTGGTAAGGAAAAACGTGAACCACAGAACCACAATGCATCCACAAACATGCTTAGTCTAGGTTGAACAAGCATACAACACTACTGTACCTACCAGTTTCATAGCAAAACAGATATCATTTTAGTTTGGTTTAATCTTCATTAATCCTGGAATCATTTAAGAGTGTAAAGAGTATGAAGCCTAAGGGAAAGAGTAAGGATAGAATCTTGCCTCAAAAACTTTTGTTCAAAGTTTCAACGTCGTCTTCTTAAAAAATCCCGGCGAGTTCCAAAACCCAGTTACTGTTCACGGGTACGAAACACTATTCCTGAACTCAAAATCTGATCTCCACCGTTCAGATTGTGCGACACTGAGTCATGAACCTATCCTCCAAATTTCAGCTCGATCGGACCACGGACGAAGCGGGATCGGCTGTTTGATGAAATCTGGGCAGAATGGAAAAAAAAACTTGTGCGACCCCGTTACTGTTCACGAGTACGAATCACTGTTCCCGATGTCAAACTCTGATCTCCACCGTTAGATTGTGTGTCACTGAGTCATGAACCTCTCCTCCAAAATTCAGCTCGATCGGACCACGGACGAAGCGGGATCGGATGTTTGATGAAATCTGGGCAGAATGGAAAAAACCTGCGCGACCCAGTTACTGTTCACGAGTACGAATCACTGTTCCCGAGGTCAAACTCTGATCTTCACCGTTCATATTGTGCATCACTGAGTCGTGAACCTCTCCTCCAAAATTCAGCTCGATCGGACCATGGACGAAGCGGGGTTGGAGCTTTGATCAAACCTTGGCAGAATGTGAAAAACTGCGTTTTTCCTTCTCCACTTCCACAAAACGTGTACTTTGTTTAAAAAACCCTACACAGATGTCTACCTTATACTTATAGAGTTTTCCTAAACCCTAGGTTCATTTAAGTCCAACTCACAATCCTAACCAGCCCATTCAATTAACGTAGAAACCTACGACGGCTATAATATAAAACCCTAATTTATACTGTAATTAAAACCCTAGTTAGATGTATTTACCTAATTACCCTATTCACCATTAAATACTTAACAAATAATCTAATTGAACAAAATAATAATTAGTAAACCCAATTAAACCAAATAAAACACACATAAAATAAGACACACATAGAATAATTAAACCAATTACACTTAAACCATTAATGCCAATTAAATAATTAAAACACTAACAAGTAATTCCAATCAAAGAACAAAAAATAAATATCATTTAAATAAATTAAATCACCACAAAAGAAATAATTAAGTACCTAATAAAAAAATAATGACACATAATCAAATAAAATGCACTTAAATAATAAATTAAATACCATTAAATACCAGGAATATCCTTTTTAAAATTAGGGGTATTACAGAATTGATGTCAATTGTATTCTGTAGTTACAGAATGGTTGGCACTAGGAAAAGGATGGGTTCAAGGCGAAAGCGATAAAGACACAATGGAGTAAAGGAGTACGTTATCGATTTCGTTGCCAGAAGGCAAAGTTAGGGATCGATGGTTTAAGTTCATTTAGCGTTACTTTAAAAGTATAAGCCAAGGAAGGATTTAGGTGTACGTGATAGGTCATCGCATATCGAGGCCAACACGACTTCAGTTGATCTTAAAAAGGAGACAAGCGAGGAGTAGGAGCCGAAGAGGATCCTAATGGAGAAGATTTATGTGCATTCAATAAAAAGGGTACTAAATCTTGAAGATGGATGATTGCGCGAGGTAATCTGAATTGCTACTAGTATAGCGAATGTTATTAGTAGAATTGGGGTTGATCAATCTACAAATAATTAAGCTTTCTTATCATCTCTAAAAGAGATATATAAGAAGTACTCTTCAGAAGATTGGGGATTTGATGGAGTTCTTATCAGAACGAAACGTATGATTTTGTATCACATTCAGGAAGGTATTGGTATTATGTTGTGACGTTCTAATTCGCTTTATAAAGCCAAGTTAGATAGTTTACATTCAGCGTGTAGGGAGGATGAGGGTTAAGCCTTTAGGATTTGCTTAGGCAAACATATATTGCTTTTAAGCTCTATTTAAAGGATATGTTTCGAGGTTGGATGATTACCTACGAAACTATAAAAGGATATTGTGAAATAATTTGGTAGTGTTGATTTCAAATGAGACTTTCTTTTCTAGAAAGAACGATGTCCTAAGTAGGAGTATATTTTGTGCTAGTGTGTTTGTTATACATGTTTTATTTTCGTTGATTATTTCGGTTAATGGTATATGGTTTAGTTGGGGACACAAGTATGTGATCAGCCAACTATTATTTTTAATAATATGGAGTAATGGCGCTATTTACGCTAGATTTGTGAGCATGCGGTCGTAGGATATGGTAGATAAACATAATTTTAGCCAATCTATTAGACCTGGACATGCGTCATTCTAGTATATTGTTTGGGATGGGATAGTTAAACCATCACTGTGAGTCAAATAATCTAGTATGATTAATTTGATATACTTTACGTTAGGTATGGATTCGTATCATATTACAACGCCATGATATTGGTGATTGTTAATGTTTCGGTATGCGTGAGGTAGTGGTAAATAAAGATCACTAAAACGCCATGATGATATATCAGAGATGCTGAATTTGCTGAACATCTTCTTGAAAATTTCAGAAGTTGTTACCAAGTCAGAAGGAGGATTTAGTACTGGATTAAGTACTTATTAGAATGACACCGAGTGAGGATAGGAGACTGAATAAATATTCATCAGTAAATTCTTAATCAAGAATTTATTCAAGAGGTTGTGTCATTGGGAGGAATTTGCCGGTGTTGCACATGGAGGAGGAAACTAAGTCTCTTCATTTCCATAAATAATATGGAATTATTTTTTTAGTCACAATTTGCAACAATTAGCTGTTGCAAGGAAATTGATGACTTATGTAGAGGATGGAAAGATTTCATATTCTTTTGAAGTTAGATAAAGAAGTCGGATTGTCATTAACTTGTCTTAAAGAAGCAGGGTGTGTCAAAGACAAGATGGTGAGACCAAATACTTATATAAAGATGAGGTGCATGGTATGTATGGAAAGGTCGTAGTTTGTTGAATTTTGTTGAGTTAAAGTCATAGTTAACTATTGATAAATTGAATTACCGATTGATTTTTAATATCGGCAAGTTTATCACAGATCAGTGGTGGATAGATTTAGTTACAGAATTCGCTTTTGAAGATGCTCCAATTTAAACAATGGGTACAGACAAAAGATGGTGATACCGAACTAACGGTACTTTCTGTAGACAAATTTGATGGAGGATGCAAGGATTAAGTTTCATAACTCTTAGTTCTTTATTCACCCTAGTAGAAACATGATGCTTCACAGTATGAAGCAGGTGTTTGGAGGACAGGCAGGAAGAGGAATATAGTATTTTTTCTCTAAATCTAATATTTATTAAATAATAGAGATGGACCATCAGAGATTACTGGATTCTTGCAGCTATTTTCTATACTGAAGTGGAAATGACAGAGCATTTTCACGGATTTAGTTGAGGGATTGCTAATTTGATGCAAGGGTCAGGATTCTAGATGGGATATTGGTTGACTGATAAAATTAAATCAGTTTCATTTTATCTATTTTGATCAAGCTGGTAAGATATCAGTTTATACGAATATAACGGATCACGAGACGGCTTAGATGGATGCAAAGTGTGAATAATAACACTTGTTATTACCAAGGTAGTTCAGGAGGTCAATTTTGAATATCGGAGCTAACCCTAGAGAAGGTGTTACCTTACTCAGATGGAGTTTAAGGTACTGGAGGAGGAGTTAGTAGTTTCTATAAATAGTGATATGACTGTTGGGCGACTGAGATGGAAATTTATAATTTTTCTTGGTACACCCAGACGGTTAGAAGGTACATCACGACATCAAATGTCAGTTTTGGTGAACAGGTACGGATAGGGACGTGTATATAATTGCCCTAAGTGTAAAACCTGCTACAAAGGTGGAAAGTTGATCATAAGATATCATAGGAATCTTTAGCCACTTCCTATAACAAATATGGAAGTTGAACTAAACAGGAGTGATAGTTGGTGGGAAGGATCGACATTGATTTGGAATTTCAATTTTCCATATGGAATCTGAGTGGTGGATTGAGAAAGATCGCTTGAGGACATAAATTTGAGTGATGCTTATTTTAGAACTTCATAGTAGTTATATAATTCAGTGATAGTGGTGTTATAGTATGTGGATGTCCATATTAGTGGATGCAAAGTGCTATTTCGAAGGAGCTTTATGAAGATTTTGGAGCAGCAGCTCTACTTCATATATATAGACGGAGGAATTAATCGAGAGATTAAATTAGACCATAAAGGATATGTTTGAGGCGTATATCCTAGATTTTCATGGACTATTGGAAGTGTGTACTTCACTTGTCGGAATTTTGTCTGTGATATTGTTGGCACAAGGAGGTTAGTATGACAACTTTGGAGGTTTTGTATCTTTCACAATGCATACCTCTCATTTGTTAGTTAGAAATGGAAGTATGGGTTGTACAATTAGACCTTGACTTCATTTAAAAATATGTCGAAAAGAGATATTTCCCTTTGTATTGAACTGCGCGCGGTTGGGAGACAACAGTAAGATGTTGTAAATAGTTGAACTCGTATACTAGAGTTTTTCTATCAGGGAGTAGTTTACTCATTCTGTTTTCTATGTAGGAAGAAGGCGATTTTTGGAGAAAGGTAAATTTTACTTATTACATTGACTTTTAGAAGATTGTGTTTCGCAATTGAGGCAGTCGCCTCTGAATTAGCGTTACCAAATTATTAGCGCTGGGTGCATAGGAGTTTGTGCGTATATTCTATAGCACTTGGAGGTATGTAGATCATTCTCTTGTCGACATGTGAGGATTACGTTGATACAACCTACGCATCGTATGATTATTGTGTTTCTTAAAATATAGGAACCCTGTATACCACTTGGTATATTGGAGTTAAGTGAAGCCCTTATAGTGAGGCTGCGTCTACTTGGGAATATGAGGATGTTTTTCGCTCACAATTTCCAAGCATAATGGAAGAATAATGTAAGGAAGTAAGGGCGAATTCCGAGGACAGAATTCCTTTTGTTAGGGGGTAAGAATGTAATACCCCTAATTTTAAAAAGATAGTCTCGGTATTTATTTATTTATTTTTATTGTATTTTTTTAATTGTTTAATTGATTATTTGACTAATTGTTTATGTGTTTAATTGAATTAAGTGTTCCTTGATTAATTGGTTACTTATCTATGTGTTATTTGTATTTTGTCTAGGTGTTATTTGTATTATTTGTTTAATTAGATTGGGTGCTTAAATGATATATTTGATTAATTGTAATTAATTGTAAATTAAATGATTAAATGTTTTATTTTATTTTATTTTATGGTTATGGTTAGTGGTAATGGGCTAACTAATTGTGTCCTATGGACTACTTGGATAGGAGGTTGGATGGGTATGGATAATTACCCATGGATAGTTGTATATGTATATATATAGATATATATGTATATATATATATATATAAAGGAAAGTAATTTATTAATATTATAGTAACTTTAGTATTAATAAATTATCTGATGTATATATTTTATTTATTTAATGAAGATACAGATAGATTATATACGTAACATGTTTTAAGTTACTTTTTAATATTATGGTAACTTTAGTGTAAATAAATAATCTGATGTATATATTTTATTTATTTAATGAGGATATAGATAGATTATATACGTAACATGTTTTAAATTACCTTTTAATATTATGGTAACTTTAGTATTAATAAATAATCTAATGTATATATTTTATTTAATTAATAAGGATATACATAGATTATATACGTAACATATTTTAAGTTACCTTTTTAATATTTTCATTTTTTATTTTTCTTTATTAAGTTGACTTGGATTGGGAAAAGAAATAGGGTTATTATTTAGCCTATAAATACACAACTATGGGTTGAAAAAGGAGTGAAATTATATCACGTAATATATTCTATAGAGAAAGAGTTAGAGAGAGAAGGAGAAAGAGGAAGGAAGGAGGAGAAAACCCTGTAGAGAAGACCAAGGAAGAAGAAGTTTAACTTTCGATTCGAAAGTTTAAGGCAAGTTCTTCTTCTATCTCTTTCCCTTTGATTCGTGTTTCTGTACATGCCTAGGAAATTCCAGAATTTATTAAACACATAAAATTAAATAATTATGCATGTTTAATTGGATTAGAACATATGTTTTATGAATTTGGTTCATATCTGTTCTTGTGTTATGAATTGATAAATACATGATTTTGATTTGATTTCTGGTGTGAATTTTTACATGTTTAAATTATGTATTTTTCATATCTGTGGAACAATGGAACGTAGAAACATGTCTAGGATTCCTAAACATTAAATAGAAACTAGGTTTGAGTTTAAATAAATTTAAATAGACTCAATCATAATGATGCTTGCAATTTGAATGTTTTAAACAAATGAATGAATTTAATCTTTTAATATATTTTAGCAATTGAGATTAAATGTGTAGGATGAATTGGACATGGAGAATGCTTATTTGACGGTATAATAAAATATCGTCATATGTATAAGATTCAGTTTATGTAGGACATATGATATAGGAAGCTTAAATAAATAATAAGTCATTCCTATTTTGTGATAATTTGATATCATATTATCATAGTTATTTCTGGATTGTTTGATGTATTTCCTTAATCGTTACATTAATTGTTGGATTGTGTGGTTTAATGCACCGGTATGGGACGGTGGCATTCTAGGGACGGATTAACTTATCAGTTAAGTCCTACCTATTTTATATAGGGGAATGGATTAACTAAAATGTTAAGTCCTACTTATATTCAAGTCAGGTCAGCTGAACAAGTTGAATGACTGATGGATAATTAATTTATTATATAAGGGAATGGATTAACTAAAATGTTAAGTCCTACTTATATTCAAGTCAGGTCAGCTGAACAAGTTGAATGACTTATGGAGGATTAATTTATACCGGATAGGATGGTTACTAGATTTTATATATATAAGTATGGTGCCATGATATGAGCTTAAGTCTCAGGATCAGTGGTTAGGGTGCGTATATCGCCAGGGATGTGTAGCTAGATATAGTGTTGTTGTGTACCCTGGTAGGTCTAGGTATTCATGCCCACTATATGTGCGTTTTGCATGTTGCCTACGATTCAGGTTGAGACAACCCTATAGTCTAGTGAGGTTCCTTTAGTGTGTATATATATATATATATACGGACTACTAGTTACTATTGTATTGACTAGGATGTATACGTGTATCGGATCTCTGCTTGGACTGTAGTAGAGTAAAACTTGTTTGTGGGCCTGACCCACCATTATTTTTCAAGTGTTCGTCAAGAGTAGAGGTTGTTCGTGCTGAGCAAGGATCAATCTACTTCATTCTTCCGATGCTACATAGAAGTTCCTTTATGATTCAGTTTCTTGATTTAGACAGTTATTGCTATCATTTGTTTAGTTTGAATTTTCTAGGGGTCCACACAATATGGATTCCCGAGTTGTATTTTGGAGGGTCAGTTGTATCAAAAGAGTTTATTAATTAATGAAAATATATTCTGAGGTTTATTATTAGATTATCATTTTAGTTTCTTGTCAGCATTTTATTTATTCTTCTTTATTCTTTTGTACTCTTTGTTCGTTTATTATCAATTTGTTTTGATATCCTCGGGTGTTCGGGTATGGGCCTGGCCAACCCGCATTCGGAAATCCGGGGGGTATCACACATTATATATATATATATATATATATAATCATATATATATATATATATATATATATATATATATATATATATATATATATGGCAATTCTAAAAGAATATATTATACAATCATTTAATTTACTTTTATTTATGCAACTTTAAAGAAAAATTATGAGTTCCTAAACATCAGCTCTGATACCACATATAAATTTTAATAATTCGTGTTAAGCCATTAATCACAAATTTACATGAATCCCATATCTTAGAACTTAATGATTTTCACATATCTATAATGCATAAATAAATGGTTAGATATAAATACCGCGATTCATAATATCAAAACTTGTTGAGATTAAATCCAACGTCTAGATCCTTTAACCACGAACTAATCTGCAATTCTAATCAACAGGCAAAGGTGGAAATTGGTTTCTCTCTCTTGGCCTTTTACATACATAAAACTTTTACGTGTTGTATCATTAATCGTACATAATTGATAGAATATATACACTTTTATAAGGGCAAAGAGATGACCAGTTTTCCTTTTAGTAACATAATTCTACTTTCCATCAAAGTAAGGAATAAGAAAGGAAAACACTTCTCCAATAAATAATTACCAAAAAGGTAATTATAAGTTGACCAAAAATAAATAATATTAATTGATATCTATTTACTTAGTCACCAAGTAATATGTCACATGTCCAAATCATGTGGGCCACAATTAACTAAATAATTTTACACTTCATGCATTAGACTCTCTATGTTACCTTTACCTAAAAAAATTAGAAGTAATATATATTCACCCATATATATTACTTCTACATTATTACTAGTTTCAGCTCGTTCAACTTCGATAGTAATAATATAGAAGTAATATAGTGTTTTCATGCAAAAATAATAAATACTGGTAGAATTTTAGTTTACTTAATTTTGGATAGGAGAAGTCATAAAAACTGTTAGATTTTATCAGTTTCTTGCTTTAAAATCACTGAAGAAAAAATAAAAATAAATAAAAATAAAAAGAATTTATCTCTAATAATCTTCACTTTAAAAAAAGGCACAATACAAATTAGTAAGATTTATCTCTGACAATCTTAACTTTGAAAAATCAACATCAAGCAATTAAGAGCAGTAGAGCACCTACTTTGTGAAACAAAACTATCATATTACTTTGTTATAATTCATATCAATGAGTTTATGAGCTGCAGAATTGTCTAATATTAGTAGGAGGAGTAAAAATGCAACTATTCAGCACCAAAAAAAAAAAACTGAATTTGGTTGCATGACCATCACCTGTCCAGGTTCACCCTGAACCTCCGCCCATTAGCGAGCCCTCGTTGATACCGAGTCAAATAACGAGGCTCTGACTGCACATTGCCTCTCTCTGTCGATAATGGGCCTCGTTGATACCGAGTCGAATAATGAGGCTCTGACTGTATATTGCCAATCTCTGTCCATGATCCCCTCGCTTGGTCTCTCCTATTCTCTCTTCCTCCTTCAGGCACTCTTCTTTCTTCCTGTCTGTTTAGAAGAAGTCTTGATTTTGAAGGGTTCAAACTTTTTAGTCTGCTATCTTCAGAGGACAAGGGTTGAAGTCCCTGCAAATCAGGCTCTGGAACAAATCCAATAGGCCATTTTGATTGATCCATCTTTCGGAAAGTAATTGATATCCTATGAGTTAGACAGGAAACATATTAATCAAAATCATTTATTCAAATAAACAAGAAAGAATATAATATCAAAAACTGCATCTAAAATAACCAAACTAGAGAGTGTCATGTACCTTTTAGTAGGTACTGCAAACACACAATGCTTAGCCACATTGATAAGCACTGAAAAGTGCGTATTTAAACCCCTTAAGCTTAGGCATTCTAGTACCTTTATCTATCTTACTTTACCGTTTTAGATTGATTTCGTATTATTTTCATTTTCAGGCACTTATCCCGAAAATAAGCTAACTCAACCAAATAAGAGTTTAATTGAAGCAATTCTGAGATTAAGCAAAGAAATGAGCAAAGTGGCGGAAGAAAGAAACAAAATGAAGCAAAGCAGCAAGTTCGATCAATCTAAGTCCAAGGTTCGATCAATCGAACATTGATCGATCTCAGCCTTCAAGATAGATCCAAGCCTTGACCCAAAGCACTTAAGTCCAAAAGTTCGATCGACCCAACATCATTCTTCGATCGATCGAACACCTTTGTCCTTATCCAAATGATTGATCATATCCACAGCTGTACCACCCACCAACCACTTTTGTCCTTTTCCCATAAATATCTCCTACAAATATCTCGGATTTGTCTTTTTCCAAAAAACTCAGCCAGTTGGATCGATCCAACCTAAGTTCGATCGATCTCACTTTCTTTCGATCGATCGAACTTCCTCCAATGCGAAAAAGTTAAAATTCCATCCCATTGAAAGTTGTCCTTTATCCAATCATTAGGGAATATTGTGTGCACGACCCCAGCTCATTTTGGGTGTCATTTTGACCTACATATATGAGGATAAGGATTGCTTTTTCAAAGAGGAGCCAACATTATTTTTGATATCATCTCTTGGAGAGGAAGTTTAAAGGAGAAGGCTAGAGACACCAATGGAAATCTTCATCAACAATGAGCAAACCTCTTCCATGGAGTTAGCCCTTGAGGGTTGGAGCATCATCACCATGAGTGGCTAGACATCCTCTTGGGGCTAGAGTTAGCCCCAAGCATGCTTTCTATATCTTAATCTTGTGTATTATTGAGGGATTAGTGTTGTAATTGATGTTTTAACACTTTGATATATATAGATCTTGTTTATTCAATGATTTATGTGGTTTAATGCTTCCAATTGGTCATTTCAGTCTATCCATATCTCTATGTATGCTAGAATAGATGTTCATATGTTTATCTCTAGATTTTGTGTTATTGATGCATGCCTATGTGTATTGATGCTATAGATTTAGAGATTGTCAAAACATTGTGCTTAAAAGAATGCTTTTGTGATTCTCTTGATGGTTCATGCTTACCTCTTGATGGATTGTGCCTCTCCCCTAGTTTATTTTCATGCTAGTAGTGTAGATGTAGTGTAGTTGTAGTGTAGTGTTAAATGGGAGGACAATCTATGCTTGTTGTTTGATGATCCAAGCTTGTGAATGCAATTAGCATATGTCTCTATCCTTGTGTTGTATTTGGATTGTGAGCTTAATGAAATGATTAATAATTTGTTTTGATTTATTGTGTCTTTCACATGTTGTTTAGACAATATATGCTTCATAACTTAGATATATTGTGCCTTTCACATGATGTTTAGACAATACATGCTTAACTAGTCATCCTTACTTGTTGAATCAACCAAATACACACACACACCAACATTGCAACACCCTAATTGCCCTCATTATTCACTTGTCAATAATATAGAAATGCATTACTTGGTGGTGATCTCTAAACCCCAAGACTCTTCTCTTTCTTACTTACTCCTAATTGTACTCTTTTGCTATTACTTAGTTTAATTTAGTTGCTATTTAATCAACAAATTATTTGATCACTCGACCTACTAGCCCTAATAGCGATTCCACAATCAACTCCGACATTGCTCAATCCCCATAATCCCTTGGGACGATCCCTTCTCACTCTTGCTACTTTAGTAGTAGTGTGGTAGTGGTTTTTATAAATTTAAACTTGATCCAAAAGGCTTTTCTTGAACCGCACATTAGTTACATTAATTTGGCATGTAAGAACAACCATTATTCGTCACACATCGGCCCCATTTCCTTTTAATACAAGGACAGATCTCGATGAGAACCAAAAACAATGAATTTCAACTTTAAGAATTTGATTTCTCGGAAACAAAAATTAAATTTAATAAATAATAAATAAAAGCATAGCATGCAGTAGATGGAATAAAAGAAACAGAAAATGTATGAAAGCTGATATGCACATCAGACTTACACCAGGGGCAGCGGGATTTCGCTAGGACCAGTAAACTCGCCAGCACCCATAACTTCCAAGTGTGTTCCAAAGATTATATTATACTAACTCAGAAATGAAACAGTACAAAATGGTCGAACAAACTGATGGTTGTCAATGTGAGGAGGTATGCAGTCGCCTTCATCATAAATGTTGACGATACAGCTGTCAGGTACACAGGATGGAGGAAGAACATGCCATCTTATGAGCCTCCTGATGATCACTTTAAAAAGATGTGGTAGAGGATCCACAATTTCATTCCACATGATGCCTGGTCGATTACCATTTTATCCTGCCACAGTATTGAAAATTTGAAATTATAAGCTCTTCTATTCATTTTACACACTTTTTTCACTCTAGAGCTGTCACACAATTATCATATCTACTAGAGCTTTGATTAGAAAATTTTACCAGTCAACAATTAATTGTTATCCAAAACTATGGTTTAATTATATTATATACTATAGTATTATTTATTTAAATATTATCTGTAAATATAAAATAATAATCTATAATTATATAATTTTTTTATAATATATAGTTTAATATAATCAAATAAAACTATAAAATAAATGAACCTGATTAAAAGTCGAGGCTATAATTTGATTCTACGTCCTTAAGACAAATTCGTCCCGCTATGGTGTTAACGGATTCAGTGGCGTCTATCTCCCAGAATACAACGACTTGTCTTCCTTCGGTAGTAGCACTGTAAACCAAAGGAATAGGCGAACCGGCTCGGTGAAATACTCTCTGACTCGAACTCGGACTCGGAGTGACTGACTAAGGTTCAAACCAAATACTAAGGCTTGAACCCACAGACTCAAAAGAGAAAGAGGAAGAAGAAAATTCAGAAGAAGAGAAGAATTCTCTGAATTTTGGTGTGTCTTGGAATGAACCCAATGAGGGGTATTTATAGGCTACATGGTGCCTTTTTCCGAATGGGTGCAACTATTGGTTCACAATGGTTCAGGAAAAACTACAGGTGGTTTATTCTATAAAATGGTGCAACCATTAGTTCATAATGGTTCACATAAAACTGTTTTATGGTTTTAATTTAAATTAAATACCAAAATTGTTTTAATCCATTATGAAGCCCAGCAAACAAGCCCAATTTGGCCATCTTAATAAGCCCAGCAAAATAATATTAAAATCCAACTACATAAGCCCAATTTCGTTTAATAAAAAATTAAACATATTTCATAATCAAGCCCTGCCCTAGCCCTGACGGGACGGGACGTGTGTGGTAGTTGGTTCAGACCTAAGCTTGCTTAGGTCCTCCCCTCTTAAAAACTTGGGTGCGCTTGGGCCCAAACCCAAATCCCATACTAGGCTTATATGAACTCAATTTGGTTTTAATACTTTGTCGATGTGGGACAAACATTTTCCACATTTTGCAAACCCATTTAGGCTTAGCAAATACCTTACTTTGGAGCTAATTTCTCATTCACCTGGAAACGGATTTGAGGAAGTAAATATACCACGTTCATCTCCTTGCAGAGATGAATGAGCTCGTCTATAGATCCGAAAATAATTTTTAACGGAATCTATTCAAAATCTCATCCAAAGTTTATGTTTTTAATGCCCTTGTTTCCAACAATCCCCCACATGAATGAAAATTTGCGTAAATTGCAAATGAAGAAGATACAGACATTAGAGAAAGTACTATTGGAAAGTAACTACATTGGGATAGGTAACTTTTGGCCTTGAACCTTCCCTAGTGTATTACTATCGGATTTATTGGCTAACCAGTGAACATGATTTCTTGAACTGTTCAGTCGTTGATGTAAACCAAGACAATAGCAAACACACAATTCCTTCCCACACAAAGTCAGTTCTCACGGTTGTGTTCATATGGCCCTGAACAACTCCTAGTATTTCACGAGTGCTCTAGAAAACTTAACCTTAGAAGTTCTCATAGAAGCGACCCCACTTCACACTCATATAGGTGACTTCTTATTAAGAGTATCCTACTATATACCCCACTTGAATTTTCAAGGTATAAGAGTCATTAAAAGCATAGCTTATCCTGCTCATCGCTGTAGGTAGCACTGTCTCATCATAGAAATGGGTAGAAGATTAAATCTTCCCAGTGCTTCTGATAAGCCATTTAGAATTTTTGTTGTCCCTTTGAACCTAGATCTTGAGATCTCCAGTCAACTAGGTTGAGTTTCCATTAAGATGACTCGTTAGCTTTCGGCTTTAATCCCATTCCCCTCGATGAACTATACACTTGCTCTCTTGTCAAACCTTTTGTAAACGGATCCACTAAATTATCTTTTGACCCAATATAATCTATTGATATTATCCCACTTGAGAGGAATTGTCTAACGGTATTATGTCGTCGACGTATATGTCGAGATTTACCATTATATATATTACTTTGTGCTTTTCCTATTACTGATTGACTATTGCAATGTATACATATAGCGGGCACAGGTTTAGGCCAATTTGGAATATCTTCTAAGAAATTACGAAGCCACTCAACTTCTTCACCAACTTTATCCAAAGCAATAAATTCAGATTCCATAGTGGATCTGGCAATACAAGTTTGTTTTGAAGATTTTCAAGATATGGCACCTCCTCCAATAGTAAAGATATAGCCACTTGTGGATTTAGAATCATTCGTATCTAATATCCAATTAGCGTCACTGTATCTTTCAAGTACTGCTGGATATCTAGAATAATGTAATTCACAACTTATGGTATATCTTAAATACCTTAGAACCCTGATTATTGCAATCCAATGGTTCTTTCCTGGATTACTTGTATATCTACTCAATTTATTAACTGAGTACGTTACATCTGGTTGTGTGCAATTCATCAAATACATTAAACTTCTTATAATGCGAGAATACTCAAGTTGTGATATGCTAGGACTAGTATGTTTCGATAAATAAATATTTACATCAACACGAGTCTTTACTAGACTACTGTCTTCTTTATTAAACTTTTTAAATATTTTCTCAATATAATGAGATTGAGATAATACTAGACCATTTGATGTTCTAGAAATCTTGATTCCTAAAATGACATCAGCTTTGTCTAAATCTTTCATATCGAAATTTTTGATCAACATCTTTTTAGTAGTTTTGATTATAACATCATTACTACCCATTATTAGCATATCATCCACATATAGGCACACAATGATATATCTATTTTGAGTATTTTTCACATAAACACATTTATCGCACTCATTAATTTTAAAACCATTTGATAACATCACTTTGTCAAATTTTTCATGCCATTGTTTAGGTGCTTATTTCAATCCATATAAGGATTTTACAAGCTTGCACACCTTCTTTTCTTTTCCTAGAACTATAAAACCTTCAGATTGTTCTATATAGATTTCTTCTTCTAATTCACCATTCAAGAATGCAGTCTTAACATCCATTTGATGTATTTCTAAATTTTGCAATGCCGCAATAGTTAGTAACAATCTAATGGATGTTATTCTTGTGACTGGTGAATATGTATCAAAATAATTTAAGCCTTCATTTTGCCTGTATCACTTAGCAACAAGCTGGGCTTTATATTTATCAATTGAACCATTAGGCTTTGTAATACCCCTAATTCTCAAAATGATATAACTGGAATTTATTTATTTATTTTATGTACATTTTAATTGATTAATTGATTATTTGATTTGTGTGCATTTAAATATGATTATTTGGCTATGTGTTTAATGGTTTTATTTGATTAATTGGTAATTGTGTCTGTTTAAATTAATTGTAATTATTTTTAATTTAATTATTGGTTAATTTAATTATTTGATTAGTAGTGACTTAATTGACGTGTATTTTTGGTAGCTTATATAATTTATGTGTGTTGTATTTATAGTTTAGGTTTAGGGTTTTATTTTCATGTAGTCGCCGACTTAAATTAGGTTTTAATTAAAGCTTATAAATATACGGTTATGATCTGACTTAAGATTGGGATGCCTATATAGATATTCTTGTATACGTCTGCTAGGGTAAGAAACCCCTATTCATGTAATAGTGTCTTGAGAGGAAAAACAGAGAGGGTCCGGAGAGGAAAGCAGGGATGGTTTTGAGAGAAACATAGAGAGGCTCAAGGAGGAAGAAAAGGGGTTGCTTCTGGATGGAACCAAGAGCAGCGGAGGCGTTGAACGGCAGTCAGGAATCTGTCAGAAATTACAGAGACGGTGGTTTAGGTTTCAAAGCTGAAACCGAAGGCAAGTTTCATTCTATCTCCTTCTTGTAAACTTGTGTTCTGTGCATCCTTTATAGTCTTCAGGAATTAAATTCAACTTTTAAAACTGATGGTTGATGCATGTTTTATCGGACTGTAATTTGTTTTACAATAAATAACTGGAATCGGTTTCTTGCATAAACTGTGTTAAGTATGTTTTTAAACTTCCATAAATTAATTCATATTGGGATGGGAAGATTTTGTAGAACTATTTAGATGTCAATTGGACCCTAAGAAGTTTAAAAACAATTGGGACAGAAACATGGAACTTCGCCGGAAGCGAAGTTGACAAACAGAGGAAGCATAAATTGTTACGATCATGGTTTAAGCGTTTGTTAAGTAATTCATACTGGAATTGGAGACGTTTCTAGGATTGTTAGGACTTAAGTTGAACATTAAAAATCTTTAACAAAAGTGGGACAGAGGACTGAAACTTTTCCAGAAGCGTAGAAGGCAAACAGAGGAAGCAGAAAAGGAAAAACGGAGGCTGGGTGTGTGGAAGCGGCTCCACCCTTCAATGGAAGCGGCTCTATTGAAGTGGAGCCGGCTCCAAAAGGTGTTGAGGCGGCTCCAATGTGGGTGGAGCCGGCTCAACTTAAATTGGAGCCAGCTCTACTTTTTGTAATTGCCCAGAAATTATTTCGGGTAATTTTTTGAGTCCAGGGGCTTAAATGGAATTTCTGAAAAATGTTGTGGGGTTTTAAATGTTTAAAATTAACTTGTTAAAGCCTTAAAATAGTTGGTTTATGCTAGGGTGCTAATCCTAAGGGGCGTCATGAAACATAAACAAATAATAGGCATTTTGTCAAGGAAGGAAGGAGGAAGGTGTAAATCGTTAGTTTATTTTAGCAACTTAAACGGACTGGTGTTAAATTATTTCTGGTATATTATATAAATGATATATATAATTTGATGAGGGCCAGATAGATTGGTTTAGGATATGGTTATAGACATCATGTGCTTTAGATATTAAGATACACGTTGTCAGGAGTTGAGGAAGTTTTACTCGCTGGTTGTGTTTTAACCAATTTAAATGGATTAGTATGAAACTATTATTGGGAATTCATATAGTGTACTCCACCTAGACTTCTGAGTGTCATTATGTTAGGAGTGGGATTTATGCATTAAGGATTAAAGGGACGTCATGGGATTAACTACTAATTTGCATGCCGTCGAGGATTGCGGAGGATTTCATTACTAGTCTTTGTTTTAGTGATTTAAATGAACTAGTATGAGAGTATGGTTTGGGATTTCTCGTATAATGTGCTCGGTTTATAATTCTGAAAATCATTATATCATGTTATGGATGTTAATTGCTAAACTAATATAATTCATGTTCTGTCAATTATATGTGGAATGGATAGTTTAAATTGTTTATCACTACTGTAGCAATTTGAACGAATGTTTCATGATTTTAATCATGTACTGTAGACATAATAGAATCTTGCTTATATCTGATTGCTATTATGTCAGACTCTGGATGTATTTGATGTTCTAATGAATGTGCATCATTTGTGGATCATTTGCATCATATGTACCGGTATGGGACGGTGACATATTAGGGATGGAATAGATCAAAAAGCTAAGTCCTACCCCTTCATACATATGAAATGGATTAACTAAAACAGTTAACTCCTACATGGATGCATGTCCTGTCAACTAAAACTGTTGAACGACATAACGGATGATTACTTTATCTTTCTGCATTAGGAAGGAATTTATATATATACTTATGGTACCGTGATACGAGCTTGAGTCTCCTGATCACGGTTAGGGTGCGTATATCGCCTAGGATTGATAACCAGGCCTAATGATGTTTCCCTGGTTGTTCTACTCGGGTTGAGACGGATTATGTGGGCTGGTGAACGTCCTATAGTGTGTACTTATATCTATATGGACTACTTTAGTTATTGTTGAGCTATCTAGGATATATCTGCATATCGGGTTTATATATGGATTGTAGTAGTATAGAACTTGCATGTGAGTCTGACCCACCCTTATTTTTTCAGGTGTTCGATAGTACCAGGCTTAGAGCTTATTCGTGGTGATGCAGATAAAGTCACTCACTCTTCCAATTAAATAGGATTTTCTATCTGATTTTAGTTTTGGATTTTAATTCTGTAAAGTTTTATCATTTGGGATTATTAGGGGTCCACTAGATGGATTCCCGAGTTGTATAGATTGAAAAGATTTAAATGATATTTATTTACTATTTAAAGTTTGAGGATTTTTATTTTAGATTTATATCAGTGGATTATTATTTTATTCTTATTTCAGTTTCTATTATTGCTTATTTACATATTGATTGTTTGGTATCCTTTGCATCTGTGCTCGGACTTGATCACCCGTGGCTCTAGAATCGAGGGGTATCACGGGCTTCATCTTCCTCCTAAAAATTCACTTATACCCTAAAGGTTTAGTCCTAGGAGGAAGATCTACCAACTCCCAAGTATGATTTTGCATTATAGATTCAATTTCACTATTTATGGCTTCTTTCCATAAAGGAGCTTTAGGAGAAGACATAGCTTCTTTATAGCTTTGTGGCTCATTCTCCAATATATATGTCAGAAAATCAGGACCAAATGACTTAGACACTCTACCTCTTTTACTACGTCTAGGTTCTTCCTTATTTTCATCATCTATAGACTCTTGGTCTATATTCTCTTGTATATTGTTATTAGCAATATCATGATTTCTTTTAAGAGGATTTTTACATGGAAATATATTCTCAAAGAAATAAGCATTCCTCGACTCAATAATTATATTGACATGAATATCAGTAATGTCCGATTTATGCACAAGGAAACGATATGCACTACTATTCTGTGTATAGCCTATAAAAATACCATCAAATGATTTTGGTCATATCTTAAATTTCTTAGGAGTAGGAACCGCAACCTTAGCTAGACACCCCCACACTTTTAAGAATTTATAGGAAGGTTTTTGACATTTCTATAATTCATAAGGTATCACATTTGTTTTCTTTTGAGGTATTTTGTTGAGAACATAATTAGCAGAAAGCAAAGCTTCCCCCCACAAATTCTGGGTTAAACCAGAACTTATCAATATAGCATTCATCATTTCTTTTAAGGTACGGTTTTTGCATTCAGCAACACCATTCTGTTGCGGTGAATAAGGAGCGGTAGTTTGGTAAATAATACCATGTTCTGAGCAAATGTCAGCGAATGGTACTTCATATTCACCACCTCTATCACTTCTAAACGCCTTTATCTTTTTGCCAAGTTGATTCTCAACCTCATTCTTGTAATGTTTAAACATTTTCAAGGCTTCATCTTTATTTCTTAACAAGTATACATAACAGCATCTTGTACAATCATTAATAAAAGTAATGAAATACTTTTTTCTACCTCTAGGTTGACACAGATTTAAAGTCACAGATATCACTGTGAATTAATGTTAGAGGTTCAGTACTTCGCTCTATAGAGTGAAATGAGGTTCTAGTCAATTTTGCTTCTACACATGTTTGACATTTTTGATTTAAATCAATACTAAATTTAAGTATAGAATCCATGCTAATTAATCTACGAATCATATCATAATTAACATGTCCTAACCTACCATGCCACACATCAGATGACTCAATCATATAAGCAGAAGAAACATTAGCTTTATTATTATTATTAATAGCTTTAGGTACAACAGTCATTATATTGAACTTAAATAGTCCATTACTTAGATACCCTTTGCCCACATACACCCCATTCTTAGTTAGCACAAACTTGTCAAATACAAAGACCAGCTTGAACCCATTTTTGCTTAGAAGTGACCCAGAGACCAAGTTCTTCTTGATGTTTGGTACATGCAGCACATTATTAAGAGTGAGTTTTTCCCTAAGGTCATTAGTAGCTTGATCTTTCCTTATCCTTCAACCTTTGCAGTAGAAGAGTTCCCCATGTAAAGTTGTTCTTCATTATCTATAGCTTCATAGGTAGTGAACATCCTCTTTTCAGAGCAAACATGACAAGTAGCTCCTGTGTCCACCCACCATTCTCTATTGTTGCTTACCAAGTTGATTTCAGAAACCATATCTAAAAGATTTAGCTCTGGCACATCAACTGTCAACTTATCTTCCTCAGCAATGTGCACCTCAGTAGTCTTTTTCTTGGGGTTGTGTTGTGCTTTGCGGATACGACAGTCTTTAACTCGATGTCCTAGCTTGCCGCATATGAAGCACTTCCCAGTGAACCTCTTATAGTTTCCTTAGCCGGGACCTTCGCCAGAGTACTTCCTCTTCTTATTCTTCTATCCAGCTGCCACTATAATTGCCTTTGACACCATTGAAGAATTCCCGGCTTTCTTTTCAGATGTACGGTTATCTTCTTCAATTCTCAACCTGACAATCAGGTCTTCGAGTCCCATTTCCTTGCACTTATGCTTCAAATAATTTTTGAAATCTTTCCAAGTAGGTGGCAACTTTTCAATGATTGAAGCTACTTGAAAGGATTCACTCAATGTCATCTTCTCAGCATGTATCTCATGTAGGATCAGCTAGAGCTCCTGCACTTGACTCATGATTGTCTTGGAGTCTATCATTTTGAAGTCCAGAAATCGTCTGACCATGAATTTGTTCAAGCCAGCATCCTCTATTTTATACTTTTTGTCTAATGACTCCCAGAACTCTTTAGCCGTATTTATTAGACTGTACACATTATACAAAGTGTTGTCCAATCCATTGAGGATGTAGTTCTTGCATAGGAAGTCTCCATGCTTCCATGTATCAACAGCTCTTAGCTTAGTAATGTCAGTCTCACTCGTATCTAGCACTGGGGCAGTCTCAGTTAAATACTTGCTTAGATTCAGAGTTGTAAGGTAGAACATCATTTTCTGTTGCCACCTTTTAAACTCCGCACCCATTGAATTTTTTGGACTTTTCCCCATGACTGACGAGAACATTAGGCATAGTAGTACTCGTACTTGCCATTTGTTTGATATATATTAAATATACAGACCACAGTCAAATTTACAGAAATAAAATAACAATAATATTTAAATAATTAAACTATAGTATAAGCAGAATCTGTCTTAAGATTGTTATCCAAAATTATGGTTTAATTATATTATATACTATAGTATTATTTATTTAAATATTATCTGTAAATATAAAATAATAATCTATAATTATATAATTTTTTATAATATATAATTTAATATAATCAAATAAAACTATAAAATAAATGAACCTGATTAAAAGTCGAGGCTATAATTTGATTCTATGTCCTTAAGATAGATTTGTCCCGCTATGGTGCTAACGGACTCAGTGGCGTTTATCTCCCAGGATACAACGACTTGTCTTCCTTCGATAGTAGCACTGCAAACCAAAGGAATAGGCGAACCGGCTCGGTGAAGTACTCTCTGACTCAAACTCGGACTCGGAGTGACTGACTAAGGTTCGAACCAAATACTAAGGTTCGAACCAAATACTAAGGCTCGAACCCACAGACTAAAGAGAGAAAGAGGAAGAAGAAAATTCAGAAGAAGAGAAGAATTCTCTGAATTTAGGTGTGTCTTGAAATGAACCCAATGAGGGGTATTAATTTATAGGTTACATGGTGCCTTTTTCCGAATGGGTGCAACCATTGGTTCATAATGGTTCAGGAAAAACTGTAGGTGGTTTATTCTAGAAAAGGGTGCAACCATTGGTTTATAATAGTTCACATAAAACTGTTTTATGGTCTTAATTTAAATTAAATATCAAAACTGTTTTAATCCATTATGAAACAGTATATGTGCGCGCTGCAAAAGTAATACAAATAGATAAATGTTATAGCATAAGCATGGACACTTCTCAACCAGTGCATGGAAGAATGACAATAAAAATGAAAGAAAAGCACCCTTTCTAGGGAGAACCAAAATAATATCTAGATAATTAAAATTTTAAATTCTACACGCAGACGTGTATAGAATCCACGGCCACATTAGCCACCGGCACATTCATCTCTTAATATGCAAAGCAACAATAAATTTCATTCTTAGTCATCTAATTAACCTACAAATCAGATGAAAAACTTTACCCAGTAAGGAGTACAGAAATCGGATGAGCTAACATTCAAAATTTGGAGACTGCTATTATCTCTTGTGGTCACAGTTTGAAGACTCTTAAGTATAAAATGCCCAGATAGGCATCTGACACACAGGCTTAATTACTTAATGTAGCATAACATGACGGACAGACGGTTATTTGTAAGAGGCTAGGCCATGTCTGTCTAGCATCCTGCCGGAGACGACATTTCTACGCTCCTAGATACATGGCATACACATCTCAAAAACGTCTACAGTTTTTTCCAGAAGAAACTTATAACATACACGTCAAGGAAACAAGTCAAACATGTTATGGACACTTCAATTTAGCAAAAGAACACATTTGTGGAAATAAAGATTATAATAGAGTAGAATTAGCAGTATTGCACATTTTTAAGTACATGTACTATATTATTTGAGTTCATTTTCTTAGACAGATATTCATATAAAATTTTAAATAAATGAATAAATCTTAATCGAGAAAACTAATAAAACTAGCATACCAATCATTCATTCATTCTCTTTCCAAATAGCAAGCAGAGGGAGCTCAAGCACTAGGCAAATGCCTAGGGCCCCACCTGAACAGAGGGGCCCAGTAAAAATTGAGAAAACTAATAAAACTAGCATAACAATCATTCATTTATTCTCTCTCGAAGTAGCAAGCAGAGGAGGCTCAAGCACTAGACAATTGCCTAGGGCCCCAATAAAAAAAGGCCCAATCAGATTTCATATAGCTCCCAATGTAGTTTTACATTTGATATGCTTCAATTCCTTGGTGTGGATCCATAAATATTTTGAATTTAAAAAATAAACTCTTCCAATTCTTAGATTTCTCTACTCTACTTCAATTACATCTTTTTCTGGTACTTTTCTTTATTATTCTAGAATTTGTCCAACTTGTATTACCCTTTTTTTTCTTCTAAACTTCTCTTTACTAACTATTTGTGTGATTGTTGTCAAAACCTAACTTTTCAGTCGTCAAATCATACATCACACAAGTCTGGTATCTGAAAATTTCTTAAAATTGTCAGAGGCAAACCAGGAAAGAAAGAAAAAAAAAAAAAAAAAAATTGTCTAAAAATGAGAAATAATCACAAAATGGCATTATGTTTCAAAGTATCTGGTTCAAACTATTCAAGGTTCAAAGTTGTTTCAATGGAAATTTAATGGCACCTTCAAATTTTCATCGGAACTTTAAACAGTTCTCCTTAGACCAACAGTTGTATTGGACTGACCCTGATAGAACGGGTAATCTTGTGAATGAGCCTTGTCAATATCGAGTTGGTAAAAATACCGGAACATATCGGGGACCTCATATAGGACCTAATACCACAAACATATTGTAATTTGAAATATATGTATATATATTCAATATTTTTGGTATTCCTAGATGCATGACCAACACATGCCTAAGATGATGAGAAATTGAATTTCCAATGGGGAAAATAAGTGTGTAATCATTGTAGAACACAAACAAATTTTGAATCCTAGGGTCATCTTTAAAGAAAAACAAATGGTGCATGTTAAGAGCAAATTGTGTAGAACCTACTCTTGACTCAGTAGCCTGGAAAATAACCTTGGGTTTCTATGTGCATATTAGGAAATGTTATATTTTAGTTTTAATATATAATTTTTTCAAAATTTTAATAGTACACCCAATTCAAACATACAAAAAAGGCCTTTAGTCTCGACCTTGAACACTTCCTTTTTACTGCTTATCATCTTTCTCTCGTAAAGCCTCTTTCCAATTTTTTTACAAAAGACATATAGTTCCTCTCTTAGTCATTGATATCTCTCTTTTACCATGTCATTCTTTCTTCAAGACAGAAACGGAAAGAGAGAATCATACAAGTCCTCTTTCAGTCTCACTCTTTGTGAATGAAATTTTCATTTTAGGTTAAAAAAAATAATTATTATAAGAATTGTGAATTGACATTTCAAATAATTAAAACTACAGTAGTCTAGTTATATTATTTCATATATCAAATAAATTATCATGTTACGTTCAAAATATAAAATCTCGTCGACGACAGTCATAAATGTATAGAAAAGAATTATTTTCAATCGATATTTAAGTTTTCATATTTCTATTTTAGTAAAAAAAAAAAAAAAAAACATAATAATAACCATGACATTGTTCAACTCTGCCCCCACTAATTTAAATTCATGGCTCTGCCATTAGTTATTTATACCTTCATAACTTTTATGACCACAAATGCACATGAACGATAAATATAGAAGTTATTCAATTAAAAATGTTTAAACAATTTGATAACATAATCTAAAATATGAGAAGTGCATATTTTAAATAATTATGCAAATACAATTATAAAGGTGACTGATAACGTGATTGATATATGTATTGATAATTAAGAAATTACTAGTTAGTGAATAATAATTAATAATTTGGTATATACTATATCTTTTTTATTTTATTTTATTGATAAATTCGTATACTATATTTAGTTCTTATTAAGTTAATAACTATTGTTTACCAATAAGTAATCTATGCATCAAATAACTAGTACTAGCGGCCTAGTAGTTTATTAAATATTAACTTTATAAGATTGCAATTTTATATATTAAACTCTTTATAGTATTTAGTAACTATTATTATCTAGTATTAGAATATGTTGCCGGTGGGTTTAGAGGTTGATGTTGTTTTAAAAATAACAATAAAAAATGATTTAGGAAAAAGTAGCAGTAATGGAAAAACCTTACGGAGTTATTGTTTAATTAGATCTGACCCCAATAAACTCAGTTTTGCAGAGGTTCACTTCAACATCAAACCAAATGCCCTGCACAACATATTTACTTTTTTGAGTACCTATTACTCAGGCCATTTAATATTGAATTCTTGAACCTTTAATTTTTTGATTAATCATTTTAACTAAATATTAGTAAATGAGATGTCTCACATCCTTACATTTTTGTACACATATCCATCCATTAATAAGAAGTTGTTCAAGGAAAAAGCTCACAAGGTTCCTTTTAGATGAAAAATATAATAGCTACCATGGTATATTTTGATTGTTTAATAGATTCAACCTTAATAAAACTTATTCTTTTGTTCGAATTAAAAAAAAACTTTTGTTCGAATTAAAAAAAAAAAATCGATACATCCCCATCAATGAAGAAAGTAAAAGAAAAAATGACTAATTTTCTCTGAAAAAAAAAAAAAAAAAAAAAAAAAAAACTGATTCAACACGTGCCTTGTCTTTACGCCGTCACAGCGAATTGGCATTACTTGAGTGTTTTGCGACAGCTCTGTTCCGATGGATGGAGAGAGAGAAAAAGAGGGCCAAGGCCACGGGGTCATGGATGGACAGGCAGCTACGTATAGGTGTATACATATATATGCACACACACGTACATAGATATACATATACATATACATATATATATATGCTGCAAAAGACATTTCTTGAAAATGGTCTGCACCCAATTGAATCTTGCTTTTACATATTTACCAAAACAAAAGGATCTAAGCCAGCATTTTCTCCCCACAAGTCCATAACTTTGCTTCTAGCCTTCTAAATATCTGATGAAGGGGCCATCCTTGTCTCAGCCTGAGTGGATATCTGATGAAGGGGCCATCTTTGTCTCAGCCAATGAACCACATCTACCATTTTTGTCTCAGCCAAGGAACCACATCTACTTGCACTCTTCTTCCCAGTGCATCTGTGACGATAATTTAAGCACGTCATTTTCAGACAAACATATTGCAGAACTGCATTGTTCCAATGCATGATTTTGAAGAAATGATTTTAAAATGGAACAATGCAAATTGAAAGGTAGAGACTTCAAATGACAAATGAATTACTGCAGTGCATATAAATTCATGGAATCCCCACCCAACAACGGGTGCATGATCGCACATTGCCTGGGTGTCAAAAAGGTGAAATGCTTATACGTGGTAGTGATATCTCTAAATGGTATGAGGCCACCCAAGAACAAAATCATGCGGGTTCGGGTCCAAAATAGACAATATCATACCATGCGGGGAGTGGGTTGTTACATAAGCTATTTACAAAATACGAGTTTTGAAATGATTCTACGAAGGAGATTTCTAAAACAGGTCTTTTCCTATCGAGGCTCCATGTAAGTTGAATCATAAAATCGGGAGGATGGTTAAGGCAAGGGAAGGCAAGGCCTTAGGTATCCCCAAAGCATCTGCAAATTATTTTGCGGTTACCATACTGTAAGATAATATTCTAATATCTTTATATCCTAAAGATTCTCAAAAATTGAATTGTTTTTGGAAGAAAAAAATGGTTTTAGAATTTTTACAACAGATGTAATGCCTTTGAAAATGGCTGAAAATGAACCAAGCTAAGCCAAAGTTTAGTTTGTTTGGGCTAGGGTTCAACTCAGGATTGTAATGAGCTCAAAAATCCGAGTTCGAGCTCAGCTCATCATTATTTTGAAAACCTCGACCCTAACTCGACTTGACTCGTTTAATAAAAAAATTGTCGCAACCATATTCATGTTTAGGCTCGGTTTAACTTGTGTTCAACATCGTTTTGGCTTGCTCATAAACTTATAGAGAGCCTAGACAAGCCACATCACCAAGTGGTTGCACATGCGTGTGCGTCACATACTAACTCATATGGGATTGACCTTTAAGGCGTGTATGTGCGTCCTAGAGTGTCGTGTTCATGTTAACCTACATAGCAGCATACCCATGCCATGACACGACATGAATACAACACAAACAAAAATTGTCACCCTTACTCATTTATAGCATTAACTACAACAAATCATTGGAAAGGGCAATGGTTAGGATAACTAAAAGTTTAACCATCACCCCAAAACAAATAAAGTAATACATATATGAAATGAAGACGAAAAAGGAAAAGAAGGAAGACAAAGTTTTCACTTTACCTTCATCCCTAGGTTGAATGGGAATTGATTATAATGTCTCAAAAACCATAGAGGCTTTCCCAAGAATATATAGACAATAACACCAATAAAAAAGATTTGTATATACCAATCGCCAAGACCTACTGGCAATCTAAAAAAAAAGGACATCACCAAGGCCACGATGGTAATCCTCATCCAGTAGGTCCTGAAATCATGAGAAAGAATCAAAAAATGTTCAGTATCCCATATTCCCGTCTCTATTAAAAGCATCAAAAGAGACCTATTTTTTTTTTTTTTTGATAAGTCAAAAGAGACCTAAATTTAACATATATGTACACATATGCATATATATAACTAATAAACTATATGACACAATCTACAAACGTACATAACAAATACACATTGAACTAATTGCCCGTCTTTGGAGAATTGGACTGGATGTAGGATGCCTTCTGAATTCATATTATCACACTGGACAATTCAAGTATATATAGCCTAAAAATAAAAATAAAAACTCCCTGAATCAACTTTTTCTTTTCTTTTTATTTTATTTCATGGTAAGTCCAATCAACTCTATTAAGGAAGTTTTTGTAAAGATGAAAAAGAAGCCTTGCAAATACATAAAGCTGGAAAAGGTTGTTACAAGATTCAACATAAAAGGCAACAACTGCCCCTCTCAACCCCATTCCCTCTTCTAGTACAACATTGAACATGTGGTTAGCATCAGCATTGTTTTAAACTTAAAACTTCCACATTGGAAGTCATATGAAACCAAGCTTGGTCCCATAGTTGACATCTGATCATTAAGTACTAGAACAACTAAAGAAGCTAACACAAGCACATACACATACATATATAAGATACTCACCAGAAGTCATACTCTCGGAGTCCGCAAACGAAGGGCTTGAATTCGGCCTGGGAAATTACGGGGAGAGGCTGATCTATAAAGTGAGGTAGGTCCGGCGATGACAGATATTTTCCCAGGAAAAACATCAACCAAACCATACCATTAATGGTAACTAAAGCAAGTCCACCAATAAAAATAGCTCGATAAATGTAAACCGCTGCCAAACAAAATGCCACAATCCATCGCCGCACCATACAATAGATAATTTTATCCCTCCACCGTTGCCTAAGAGCTGCAAAGTAAGAAGCCAAGCCCGTCCATGTTGAAGAAACAATGTCCTTAGGTCCATTCAGGAGACTAACAAAGTTCCTAGCCTTTTCCTTATGGCATATCAGAATAAAAAAAACAAAAATTAATAAATGAATTAATAGGGGGTCAGTTGGTAATGTTTCTATTTCTGTTTCTTGTTTCCAAATGACTGAAAAACACAAATAAGTCAGATAAACATGTTTGGTAATATTATTTTTATTTTTGAATTTGAGAACATTTAATTTATCATTAATACTTGGCCCTACTTTCTCAAATAAATTTAAATTATAGAAAATTGACATTTAAGTGGTTCAAGTTCGAGTGTGATAAAAAAGGGTGGGTGATTATATATGTATTTTTTTATGGTAATAAAAGAAAATCCATTAACTGCTGATTGGTTTGATCACCATATCCATTCCAAAATGAAGATCTATGGCAATCAAGGGACCTTGTAGAGTTATAAGTTCGCCATACATTCTTAAACTTTCACTCCAAATATCTTCCTTAAACATGAGAGCTTCATAATTAACTTTGCACCTCAACCGTTGGTATTCCGGGCATTACAGGCTCAGATGCCGAAGTTGGAGCAGTCCAAACAACAAGCAGAGATCAAGCTCACCAAAACCAAGGCTTTATGGGCAGATATGAAGGCCAAATTTGAATATTTTCACCAAAATTTTAAACAATCTTGAATATTTGTGGTTTTATGAACAAGTTCTCCGTATCGTCATTTATTTATTATTATTATTATTTTTTTTTTCCATTTTCACATCAAGTTTAATGCATGGTACTCAAATTTAATAATATGATTATGGGTGATTTGAATATAGGGTTTCAGAAACAAACGAATTAATAGAGGCTTTTTTTTGTTTTTTAATGGTGTTGCAGGTCTAGAAACATCAATTCGCATGATTAATTCCAAACTATTCACTCCAAATAGACAACCCTTACGAGAACTCAATTGTGTCTGCTCTTACGGATTCTATAAGTCGGATGATTCAAATACTTTAATTAATCTTAGATTAAATTCTTTGTGGAGTTTGATATTAAAATGAATTAGAAGATGGTAAATTAGTTCGATCTATCCTGTTTTAACTCCACAGACTATGAAATTTCCGATAAATCTGAAGAAAACCTGTATTTTTTACTAAAGAAATACAAAAAGGTTGAAACCCTTGGAATAACAAAAAATAATATTCATCGATATAAAACTCAAAAACTGAGTGTCTGGAGGGGAAAAAGAAAGTACCAAAGTAAAGATCTCGCAGAAGCAGCAGTGTCCTCAGATCCATTCACATGAATAATAAAGCTGTTAACTTTCTCGTTGTTGCATAAGCATCCATGAAGAACCAAACATAAGGTTGATGTGGTCAGATAGGAATGGTTTCTTTGATCAATAGAATTAAGAAATATGAAATAATAGTACAAGGATATAATCTTTAAAGAAAATTTATATATTCTAGCTTTCATAGGCAAAAGTTAGATGAAACCAAGTCAGATCTGGCTACCACCACTGCCAGCCAGCCTTCATGGTTATCCAAGACCAGTCTGAAGAAGACGAAGAAATGGTAGAAGATCCAGAAGTTCACGGTGCACCAGGTACGTACGTGATCGGAAGTGTGAAGCCTTATTTATAGTGGGGGTGTTGGTATATATAACTATGTAGTATATTGTTGATGGTAGTTCGTAAGTAGAATGAGGAGATCATTCCACGTCTGTTGGGATGCTGAGATCAGAGGCTGAGTGGAGCTCCAAGCTAGCACAAGGGATTCTCCATAAAGGAGATTAAGAGAGAAAAGACAGATTTGCTTAACACCCATGGTGGCGTGAGTCCTGGAAGACCATTACTTATGGTTATAGTTGGGGTGGTGTATATGTATTTTTCAGCCCCCTTTTAAATGGTGAGGGTTAAACCCTATTTATACTACTTCATTTGGGTAAGGACCGTTGGTCACGAGAGCTAACTTTCTCTTTATCCAATGGTCGCTTTACCTAGGTAAGGATCTTTGGTTATGATGTAGCTCTTTCTTTATCCAATAGTCATTATATGAGATATATATTTAATGTATTATGTGGTCTCTATTACTCGAGCTCAGTTATTGGGTATTAAACATTCTCTCCCCCTTGTGTAGACCTCAAAGTGAGGCGATTCCTTGAAACTCAGCCACCTAACCACTGATACTCAGATTCCCGCAACTGAAGATAGGGAAAGAGCCTTCCTCGTTGTTCTGCCTTCTCGGCCCTGCGGGCTCTATCCTAGCTCTGCATCTCGAGGTCCTTACAGTTAAAGGGAGCTCGAGAGAAAAATGCTCAAGGTTACACCTACAGGAAGCAACCTCGGAAAAAGGGGGAGGAGGAGCCCATCCGACTGGAACGGGGCGCGTCCACAGGAGAGGAAGGGTAGCGACCCCTTCCTCGGCCAGTGAATTCAGTTTTAGGACAAGTAGCTCGAGGATACTTAGTCCTTTCAGGAGCACGCCAGATAAGTACTGGCCAAGTGTGCTTATTTTCAGAAATGGTGCCACTCAAGCAGACGTCGTGGCACGTGTATCAACATATATCATTCTGAGTGATTGTGTGTGTGTTTTCTTGTTCTATTTTTTGTGTTAATTTTATTGGTTGATTAACTTACAATGTTTTATGGTAAAATGGTGGTATAAAGATAATATAATAGTGTATGAGTCTGCTGCTGTTATTGTTGCTGTTGCATAAGCATCCACGAAGAACCAAACATAAGGTTGATGCAGGGCTGGCCCTGGCCCAAGGCGGTCGCCTAGGGCCTCAGAATTTAAGGGGCCTCCAAGTTTATAGGCCCATGTATGATGGGCTACAAAAAAATAATAATAATAAAATAAAATAAAATAAAATAAAAATAAGATTTGTAACAAAATGCAGCAAATCTTTTAAGGGACCTGAAAATTTATAGGCCCATGAATGTTGGGCCACAAAAAAAAAAATTATAACCAAATGCAGCATATCAAACCTCAAGAATGATGGGCCACTAAAAAAAAAAAAAAAATTATAACCAAATGCAGCAAAAAGGGCCTCAAAATAAAATAAAATTAGGGTTTGAACAATTGAACCTCACCTCCAAATCCAAATTCTCGTTCTTAACAGACTCAACTCTCAAGCTTACTCCCTCTCTCTCAGACTCTCTCTGTCTACTCTGCAAGATTGCAACAATCAGAAGCTTTTTTTCCTCAAAAATCAGAATTTCAAAACTTAGTTCCTCTGGCTCTCGTTCTCTATTCGACTGTCCTCTCTCTCTCTAGACTCTCTTCGCAATCATCGTCATCGTCTTATTCAGTATTCTTCACTGTAAGTTTTCTACTTCTAACTCTAAATTCTAATTCAAGTCTTTAAGACTTCAAGTAGTTATTTTGATGAACTTAAATCTTAAACCAAAAAATTATAAAGAAGTCACATCTGCAATTCAGCCTTCAGGGAGTAAATATATTAAAGTTCCTGGAAATGGTATAAAGAAGTCACATCTGCATTTCTAGAGATAAAGAAAATAAAAATTAAGAAGTTAAATGTAAAACCAAAAAATTATTTTGATGAACTTAAATCTTAAACTAAAAAATTATTTTGATGAACTTAAATCTATAATTCTATATCAATTGTTCTTATGGAATTATTGTTTGACAAATGAATTTGTTGTAATACAGGAGTTCCAATCCAGATTCCAGCAATCCTTCACTTGAAGACATATTATTTAGATATCTCATTAGGTATTTTTGTTTTTCTATAAATGATATTATTGCATATTAAGCCATTGAGATCGAGGTAATCTATATTTTCTTTCAGCAAAGCATTTTTTTTTTAAGTTTAGTTTTATGTTAATTGTATTTCATGTTATTTAGATTTCTAAGTTTGCAAGATTTTTGACAATTATGTCTACAAGAAAATTTTTGACAATTATGTCTATAAGGTTTTTTAGGAACGATGCACAAACTGAAAGTTTCGTTGAAGATTTGGTGAATGAAGAACATCGGAACAAAGAAAATTTTAATGAATGTGACGATTTGTCTATTGAAAAAGATGTGTTGGAGAAAGTTGATTTGAGCATTTTAATTAATAATTTTGTAACTTAAAATGCATGACGATCACATTTACTTTAAAAATAAATAAAAAAATTGTACGTGTGAAACTTATATATAAAGGGCTTCACATTTAAAGTTCACCTAGGGCCTCTCAAAAAATTTTCAATCTCAGGGCCGGCCCTGGGTTGATGTGGTCAGATAGGAATGGTTTCTTTGATCTAGAATTAAGAAATATGAAATAATATTAGAAGGATATAATCAGAAAAGAAAATTTATATATTCTAACTTTCATAGGCAAAAGTTATATGAAACCAAGTCAGATCTGGCTACCACCACTGCCAGCCAGCCTTCATGGTTATCCAAGCCCCTTGCTTTGCCGTCCCGATCGAAAGAGGAATAGGAAGAGGAAGAACAGTTACCTGGGAACAACACCGCTTGTTGTCGCCGTTTCCTCCATCGCCATCGCCGTCAGAGTAGAAACCCCATGCAGCTGCCTCTTCTCAACTACTAAAAAAATAATAATAATAATATTTGAGATAAGTATTGAAATCTGTTGGACAACTATTAAATTTCACTATTGAAAAATGAAAGGAAATAAAAATTTTAATATATAGAAATAATTTTTTTGGGGAGTCTTTATAAAATTAACATAATGGATAAATATAAAAATCTTTTAGGCCTACTATTTAAATTTCTTTTAGAAGAAAAATAATTTATTTTAAAAGATTATACTTGTGGAAAGGCTCATCAGCAGAGACTCCGTCCCTGCAACCACCGATCCTTTAAAGAGTGTTTCCTCCACGAACCTAACAATCATCCCGAAGACCAGTGTCTCTGCCTGCCTCTACCACCCTAACCTCACCACGACAACCAACCACAACCTCCCTGTCCTCTCCTATACTTTCACGGTGGCGGCTTGAATTCATGGTTACCAATTCAAACACCTTTACATTCGTGGATGGCAGGAGATAGCACTCAAATTAATAGATAGTAGTCCATGGATTTGAGCACTCTTATCATAAACTGCATAACAGAGCATGCTGCTGAGGAATTGGATTTGAGCTCAAAACGTTTTTCCAAAATAATCTGTTTTTGCTTCGAAAAATAAGCATTTTTGAAAACTTCGCGGTGGCAGCCAGCCCAGTCACGACCGATCGCAGATTTGGCGATCGATTGCTTGGCAAGCATCAATGACCCACATTGCTCGAGGGTGGATGTTTCGTTTTATCAGCCAACCAGTTCTGTCGGAGAAAAGATTACCCACCTCCTCCAGAGTAATATATTTTGGGCGTTAGGCTACAATTGAACCCTAATTATTATTTGTAGAATGAACTTATTCAAAAGCATTTCTCAAAGGATTCTAACCACCATATTGCTAAATTAAGTTGATAAATACTTTAAACATTTTTCTGCACATCACGGCTTTGAAAAACCAGTCAGAATAATTTGTCATGACTTTTCTTATGATTCAAAGGAAATTAATATAATTCAATCGCTTACACAACCACACAAGTATTTAATATTAGTTATTAATTCCTATATTGTAAGAGAATAAGAAACATATTCTTGTATCAGTTTGTTGGACCTCTTTTATCACTGGAATTTGAGTGAAATGGTTAGTAGAGGCTCTCATGCTCTGATAAGATAGATATACTTTCTAGAACAGGGTGGGATAAAACCACCATATGATCAATGTTTGGTTTTTTTTTCTGGGGTTGGAAAAAAGAATCGTGGTTGAGTTATTTGGTGTTGATGAGGTATAAATGGTGAAATGATAATACACGAAGAGGTGCCCAAATTGCCAACCAAGCAGAGACGCACGGTTTTGTGCCCTTCCATACTTCAAGCATTATTAGTATTCGCCCCCCAACACCAAACAGATCACCCACAACTCTGTGTGTAACCTTTACCAAAAAAAATTTACAAGTAATATACATTCGCTCATATACTTTACCTAGTTTCAGCTCACTCAATTTTGATAGTAATAATATACAAGTAATATAGTGTTTTCATGAAAAATAATAAATAGTGGTAGAATTTTAGTTTACTTGATTTCTTTTTATCTCCGACAACCTTCGCTTTGAAAAAAAGGCACAATACCAACTAGTAAGATTTATCTCTGACAATCTTAACTTTGAAAAATCAACATCAAACAATTAACAGCACCTACTCTGTGAAACAAAACTATCATATTACTAACATCAATGAATTTATGAGCTGCATAATTGTGCAGAATTGTCTAATATTAGTAGAACATGGAGTAAAAATGCAACTATTCAGCACAACAAAAAAAAACACACTGAATTTGGTTGCATGACCATCACCTGTCCAGGTTCACCCTGAATCTCCGCCCATTACCGGGCCCTCGTTGATACCGAGTCGAATAACGAGGCTCTGACTGCACATTGCCTCTCTCTGTCGATAATGGGCCTCGTTGGTACCGAGTCGAATAATGAGGCTCTGACTGCATATTGCCTATCTCTGTCGATAATGGGCCTCGTTGGTACCGAGTCGAATAATGAGGCTCTGACTGCATATTGCCTATCTCCGTCCATGATCCCCTCGCTTGGTCTCTCCTATTCTCTCTTCTTCCTTCAGACACTCTTCTTTCTTCCTGTCTGTTCACAAGAAGTTTTGATTTTGAAGGGTTCAAACTTTTTGGTCTGCTGTCTTCATAGGACAAGGGTTGAAGTCCCTGCAAATCAGGCTCCGGAACAAATCCAATAGGCCATTTTGATTTATCCATTTTCCGGAAAGTAATTGATATCCTATGAGTTAGACAGGAAACATATTAATCAAAATCATTTATTTAAATAAACAAGAAAGAATTTAATAACAAAAACTGCAGTAAAAATAACCAAACTAGAGAGTGTCATGTACCTTTTAGTAGGTACTGCAGACACACAATGCTTAGCCACATCGGCCCCATTTCCTTTTAATACAAGGACAGATCTGGATGAGAAACAAAAACAATGAATTTCAACTTGAAGAATTTGATTTCTCGGAAACAAATATAAAATTTAATAAATAATAAATAAAAGCATAGCAGGTAGTAGATGGAATAAAAGAAACAGGAAATGCATGAAAGTTGATATGCACATCAGACTTACCCCAAGGGCAGCGGGATTTTGCTAGGACCAGTAAACTCGCCAGCACCCACAACTTCCAAGTGGGTTCCAAAGATTATATTACACTGACTCAGAAATGAAACAGTACAAAATGGTCGAACAAACTGATGGTTGTCAATGTGAGGAGGTATGCAGTCGCCTTCATCATAAATGTTGACGATACAGCTGTCAGGTACACAGGATGGAGGAAGAACATGCCATCTTATGAGCCTCCTGATGATCACTTTAAAAAGATGTGGTAGAGGATCCACAATTTCATTCCGCATGATGCCTGGTCGATTACCATTTTTATCCTGCCACAGTATTGAAAATTTGAAATCATAAGCTCTTCTATCCATTTTACACACTTTTTTCATTCCAGAGCTGTCACACAAGTATCATATCTACTAGAGCTTTGATTAGAAAATTTTACCAGTCAACAATTAATTGAAAAAAAAAAAGTAAGAGAAACTTACTGTTGCGTAGTTGTAACAGCAACCAAATTGTATGGTCACACGCCCCTTGCCCCTCATCCACTTTTCTGGTGCAGTATATGTGCGCGCTGCAAAAGCAATACAAATAGATAAATGCTATAGCATAAACATAGACGCTTCTCAACCAGTTCATGGAAGAACGGCAATAAAAATGAAAGAAAAGCACCCTTTCTAGGGAGAACCAAAATAATATCTAGATAATTAAAATTTTAAATTCTACACGCAGACGTGTATAGAATCCACGGCCACATTAGCCACTGGCACATTCATCTCTTAATATGCAAAGCAACAATAAATTACATTCTTAATCATCTAATTAACCAACAAATCAGTTGAAAAATTTTACCCAGTAAGGAATACAGAAATTGGACCAGCTGACATTCAAAATTTGGAAAGTGTCATTTTCTCTTGTGGTCACAGTTTGAAGACTCTTAAGTATAAAATGCCCAGATAGGCATCTGACACAGGCTTAATTACCTAATGTAGCATAACATGACGGACAGACGGTTATTTGTAAGAGGCTAGGCCATGTCTGTCTAGCATCCTGCCGGAGACGACATTTCTACACTCCTAGATACATGGCATACACATCTCAAAAATGTCTACAGTTTTTTCCAGAAGAAACTTATAACATAAACGCCGAGAAAACAAGTCAAACATGCTATGGACACTTCAATTTAGCAAAAGAACACATTTGTGGAAATAAAGATTATAATGGAGTAGAATTAGCAGTATTGCACATTTTTAAGTACATGTACTATATTATTTGAGTTCATTTTCTCAGACAAATATTCATATAAAAATTTAAATAAATGAATAAATCTTAATCGAGAAAACTAATAAAACTAGCATACCAATCATTCATTCGTTCTCTTTCCAAATAGCAAGCAGAGGAAGCTCAAGCACTAGGCAAATGCCTAGGGCCCCACCTGAACAAAGGGCCCCAGTGAAAAATAAGAAAACTAATAAAACTAGCATAACAATCATTCATTCATTCTCTCTCCAAGTAGCAAGCAGAGGAGGCTCAAGCACTAGACAATTGCCTAGGTCCCCAATAAAAAAAGGCCCAATCAGATTTCATATTGCTCCCAATGTAGTTTTACATTTGATACGCTTCAATTCCTTGGTGTGGATCCATAAATATTTTGAATTTAAAAAATAAACTCTTCCAATTCTTAGATTTCTATACTCTACTTCAATTACATCTTTTCTGGTACTGTTCTTTATTATTCTAGAATTTGTCCAACTTGTATTACCCTTTTTTTTCTTCTAAACTTCTCTTTACTAACTATTTGTGTGATTGCTGTCAAAACCTAACTTTTCAGTCCTCAGATCATACATCATACAAGTATGGTATCTGAAGATTTCTTAAAATTGCCAGAGGCAAACCAGAAAAAAAAAAAAAAATTAAGAAGAAGAAGAAGAAGAGAGTCTAAAAATGAGAAATAATCACCAAATGGCATTTTGGCAATGCTACAACTTCACCCCCAGTAACAATATCATGTTTGAACCAGATACTTTGAAACATAACCTAAACTGGTAAGAAACTCAAAATCCGTTGTTTTGACTTTTCAAGGTTCAAAGTTGTTTCACTGGAAATTAATGGGACCTTAAAATTTTCATCAAAAACTTTAAACAGTTCTCCTTAGGCCTGCAGTTGTATTGGGCTGACCCTGATAGAACGGGTAATTTTGTGAATGAGCCTTGTCAATATCGAGTTGGTAAAAATACCGAAACCTATCGGGGACCTCAGATAGGACCTAATACCACAAACATATTGTAATTTGAAATATTTTAAAATATATATATATGTATTACTGTATTCAATATTTTTGGGTATTCCTAGATGCATGACCAACACATGCCTAAGATGATGAGAAATTGAATTTCCAATGGGGAAAATAAGTGTGTAATCATTGTAGAACACAAACAAATTTTGAATCCTAGGGTCATCTTTAAAGAAAAACAAATGGTGCATGTTAAGAGCAAATTGTGTAGAACCTACTCTTGACTCAGTAGCCTGGAAAATAACCTCGAGTTTCTATGTGCATATTAGGAAATGTTATATTTTAGTTTTAATATATAATTTTTTCAAAATTTTAATAGTACACCCAATTCAAACATACAAAAAAGGCCTTTAGTCTCGACCTTGAACACTTCCTTTTTACTGCTTATCATCTTTCTCTCGTAAAGCCTCTTTCCAATTTTTTTACAAAACACATATAGTTCCTCTCCTCCACGTTAGTCATTGATATCTCTCTTTTACCCTGTCATTCTTTCTTCAAGACAGAAACGGGAAGAGAGAATCATACAAGTCCTCTTTCAGTCTCACTCTTTGTGAATGAAATTTTCATTTTAGGTTAAAAAAAAATAATAAGAAGAAGAAGAATAAGAGTTTTTGTGAATTGACATTTCAAATAATTAAAACTACAGTAGTCTTGCAATTTAGTTAGATTAGACGAGTCATAAATGCATAGAAAATAATTATCATCAATCGATATTTAAGTTTTCATATTTCTATTTTAGTAAAAAAAAAAAAACATAATAATAACCATGACATTGTTCAACACTGCCCCCACTAATTTAAATTATGGTTCTGCCACTAGTTATTTATACCTTCATAACTTTTATGACCACAAGTGTGCATGAACGATAAATATAGAAGTTATTCAATTAAAAATGTTTAAACAATTTGATAAGATAATCTAAAATATGAGAAGTGCATATTTTAAATAATTATGCAAATAAAATTATAAAGGTGAATGATAGTGTGATTGATATATGTATTGATAATTAAGAAATTACTAGTTAGTCAATAATAATTAATAATTTGGTACATACTATATCTTTTTTATTTTATTTTATTGATAAATTCGTATACTATATTTAGTTCTTATTAAGTTAATAACTGTTGTTTACCAATAAGTAATCTACGTATCAAATAACTAGTACTAGCAGCCTAGTAATTTATTAAATATTAACTTTATAAGATTACAGTTTCATATATTAAACTCTTTATAGTATTCATTAACTATTATTATCTAGTATTAGAAAATGTTTCCGGGGGGTTTAGAGGTTGATGTTGTTTAAAAAATAACAATAAAAATTGATTTAGGAAAAAGTAGCAGAAATGGAAAAACCTTGCCCACTGAAACTACTTACGGTGCCACGACAGAATGTGATGGTATGCAATGGCTTTTAATTGCATGTAACAGCCCGTCACAACTTTTAAAGCTGTGAATTTTAGTAGGACAATGTTATTGTAAGTGATAGCATCGCCAAATGCCTTCATGTAATGTTACGGCCAATATTAAAAGCCATATTCTATATTTTATGAGCTGTTTTCTATTATTGTTATTTTCTGATGGACATTGCTCTAAGTTATAATGCCATAGAAAACCCAGTTTAAAATCTCGAAAGCAGTTCCCCAAGATCAAACAGCTATACTAATAGAGTCAACTAGGACGAAAATTCGTACCATGCCAAAAAGAAGAAAAAGAAACTTTTTGTAGATGTCAGACAAATAATAAATTCATAATTTCATTTGTTTTTCAACTTATGACCCTATTAAGAAACTGCAAGCTTATATGAGAGCAGTGAAGCTACCCATATCTATCAAAATTAATACCGGAATGCATTTAAAAATAAAGAAAGAAAGAAAAATAGAACAAAGAATCCAATTATTTAATGCATATAGATTATGGAATGGAATGATCAATCAATTAAGGATCTCTAGTTAAGCAAAAGGTTGAAAGACAGAGATACCATGAAACACAAAATGAGATAGAACTAGCTCTACAGGATATACAAATAATACAATTACTTGACATCCTCAAGAAACCCTGAGTTTTGCTTGAATTCCCTTGACATACAGCATACAGCATAATACAAGGTAAGTGATGACCTAGGGAGCATTGTAAAGATAGTAAAATAGAGCTAATACAAGAACCAATAACCTAGGGCAGTGGAAAAATGAAAAATATAGTTAATTTAACAAGAAATCATGTCAGTGCAAGTTAAGGCACATAAACCATCATGACCAATTAGTCAACAAATTGCTGCTGTTGTTATTTAAGAATGAAGAACCTCTACAAGATTTTCTCGTGATTTTTCCTACCATTCTAATGCTTATGGCAGTTATAAAGAAATTGCAATCAGGACGTTCTCAAGTCCAGCCTCCATGTAAATAGGCTTTGCCACGACTCATACAACAAGTTCCAATAATCCTTGAAATTAGCTTTTACACAAATGATAAGTGAAAAAACATGGTTTTGGCTTGCCATGTGTGGAGGGGAAAATTTCATCATTCGATGTACAAAACCTTTAACCCAAAAAACCATGATTATAATGACAACAAACAATTAAATACAGTAAAGAGTAAAGTAAGAGAAAAAAAAAATTAAAGCATTATGACAAGCACAACACAAAGTTTAATGGACTAGTGGTGGACAAACCTTTCAATTCCCCATTCTTTCCCTTCTCCTCAAGCAAATACACTAAGTCAACTATCCTCTTCTGCTCCGCAGCACTGAAAACCCCCGTGTGGAGCTCCAGCCCATCAAGAATGTTAACAATTCTCCCTTTAACTCTCTCCAAGCAGATATAATCAGTCTTCCTCTGAACGTTATTAAACCGGATGTACTCTCTTTGATCTCTTGAGAGCTCCGGCTTCGGCCTGTCCTTAGCTGCCATTATCACCTCTCCTGACAGCGCATGCCCATTTGATTCATTCTCTTCCTCAAGCTCATCTTCCTGCGCCATCTCAGCCCACGACATTCTCCGGCTTTCAACATGTGATGGGGAGCATGTCATTCCGCTTGTCAAGGTGGACTCACCAACAGGGTCCAACCACCCATTCGCCCCATCTTTCCAACTTTCCAGCAAATTTGTATCTGCCGTATCATTCATATCTGCCCCATCCTTCCAACTCCCCAGGGAATTGGAGTCGCAATTGTCCTGATTGTCACTAATCTCATTCAAATCCACATTATTTGAACTCAAAATCCCAACTCTCTCTTCTTTGTTCAAGATTTCTACATCGTCGGCAACTTCTACAATTATCCCAACAACACACAACCAAATTTTCCAATCAGATTACATAAGCACTCAACAAAACCGTTAATTTCTAAAAATTGAATACCAGCCGAAACCCTAACAATAGGGAGCGAATAACGAAGAAAACAGAACCAAAACGAAACATAAAAAACCCTTAATACAAACCAAACCCTAATATTCATAGGCAAATCATAAATTAAACAAAACCTTGTCATGGACATTAATATCAATTAAAGAACAGTGTGCGTGTGACACGTAAAAAGAGGGGTTTTTGTACCTGGATCAAGGGATCGAATGCGATCTGAGAGGGTTCGAGTGCAGCGGCCACAGACACCTCTGGAGAGGAAAGGAAGCCAAGTGGAGAGAAATTCCGACGCGATTCGCAAGTCGGTGGCGTTGTAGCTCATGAGGAACGGATCGTCCGTTCGAGTTCGCTGGCCGTTCATGGCGTCTTCTCCAACCAAGAAGTCAGAGAATCGGTGGTGGTCCGGTTGGTTACAGAGAATGGAGGGCACAAACTCTTCTTATGATTCTGTGCGTGGTGTGCGTGTGAGAGAGAGAGGACACAAAAGGCAATAGTTGGCGTTAAAAGAGATTGAACTTCCCCTCGGATATAATGATCATGCGTGGAGAAGACGCAAAAAGCAAGACGGTTTGGCTAATAAATAGTGATTATTTATTAATGAATTTCATGAATTTATAGTGATTAATGAATTTCATGAATTTATAGTGAACAAATCTTAAGCATGCATGTACAAATGTACAATAATGGTCACAAAAAATAACAAAAGAAAAAATTAAATATTTTTTTTCCCGCAAATTAAAGAATTAAATTTTATAAGTACTGCATAAAACTTTGATTTCAAAAATATTTTGAATCCATTACATGCAAAACTAGCTGCAAATTTTGATCAACTAACCCACGCCAAACCTAGCATTTTAAAAACTTAGCTCGCGTTGGGCTCAAGTCCTGAGAAATCTATCGCATCTCAGCCTTGCCATACCGCATGGGTTTCATGAGCTTTTCAGGTTTCTCGGTCATTTCAAATTTTAATAACATTCTAATAAATTAACATGAAAAAAAAAATTTAATATTATGTTCATTTATAAAATTAATATAAATGTGTGACAAAAATCAACCAAACCATACGTATTATATGATCTTATAACAATTATATGATTTCATATGATAAATTCATGATTGATGATAATATAAATAATTTAATTTTAAACATAAAAGTTCTAACTATTCTTATACTTTGGTTCTTTGGATTTTTGGAGTTCTTTTGATTACTATAACATTTGCCCAAATTTCGTCCAAAATAAATTTAAATTTTAAAATTTAAACCCAATCCCATCTCACAGTCTCAATGACCTTACCTGTTCCCGTAAAATTTTTGAGTAGGAATCGAGTTGCTCAGTTAGCCCACCCCTAGTTTAACCAAGAGCAACCGTCTCTGTTCTGCATTCGATAGTTTGTTTTAATGTGTTTGGGCAGGTCTGGGCTTTGTCACAAGTTTTTTCATTTTTGTATTGGGCTTTGCCATGTTTTAGTCTGGACTTTTTACTTGGGTTTTGGTCTCATAAACCCAGTTGTAACATTTTTTTCTATTAATATACCATTTGCTTTACCTTCTTTTTTTCCCCCAAAACATGTGATTAATGAAATTAAAAATTATAGGACATAATTAAAAACCTAGATTATGGATATTAATCATAAAATGATTTTCTTGAAAACTATTATGGAGAAAGGTGTTATTAATTTGATATAAGTGAAAAAAATTTGCACTAAAATTTGAATCTTAGTGTTGAAAATATTTGTAATACCCCGTAATTTATTAAAGAGTTTAGTGTATTTAAATTCAATTATGTGTGGATTCCTGTACCTATTATTGTGCATGCTTCATTGTTATATTAAGTTCATTAAATGGTGCATGTAAATTAATTGTGTATGTTAAAATAGTAAATTTATTCATTTAATTGTGCATGTATTATTATAATTAATTTTATTTGTTGATTATGTTTAATTAAGCAATATTAGTTAATTAGAATATTATATTTGTGTTATAAAGTATTATGATGATATAATATATTATTTTGTAATAACAATAATAATAATTATATTAGTTTAATAATAATAATAATAATAATATAATAATAATAATAATAAAAGTTTATTAATAATAATAATAATAGTTATAATAATAATAATAATAGTATTAAACCAATGTCATGATGAAATTTGAGATTAGGATAGGATTGCATCAATGTTTATGGGTGGAATTGAAGCCTTATGGTTGGGAGGATGGTTAGTTGATGAAAAAATAAGATATTTGTAATATTTATATTATATATTTTGTATATAAATTAACTAGCTTGCCTTAGAAGAAAATAAAGGGAGTTAGAAGCAAAGTATCAATTCTAGAGAGCTATTTTATAAGAGTGAAAGGAAAAGAGAAAGAGAAAGAAGCTTGGACCGGTGTAGGCAATTTTACCCGACTACGCGCAGACCGGCGGATTTATTTTAAATCCAAAAAGGCAAGTTATTATCTACTTTTCCCCTTTGAATTAATAAATTAATTGTTTAGCTTATTTTTATGCATAGAGCTAAGGTTAGGAGGTTAATAAATAATTAATTTTATTTTATTAAATTAATGGAATTTTAATTATATAGGATGGTATATATTTATTTAATGTCCTATGAAATTAATAATGGCTAAAAATAATTAAATAAGACTTTAGGGATTTTTCTAGAATTTTCTAGATTTTTCCGAGCATTTTCTGCAATTTCCGGCGAACTTCCGGCGAGTTTTCCGGTCGCCGGCAGTGGGGGAGACGACCGGAGTGATCCGGTGCGACGCGGCGCACCATAGGAGGGTGTACGCGCGCATCCTGGCCATTAATGGAGTCTGATTGATCCGGTGCATCGCGGTCCATGATACCGCGGTACACTCGGATCTGTGGGCGTTGGATGGAGGGAAGATAGGGTGAGATGATCCGGTGTGACGCGCATGTAGGAAATGTGATGCAGTCAACCAACCGGAGGACGCCACGTCAGCAGGAAGCCATCAACGCGCGCGTGGCAACGCGTGCGCGCGCATGGGACTCTCCAGACGCGCGTGGGAGCGCGTGGCTGATGCCAGACGCGCGTGGAGGCGCGTGGGAGAGTGGGGAAGGTTGGGCTGCGCGTGGGGAGGCTCTGGGAGGCGCGTGAGGGCGCGTGTGGGGTCCCTACAGCTGCTGGAAATTACCAGAATACCCCTAGGGCCTGTTTTGTAAATTCCAGAACCTTAAACTTGGATTTTTAGGTACTGTGTTGGTAATTACGGGTTTAACGGGCCACGAAATTATTATTTTTAACACCCGTTACTTATTCCTATGACCGATTAATCTTTTCTAAGCATTTATTGGCTCGTTCTCAGTACAGATACTAATGTGGTTTATTTAACGACATTGTTAAATATAAATAGTGTTATTATCGTATTAAATGGTATCAAACATTACTGTTAAATTAAATAAGGCCATGGTTTTAGTCAGATAAATTATCCATGATATCTTACGGGATGTTTATACTGTTAATCGTATATAAATCATGATTATTATGCTGTGTGCATTTCAGGGAATAAATGGACTGTTTATTATGTCGCATTTATATTATATGGATGTGTTGCCATATAGAACCATGTGAGCTGACTAATAAGTTTAGACTCATTTATACCTTATGCATTCGTTGCGATAGACAGATGTGTGGCTGTCGGGGTATGTGGTTTAATATTATTGGCATGTGTTGCCTAACTGACATACTTGGTATATTTATTAATATTATTGGCATGTGTTGCCTAAATTGACATTCTCGGTATCTTTATTAATATTGTTGGCATGTGTTGCCTAATTTATATGCTCAGTATATTCATCAGTACTTTGCGAGGTGTTATCACTGTGTAGTTCGTTATAGTCTGTGTTGTCAGTACCGTGCACCATGTATAATAGCTGATTTCCCGGGTAGGGAAAGGCGACACTTAACCACCTAGTGTGAGTCTAAGTGATCACCGTCTATTCTGGTTGAGGTCATGTTATACATCGGATAGTTCCCATAGGATGTATACAGATATAGTACTCATCCGATTCATAATGATTAATTTATTTGATTCTCTGATTTGGGTCATAGTAGAGAGGACTTGCTCGTGGGGTTGACCCACCATTGTTGTTATTTCAGGATACGGTCAGTATCCGTTTCAAGGCTGAGGTTAGCAGTGTGGGACCATCATCCGAACTCATCTACTCTTACGATCCAGTGCAGGGTAGAAGTTTTATGTAATACTTCAGTTTCAGTTTTTATTTACTTTTGACGTTGAACTCTCAGGGTTATATTTAGGGATCCCTGACGTAGGATTTCCAAGTTGTAATGAAGTACTGTATTAAATAAAGGATGGATGGATGTTGTATTATTTAATGTTTCTTTCCTGTCTAAATTCTTTTATTTCCATCATTTTGTATTCCATGCTTGTATATTGCCAATTGTTTTTGATATCCCTCGTTTTTCGTGTATAAGCCTGATCAACTTATGCATGGAAACTGTGGGGGTGTTACAATATTAGATAACATAAATTTTACAACTAAATTTATAGGATAGGTTAAGTTTCGATTAAAATAAATAAATTAAATGTATTGTTTAGTGAAAATTCTAATAATTATTTCTTGAGAATGAGACCTATTGATGGTTACTTCAATAGTCACCTAATCACCATATTGTTAAATTAAGTTGATAAATACTTTAAACATTTTTCTTCACACCGCGGCTTTGAGAAACCAGTCGGAATAATTTGTCTTGCACTTGTAGATGTTGTCTGTTTTGCATACTCTCCCCTCATTACTCACATTTTTGTTTGAAATACGCCAAATCTTAACAATTTATTCCCTAGGTGATGAAGACACCACAATCACCCATCTTGAGACCCATCGTCCTCTTTCGCCACGTGGCCTTGTGTTTGCCCCTATTTTTAGTTGAGAATTTACTCTGATACCATTAAGCTAATCACAAATTGAAAGGGTTGGAAATATCAGTGGCCCGAAAATAGGCAGGTTCACCCTAGTGTGTCTGATCATTAAGGTTCTTGTTAAAACAATTGATCCAGAAATTGTTGGAGATAACCAGACCTTCCACAAGGATGTCAACTTATTCAACGTGATAACCCAAACAAAATACAAACTTTGACTTTGAGGCGTCTATTAACTTTCCTTGATTATGTTATTTGCCCCACTCAAATTGAGTTTGGTAAGGTTTTGTAGCAAAACACTCCAAAAATACAATAAAGTCTGAATTCCTATAGTTAGCAATACTAAAAGAATTCTCTAAATACTCGTTGAATTAAATTGTTATGACTAGATACAACACAAAAAAAAAGAACAGAAAAACATGAATTCAGAATGTGCTTCACCGTCGTTATTTATAAATTTCCAAAAGTTGCAAACCAGAAGTCATCATCTGATATAGTCTCCATGCAAATAACACTTTAAGATTGTTGAAACTATTGATCCAAAAATTATTGGGGATAACCAGATCCAAGCACATTGATATCAACTTCTTCAACGTGATAACCCAAACAAAATATAGACTTTGAGGCATGTATTTACTTTCCTTAAAGTGTTATTTGCCCCACTCAAATTGAGTTTGCTAATGGGTTTTATAGCAAAACACTCCTAGGATACAACAAAGTCTTCGCCAACCTTAGGTCCAAAGGTCAAACCTAACAAATATAGAGTTTAACAAGTCCGTACAAATAGGAATAAAGCCTGTCAACTCCCAACTTGGGAACCAAGAAAGAAGTTTAGGGTAAAGTGTTAACTCCTATAAATAGGAGTTAAAGAGAGGGAAAAAGAAGATTGTTTGGAGTGTGAGAAAAACTTTTCAGTAATAAAAGCGAGAATCTCTTTCATATTCAAGAATATAAATTAGACTTCCTATTTAAGAAGAAATTTTTTTATCATAAATGTAAAAAAATAATAATAATAAGTTACTAATTAAAATTAATAAAGTCATAATTAAAACCTAATTAAAGAATAAGTTTATTTTTATTAAAATATTTGTAAGAGAGTGACCTTTTCAGAAGCTTGATCATTCAAATTAGAATAATGAAAACATATGATTTTCTAGGCAAGTAATTTATGAGAGTTAATCAATTTGCTTAGACTTTACTAGTAATAGAATATGCTATTTTTAGTCTCAATTACTAAATAGCCCTTTCATTGATTTGACTCAATTATAAAATACACCCACCATCCTAACACTTTTCTTTCTCTCTCTCTCAATTCGCTCGTGGGGGTGTTTATGCACGTTTTAAACAATGATGTACACAATTGTCTCCAATGGTCTAATTTGGTCACATGTTGTAATACGCGGCAAAATACTTTAGTCTTAAGTTAGTGCACGTGCTGGATTTGGAGCGCAATCATTGGACAATGGTACTACCAGTCACTCAAGTCCACTGTCAAGTGAGATCATCCGGACCCATAAGCACCAGATTTTCCCAGAAACCAAACATCATTACTGCTGATGAGAAAATTGTTATAAGTAATTCTAATTTTATTTATTTTTTTCCTGAAGAATTAAGTCAAATGACAAAAAAATTAAACGTGTGTTACTTAGCATAAAAAATTACTTTTTTTTAGACAAGGATGAAAGAAAAGACCATTGAAGAGGTCTTCATTGACTTCAATTTTTGATTTTTTTTTTTCTTTTTAATTCTATATTTGTCTGAACGTTTGTACCAATCACTGCTCCTAATCGCCACAAAACCAAAATAAAAAAATTAAAAATTATTTAAAATAAAAAAATCTAAGTTTGATAAATTATTGATTTATTTATTTATTTTTTTAACAAATTAGGGGTGAGGATTCAAATACCAACAGATCTAAGCAAGCAAATTAAATGATAGGTAGATTGGTAAAGAGAGAGTAATAAATAACCATTCTAACAAAATTTAAAATTCCATTTTCGGGAAAGAAATTAAAAGAAGAAAAACACTACAAGGTACAAACAGTTGTTAAAAATTATATATGTATATATATATATATATATACATATTTGGGTAAGTGATTTCTAAACTGGTTTGGAAAAATTATAGCCAGTAGACATAAATTTTTTTTTTTATTTTTAAAAAAAGCCAAAAAAAAAAAAAAAGCCACCTCGTCCTACAACTAGACACTGTGAACATTCTCAGTAGTAGCAGAATCAGATGAACCACCATTGCAATCCATAGTCACCATCCATTTCTGAACTTCATCAACTCCAATCACCTCCTCCCACATTCCCTTCCCCTCTCCGCTTCCCGATTCCATTCCACTCCTTTCCGAATTCCCTTCCTCTGACCCACTTTCTCGCAATGTGTAATCAGGGAAAGGAAAATTGAGCTTGGCTCTGGGCCCCCGGAAATCAATGGCGGCCTTGTCGTAAGCCCGCGCAGCCTCCTCCGCCGTATCGAACGTCCCAAGCCAGACCCGAGCTGCCCGCCGCGGATCCCGAATCTCGGCCGCCCACTTCCCCCACGGCCTCTGTCTCACTCCTCTGTAATTCTTCTTCTTCCTCTTCGTCACCGTCAAACCAGTCTTCTTTTTCTCTTCTTGAACTGGCGCGAAAAAGTTGCAGCCCAGACAGCCGTTGATTTTGCAGACCTGACACGTGTCCGGATCAGATAGCCGCAGGAATGTTTCGCAGTAATTGCCATCGGACATGTCATGACTCGAGTCTGCGGCGGAGGAGTCGCCGTTTATGACGTTCTTGAGGGCGGCGACCATGACGGAGAGTTCCTGGTCGTGGGTCATAGGCGACGGCGGCTGAGGTGGCGGAGCGCCGTCGTGTTTGGGTCGGTTGTATGGAGTTTGCATGTTGGGATTACTGTGGAGGTTTTGAGAAGAGGAGTTTGTTGTCTCTGTCTCAGGTGTTTGTGGTCTTAGAGAGAGAAAGTAGTGCGGATGGGTGGATTTATATACCGGAGTGGCTCGTCGACGTATGTGCGGATGCCAATTGGACACACACATCACACACGGGTTTGATAAGCTGTTTTATTGGCACGCGGGTATTTTGGATTCTGACGTGTCTTCTATCTGGGACCCACTACTTTTGCTGGTAAACCATCACTTTTTAGTAACCAAAAAATTGTTCCTAAATTAGTCATACTTGGTTATTATAATGCTGAATCATGGATGTCTAAATTAGTCATATTTGGATTTTTTTTTTTTTTGGTTGTTGTTAATTTTGAAATTATTTTATATCAGCGGTAATGATTTCTAAAAAATTCATCCATACCATACTTTATGACCATTAAATATAATTGCTATGTATTTTTTGATAACTAAATTTTTTATGTCCTCTGTTCGGGGATGATCTCTTGGTTACACACATATTGATAATAAGAGGAGATGGAGGCTTAAATGGGTAGCTTTTGTCATAAAAAAATATATGTTTTTCTTATTTATTCAATTACGTATAAATGGTACTAATGGTTCATATTTATTATTTGATGGAGTCAAAATCTCGTAATTTTGGGAAAATAAAGTTGACCAAAATGCTAACATGGTTAGTTTAAAATACTATTCAATTTTACAGAGGTGCCACTTTTAGGTACATAGATATCGCTTTTTTATATATGTAGGTGCCATTTTTTTTGCATTAGGTTATAAGTACCACTTTTGTTTTGAGCATAATGAAACCACTTTTATTCACATAGATACTACTTTTTCTGCACATATGCACCAATTTTTTGTGCAGCACAAAAAGTGATACCTGCATGCACAAAATGTGGTACCATGTGTCTAAATGTGGTACCTTTGTGAGGTTAAGTGTTTTTTTATGTTTTTAATTTTTTTGAAATTATGAGATTTTGATTCCATCAAATAATAAATATGGTCATTAGCACCATTTATATATAATAATTTCTTAATATTACGTAAATATAGGAAAAAATAGTAATTAATTATTTTTAAAGAGTTAGTGTGAAAAGATAGTCAATCCGGCATAGACGTTGGTGCTGACTTGGCACCTTACCTAAGCGTAGCGAGTGGAAAGGTTATGATGACCTGGCAATTCATGTACCTGGCAATTCATGTACACTCGAATTTGGACGGTAATGAGAACATGGCTTTTCATCTCTCAGAAAGGCAATAAGTGGCTTCCAAATGGCTTTTTATGGTGATAGGAGCCAAACGATCAAGAGCCAAACGTTTTGGTATGGGGGCCGCAAATTTTCTTTTTATCTTTTTATTTTTTAATTTTTAAAATCGATAAATACCACACTCCAAAAAAAATATATAATCTATATAATTTCTTTTTATTTTATTTACTTGTTTATGAAAAAAAAAAAATCAACTGAAAAAATAAGTTTTACAAATTTGTAAGGAAAAAAATTGATAAAAAATAATAAAATAATAAATTCGGGCCAACCCAAGCAGCACCCTACCATACCAGTTAGGGTTACAACTCGAACAGGTTGGAGGTACAACTCGAACCCAACATGTCATATGAAATGTTATCCCTAACTCAATTTTCAAACCCAATCTCAATTTTCAATCTTAACTATTCAACCGAACCAATTCATTTTTTTATTTTTAAACTCAAGTTGATATTTCGGATTACTTACATAACAAATTTCTAAAATGAGAATTTAATGTAATCATGAGTTGGTTTCAAATTAAATTACTCTTAAGAAAAAAATAAAATAAAATAAAACTTATTGCAAGTTTTTAATAAATTACAAAAAAAAAATTAATAAAAAAAATTTAATTCTCAAAATGTTAACATGTAAAATGCGATGAATATATATACTCCGTATATAATAGAAGAAGGTGAATGGAAGGAACGATGGTGATGCAAGTTGGGACAAATAAACGGACGTTCCCTATCATCCGCTGACTATTTCTATCTGTTCTATGTTTGACTTTTGCTTTTTTAATATAGGAAATCCTTTTAACCATTTTGGGTCGTACTCGTTATTGTCCTTTGACACATTTATTCTTGTCCATACGCGGTACCGGGACAGCATCAACATGCTGTTTAGAAGTCTCTATTGTCTGATGTCCGCTAATTGTCCACAAATGTATGTGCTTTGTACCATCTGACACAGGGAGGCTCATGAGACAAATTGAAAGACAATAAAATGGGTACACGTGTAAGTTTACGATTCCTGTAAAAGGTCTTACGTATTTATGTGCAAATAAGAATTACGTTTCCGTGACACCGTGTCATTTCTCGGTCGCATAACCCGAATATATTCCGACCCATTCTTAATTTTAAAAAGAAAAGTCACTTTACATCGAACTGAATTTTACAATTACAAAGAATCAGGTCTAAGAAATTCGATGCATCATTATTCATTCTTAATATTCGGACTAATTTTGAATTACTCAAATTAGACTAGGAATTAGTCTTAAATAGTTAATAGTTAATACTAAAATTAATAATATAGATTGAGTTTGAATTCTGATTTAAATTGACCAATAATTGTCCAAGTCCCGCCCCTATGGATCCAAATTCGATTCTCCTCTCTTACTACCTATCACTATTAACTAACCATTGTCATTGTCAGGATAAAATAAATTAAAAAAAAAATAAAAAATAAGAAAAAAGAAAAGAAAAAGAAATGATGAATATTGAGGGGTTTGTGTTATCATCGGGTCCTGTAATTAATATAAGGAGCATTTATAAAAGAAAAAGGTCAATTAAAAGAACGATGCCGATGGAACAAAGAATCAGACGGTCCCTATCATCCGTTGACCTTTCTAGTTGTTCTTCGTTTGGTATTTTTTTTTTTTTTTTTTTTTAAATTAATTCCCGCAATCATTTTTGACCATTTTACCTTGTACGGATCTATTGTCCATTGATACATTTAGGTTCGTAAAATATTTTTTTGCATTTTTTAGTATTTAGTTGTCGTAAAATATTTGGAAAAAAAAAAAAATAACAAAATAATTTATTCATTAATGTTTGGCAAGTTATGTTACACGTCTCATTCAATGAATCGACCTCGATCTCAATTTAAACCTTTGCCAAATACCGAAAAATAAAATATATATATATATATATATATATATATATATATATATATATATTACTTTTTTAAAAAAATAGCCATTGTCAAAATAAAATAAATTAAAAAAAAAGAGAGAATAAAGTAAAAGAAAAAGAAAGAAAGATGGAAAGGATGAATATTGAGGGGTTTGTCATTTGTGTTATCAACTTATCTTTAGTTGTGTCATGTAATTTATATAAAGGGTTAATTTCATTATCACTTAGTTCCACAGTTTTCATTAAAAATATGTAAAAGACAATTTTATCCCTAAATACCCTTTGACTTGATTAAGAGGACTCTCTAACATAAAATAAAAATAATAATAATAAAAAAAATAAATTAAGTAAAAAGACTACAATACCCCTAAATACACTACAAATTTACGATTATATATATATATATATATATACACACACTGAGCAGGAATGGACATTTTGGTTGGTGAGAGATCACTCAAACTTCAGACGCAAGGTGGGCTAAAGGTGAGCAGTGTTTGGCTGTTGTGCAGTCTTACAATTCCTAATACCATGGTTTGCGCCTCAGATCTGTATATACACACATTACACACAGAGACATATATAAATACATATATATATGTAGATATACACACAGATATCCGCCACCGCCACCGCCACCGCCATCGCCACCGCCATCGCCATCGCCGTCGCGGCCGCCGTCCATACAATCCCAACCCATCGCCAATCGTCGCCGCCACCACTCACACAATCCCAACACCCATCCCAATCTCTCCTCCTCCTTCACCACATAGAGTGATTGTTGTTGTTGGCAAAAACAAATACTACAATCAGACCAAATTCCATCAAAATCCAAGCATAATGCAGAGCAGAATTTTTTATTTTTTTTAGTTTGTATAGCTGAAAACCGACAAATCAAGATTGTTGTTCATTTGGTTTCCAGAAATTAATAATCTAAATTTCTTGAAAACTGAGAGAAACAAAGAGATTTAAAAAAAACTGATTATGGATCAAAAGAGTTGATATTCTTGTTTTTTTCTTCTCTTTGTTTAAACTGATTACATATCAAATCAGGATTGTTCTTCATTTGGGTTTATAGAAACATATATACGTGTCTATATATATCTGGTATATCTATGTAATTTATAAATTTATAAAATTTTAGGATATTTTAATCTTTTAATCCAATTATTTAGGCAAAGTCAAAGAATATATAAGTTATTTTATATCGTGTCAAAATTGTTTAGCTAATTATTGGGGTGTGAGTGAAAAAAGAAACAAAAATTTGTAATGTAAGAAGTGATGGTTATTCTTGAAAAATATTTGAGGGTGAGGGGTGTCAGTGTAATTCTAACATATTTTTATAAAAGAAATAGGTCAATGAAAAGAATGACGCTGATGGAACCAAGAATCAAACGGTCCCTATCATCCGTTGACCTTTCTAATTATTCTCTTTTGACTTTTTTTAATTATTTTTTTATTCCAAAAATCATTTTTGACCATTTTGCATTGTACACCTTTATTGTCCATGGACACATTTAGGCTCGTAAAATATTTTTATTTATTTATTTATTTCATTTGTTGGTGTTCAGTTATAGTAAAATATTTATAAATAATAAAATATTAAAATTTAACAAAAATAACTTATTCATCAATTTTCAATAAGCAATGTCACACATCCCATCTAATAAATTTGACCTCAATTTTGACCTAATCCTTTGTCAAATACCAAAAAATAAAAGTAAAAGAAACTATTTTACCTTTGGACTTCGTTTGTTTGGACGTAAAATATTTTTCAAAAAATATTTTTTCATTTTCTAGTGTTTGATTGTCGTAAAATATTTACGAAGAAAAAAAATATTAAAATTTAACAAAAATAACTTATTCATTAATTTTTGACAAGTTATTTTACATGCCTCGATAAACTCAACTTCAACCTCGAAGTAAACCTTTCAAACACCAACAAAATAAAAATAAAATAATATTTTACTTGAAATATTTTTCAAAAAAAAAAATTTACATCAAAACAAACAGAGAAAAAATTATTTTATAAAGAAAATATTTTACTTTGTTTGACCAATGTAAAGCCGCGCTGTTTCAGGACATCAACATGCCCGGAAATATGCTTTGGAGGCCCTACTAACTATTAATCAGAATATGGGACCTAATATTTAGCTCTTCTTTTTCTTTGGGCTGGTTTTGTAAGTTGACCTCTTCGTCCTTACGTTTCATGTTTCAACCACTTTTTGTGTGTCCACACCAAGTTGGTTCATCTTCAACTATCAAATTAAGAAAAAAACATGAAATTAAAGGGTTCTGATTTCAAACTCCTGATACAAAAAATGGGGCATTAGAAAGGCTAATCCTGCAAGGTATTGTGGACTTAAATGCTTCCATACAATGTATGCACACCGATCATTCTGAAAAAGTGCCTAAACAGCCAATGATTCAGCACATCAATAATTATAATTACTGCAGTCTAGAGTACTGCCTCACTTTTCAAAGTCGAGAAGATCAAGAGTTTAAGTTCTCGAGATAAATGTGTGTGTGAGTACGTTTTTTGCCAAGGTGTAAAATCATTATAATTATTTGTCACTCTCCTTTACAGTTAGATAAGAGTGACATCACCAAGAACCGTAGTGTTGTATTTCATGTACATTAGAGTGGAAGTCGAGATTTCAAATCCTCACACAAAAAACAGTGTCATTTGAGAAGCCAAACCACACACAAATGAAGAAGAAGAAGACACAGTGGGGGATCACAGAGGGCATAACAAAAATAAATAAATCTTATCCCAACTATTTTGAATAGATAAGGCAGGAAAAAAAAAATGAGTAACTATAGTTTGCTCCATTCATTTTCCTACAAGGATCATCTGTTTACCCAAAATGAAGTATCATCTGTTACCCCCAAAAGAACAATGGATCGTCGAGAAATCAATTATACAACAAGAACCTATTTCTTTTATACACTAAAGTAATCACGAAGGGGAATACTATACGGTCCTACCTCCTTTTTCTATCCGAGAGAGAAATCTTACCAGGATTAACACCGCCAATGAGAACAAAACTTTGAGCTCACAAGCCTACAAAATAAGGCCAAAAAGATCTTCCCGGGGCTTACATATTACAAGAAGAAAATTATTTGAGCTGAATCTTCGATCTAGTCATCATCATCCTCCGAATCTGCATTTTGGTTGTAAGAAGTTGGTAAATGCTTACCAATATCAGATAAAGATGCTGAAAACCAATAGAACAAAGAGAATGCAGCAACAATTCTGTTATGCTATTCATAGTATTGTTATGAGAAGGGCCTTGGCGCATCCATTGTGACTGGTTAAAAACGGAAAACAGCCTCTCCACATGCGGAGGTAAGGTTGTGCGCATCTGACCATCCCCAGACCCCGCAATGTTGGGAGCCTCGTGCATTGGCCTCATAGCCTTACATTTTTATAACTCTTTTTCTTATTATAAAAATAAAAAAGGTTAAAATACAGCATTTCAACATGTGTGTGTGAGAGAGAGAGCAGTTGACGCAGCATAAAATCAGTAAAGTTGATATTTTGTTTAGAACTGGAAAATGAATCTTAAATTCAGTTATGAATTTATAAAATGCTTACCAGATCGTATATCTTCTCCAACTTGTCCTCTATTTTGCAGCTGTCTCTTGATCATTGAGCATATGAGAATCCACCAATATATGTGGAAAACAAGCAGGGTCAATAGCATCGTATTGAAAACATAGTATATTATCATGGGATACACTTCTGACAGCCTCAAGAAGTCACGCATATAGTAGCTGAGAAATGCCAACCATACAAAGGAATATGTGAAAGCAAGCACGATTTGTTAAAGGTTACTGAAACGAGACATCTGCTTGGAGGACAAACCTTGTGGATCTTATTATCCAAAACGGAAAAATTATTAGCCTTAGTATAAGCCATGAAATAGCAAACAGTCCAAAGCACACACTTGCTCCAAGCTCCTTCTCAGAATATTTGAAAACTTTAGCAGCTTCCATAAAAACATCACTTCCATCATGCAGTGCAAGGATAACCGAACCAATACGGAAGAATCTGTAATATGGATAATTAATTAATTTCTCCCCAAGAAAATATCACTAATTGTATTTTGACATCTATTGAACTTAAGCCCGAACAAGAAAATACTACTATGCCATGAGACCATTGAGTAATCATCCCAAATTTTGGCAGACCAAGCATATATGGACATAAAAAAACAACACAAATGGTCTTCAATCAAAAACTCTTACCAATTACCATATCCAACAGAGAAACTATTATTGTGGAGAACAATCTAAAATTTTCAGACTTCGAGTAAATCACTACAGTCATAAATTTAACCATTATAAAATCTAAGACAAACAAGAGTGATTAGCGCAACGATATAGAAAGGAGATACCTTTGAATTCTCCCAAGGATCAAAATATATACGTGTTATTCACAAAATGGAACCAAATACTGGATCCATGGTTTAGAAGTTTGAGGCTAAACACTCAATACCCTTAAAATGCTTCGTTTCATTAAGAAACCAGGATTAAATGCTAAAAAGAAACTGGATGATGCAGGATATATACCCTAAAGGTCTTCAACACTGAAATTTCCAAAATAGGTACTTCTATACATATACATTTTTAAGTCAGCGGTATCTTTACTTCCGTGCTTTAGGTTGTTTCATATATTCAACTCTTTCAGAATAAACTCATAAAATAAGGATTTAACAAAAAACAACTAAACTGGAAATGAGGAACCAGTTCTTCCATATCGAGCCTTGCATTGAGTTCAATTTTTCAACTTTTCTGTGGAGAAAATAAATTAGAAATTATTCAGGAAAAAAATAAATAAATTAGAAATCTGTCTTATTCTAGATTTGAGGCACTTCTTGGATTCACTTTGAAGTTGAAGGTTTCTTTCTTTACATCTAAAATTAAAAACTTAATCTTCAAAAGATTGCTTTTAATTTAATTAGAGTAAATTTACAACGAGATTTGCATGAATAATTATTATTGATTGATCATATCATTAAAACTTTAATCCCATAACATAAAAAAAAAACTTTACAATTACAAAATCTGTTACATCGACATTCAAAACAATGTAATGGTCTAAAAATTGTAAATGACCAACTAATGACTGATAAAAATGTTTACTGTTTAGATCATACTATCTTTAGAATATTAAACCACCTCTTTCTTCACATTTGTGATACATACAAGGACCCCTCATATTATACATGGCAATCTGAATCTTAATAATGTGACTGGTTACTTTTACCATTTTACGTAATTAGTGCTTTGACAATTTTATATAATTAATTAGTACCAAGAGATGTATTGATTTACATTTCTATTCAAATGACGTTATTAAAATTTTCAATTGCATCTTATAGTATTGATCATCAATAAGTGATTTTTATTAGATTTCTAAAAGCATTTATTGAGGTTATCACAAGCTTCTTAGCATTTATAAGCAAACTTGTTTGCCTCTACAATATTGTAACGCCAGGTGAGAGGATGCATACATAAGCAATATACTATATTCACCAATATTTGAACTTAGGGCCACACTTAAGAGGCCCTCTTGAAGTTTCAAGAATTTCCTGAAAATGTTTCTATAAAACATTGAATACCTATCCCCTGTTTGAAGCACTATGACATGTTTCTACTGTTTTCTACTAACTTGTTCGGATCAAAATTCACATCCAAATAAAATTAAATTAACAGTTCAGAGAGTTGGCAATTACATAAGGAAGTAATTATAGAAACTGCAACTCCATTGGAAAATTGTCAAGTCTAGTGCTTATGTGCCCTTAAAAATTTGAAGTCCAAAAAAGTCACTGAAGTCATAGGTGTGCCAAATCATATTAAATATTTGAATTTTATAGCTTAAGCATTGCAAGCAAGTAGTGGGAGGAAGTCAGAAACAGGTTCAGGTCTGAGAAAGGGAGAAACTTAGTCCTAAGGGATTCTGAAGTTCTGGTCTGTCAGAAGCATGCAAACAGATATGTGTGTGAACATCTAGAATCATCATTATCGACCACACAGAAATAACCAATTTTTATACTAACAAACTGAGCGTCACAGCAGTTGGTTGTTGTGGGGAGGGATTAGAACCCCCTACACTGGTTCCTAGCCACATGCTCAAATCCTCTGAGCTACAAAGCCAGCCCGGTCTCCACTGGATCTGTTCCTGGGAGTAACCAATCCTCTTACCCAGCCATTTCGGGTTAAAAAAATGTGGAAGCGCTTTTCTTTTTAACTAATTTGCATTTCGGAAGAGTCAGTTTAAGTTTGCCTTGATAAGAATTTTGCAAATTTTACAAGTAACAAAGATACAAGTGCAGATTTGCGGTTTTCGAGTGGATTCAATATTTTGAGCGCCAGGGGTTTGTGCTTTTCCAAATTCAGGATTCATGCTACACCAACAATTAAAGAGGAGGGGAGGAGTTTAAGCTCCGGCGTGGACAAAGAGTGTGTGTGAGTACTTACCTGACCGGGGGGTAAAAAATGAATTAAAGAGTGACTGACAGATCTGGGCAGCAGTAGAAAAATACTAGCAAACTAAACCAACAATGGGGATGCAGCAAAAGCCATTACACGAGCTTCGCATAAATATGAAACAGCACGGAAAGAGTTTTAGGAGTCTCTGACATTATCTATTGTAGCACTGACTGGCTCAAATTTCACAGAAACAAATACAGAAGTGTGAAGTAAATAACTAAAGAAATAAAACTACAAAGGTACCTTGAAATGTATGAATAGCCAATCAGGAAAACAGTGATTACATGATGAGACATCATTACAGAGAAATCCTTCCTTCGAGTTTCCCACATGAGGAGGGCAACAATGCTGTATGCATAGAATCCACATTGACAAATGTAGTATAGCCTTACGGGAGGCCTGAAATGAAAATTTTGAAATGAAGACTGTGAGTTAAGAACTCTGTATGAATTGAAGAATCCTAGAGCTAAACATTTAAACGAAAAGTTGTTGCAGGCATATCGTAAGGAGAGCTAAGCTAAAACATGTTTCGAGTTCAACAATCTCAAAGTTATCCATTTTGGGAAACTCAAAATAATATCCCAACAAAGGACCATACCATGTCTCCATTTAAGACAGTGACAGAGAGAGTATCAGAAGGAAGCAATATTTTATCAGAAAAAGAGTTCTAAATTTGTGGAGAGGGTGCAAAAAAACCTTCATAGACAGCCATATCTAGAATTTAGGGTAAATTGCATAAAACCTCCCTAAAGTATCACCCGTATGCAAATAACCCCCTGAACTAATGGAAATACACACTTAAACAACACGGCGTCAAACAACCGTTAACGGAAATTTGAAGTTATGGTTTTTGCCCATTATGTAAATGATACCGTTTTAAAGCTTATGAAAACGCAATCTTATTAGTGCAATCTTTTCGTGTTATCAAAAGTAGTACCTTTTGGTTTTGCTCTGACAAACAACAACAACAACAACAGGCTTTCTATCACACCTTTTAACAAACATTTAGAATCCCAATTATCTTTTAAGAACCAGAAAAACCTCAAAATACTTCACTCCATTTTTCCTCCTCTCATACAGTAAAACATAATAAGAGCATCTTATGCAGTGTCATAGTAGAAATCTGGAAAGAGAGACGATAAGAAGGATTAGTTCTATCAGAAACTTAATGCAATGGTTTATCAAATGCTGATGTCGCTTGTACAGTAAAGCTTAGCATACGAAGGATTAGCAAGTGTCAAACTAACAGTACATTAAGTGAACATTCAAGAAATGAGATTTCTCTTTCAAACAGGTGGTCAAAAAGTCCAACCATATCTATTACTCACGTCAAATCTTGATTTGGCCAGCCTCTAAAATGCTCTTTGATATCTCTGAACCATGGCTCGTGGTAGATAAATGTCAAAATGCATGCTTCAACAATGGCATAATACGTTAGCTTCCACATAGACTCCACACATTTTACAAGCTTTGCCTGTGTATCCTTATTAATCTTCAATGGAAGGGCTCCACCACTCAACAAGAAAACGGCCAACCTCTGTAAAAAAGGTAACCAATAATATGGTAAGATATATGGTAAAAAATGAGAAAATTCAAGAGTTTAAGTTATGAGAAGGAAAATATTATATGGACTTTGCTTTCTTGATTAGATGTAATCATATAAATAACACAAAACATTGTTCTTTGCTACAGTGAGTCTTAGTAGAGGCGTACAGTTACATCAATATAAAGGGAGGAAAAGGTTCAAAATGATTACATTAAGGGCTGCCTAAGTATGTTACTAAAATCCAGCCTTTTGAAATCCAAAATATAAAAATGAACAAAATTTGAAAAATGTGGCAGATTTAAGTATTAATTTTAAATGGCCAGTTTTTGGAAGATCCTTAAAGTTTAGTTCTCAGAATCCTCTGCCAAATGTGTTTTATTGTCATCTTAAATTTCCAGTTTCTGAAAACCATTAAATGGTGTGCATGCAGACTTAAAAAGGAAATTGAACAGGCCCAAACTCAATCTAATTATGGTTTTGTGCTCTGTCACTGTGAGTTTCACTGGAAAAATTCATAGCCAAGAAAGGTAGAACTCAAATAAATACCGCAACTAAATCATCTGTTACATAATTTTCAATAAACATGCACAAATGAATAAAGATGTCCCTATACAAGGAAGAATATTTTCTTAATGCATTCCGATGTATGTACGAGATGCCCTTAGATGTAGAACCCAAGTTTCAGTTGCTATTTACAGTCCTATAGACCTCATAAGTTCTTTTAGCAACACAATGTGATTCTATGATAAGCCTATGCAAATTCAGCATTACAGAATTGAGTGTCTTTATATGTTAAGAAGTGTAAATACTCTAATATAAGTAAATTTTTGTGGAACTGCAAGATGTGGATTTCCGCGAGTAACTCTCAACTGTTCAAGCTTCTACGACAGATTCTTGTTTACATTCTAGAGTCTGATCTTCTTTCTTGCAAACTTGACTTAGTGTTGTTCAAGTGACAGAGCTTCTTACAACATTTTGTGTATTTATGATTATACAGGAATATAAATAGAGTTATAGAGTCAGCTTAGCATTTAAAGCATAAATAAATGAGCACAAATATGAAAACTTCTAGTTACTATAAAAGTCCAATTCAAGATTTATACAACTCCAATTCAAGATTTAAGAACTGACCAGAGTAAACATATAGTTACAATTTTAGCTTAGCATTTAAAGCATATATATATGAGCACAAATATAAAAAAATTCTAGTTATTATAGAACTCCAATTCAAGATTTATACAACTTTAATTCCATCTTTAAGAACTGAAAAGACTAAACATATATAAATGAACACAAACATCAAAACTTCCAAGGCCCTCAGTTATTATACAACTCCAATTCCAATTCAAGATTCAAGAAACAACAAGAGTAAACAAAACCTATACATGATGTTGCAGTATTGAATCAAACTGAAGAGATATAGCGAGATCTTACACGAAAGATGAATCTATCAAGCAAGAACCTCGCAGCAACAAAAAAGAATGCGAAGTATATGGCGACGATGAAATGCGAAGCGCTTGGAACGCTATCGTGACTCCAGATCGAGTCCATGAGAGAATTGGAAACTCAGAAATTCAGAGAAATGCCATCAACGGACCGATCCAGGGCTAAGTTGGAACTTCCTTTCCAGAATTAGCAAAAACCACGAGAGTATACGAATCGAATGATATATATTTGCCCTAATTTTCAGTGAATTGTAGAGAGAGAAGACTTGGAGCAGAGCTGGTTGACAAATAGAGTCTAGAGAGAGAGAGATAGATAAGAGAGGGAAACGGAAATAAGGGGGATGGGCGTGTTTTTGAGTGTATTGTGGAGGCTTGCAAGAATATGACTTAACCCCACAAATTATGGGACCATGTCTGGCTACGAACAAGTAATATTCCAATTCTCAATGGCACACAATAACCGATTTCAGAAAGGATTTTTCGTTTTATTATTTATTAATTTATTATTTATTATTATTTATTTTTTTGTTATAAGTGATGGTGATCTGAGGTCTTTTGTTTTATTATTTATTAATTTATTATTATTTATTTTTTGTTATCAATGATGGTGATGTGAGGTCTTTTGTTTTCTTATTTATTAATTTATTAATTTTTATTATTTATTTTTTGTTATCGACGACGACGACGACGACGACGATAATGATGATGTGAGGTCTTTTAGAATAATTTATAATTTATCACTAAACACATCTAATCCTATCATGCCATAAATATCGGACAATTACTAAAAAAAAAAAAATCTAAAATGACCTTAAGGAGATTTGAACATCCACCCCTAGTTATGAGGTGATTTTTATGTATAAGTTAAAAACCACACATTCCTGATAGAAATAAAATAGAGAATGTGCGAGTACCAAGATTACACCATCTAAGTTAATATCAATCAATAAAAGGAATAATTAATTTTAAAAAAGGTTTTGTTTGCACCAAATAAATGCATTGGATGAGTTTTGAGAATTATTTATTTAATTTTTTATTATTATTAATTTTTTATAGAGTCTTTCATTGGAGGAGAGTAGAATTCTCTTTGGTGCACTGCAAATGGTAATGCCAGTGCAGAATTTTTTATAATTTATTATAGATTACTGTTAAGGGTTCAAGTTTTATTAAAGGTAAAAAGATGTGAGAGAAATTTTTTATTATTTCTTGTTAAAAGAAAAGAAATCTAGGTGAAAGAATCATCAAATGCATTTATTTTCCAAAGTTGTCCCATTTGAGATACTAAAAAGAAAAGAAAATCATTATTTTCCTTATTTTGTTTTCTCCTAACTAATTTTATTATTGATTTCTTTTTCCTCAAACTTATTCCCTCCTACTCGTGAACATCTCAACAGTTTTAAAAGCTACGGACGGGCAGGACACTGATTCAAAGGTGAGAATTTTAGTCGGAGAAAAGAGGACCCGCCCTTACCATCATTTGAAGACGCTAATCTCTCTGATTTTTCAATTTTTTGTTCAAGTTATTATTTATATATATAGTTGGTAGATTTTGGTAATTAAATTGAAAGTAAAAAATATTTTTTGTAAATCTGATGCATAAAGTGGAGAGAGGGCACTTCACCGACCAAGGGTGAGCTTCCTTTTTGTCTCTTTCAAATCCGCCAAAATTATCCTAAATCTGTCGCGAATTGAGGGAGACAACTTGTACTCAACGGTAACTCAGCTGTGCAAGAGGGTTGGTTTGGCTTGATTTGTGTTGAAGCATGCACTCATGTGCAATGTGTGTACTATTTCGTATACATTGTTGAATTGTGACCATTCAGTCACGCGGTATTAACTGTGATTACAAATTTAGACATATATTGATATAAATTAGTTGAATCGTTTGATTTATAAAAGTGTATAACGATATCGGAATATTTGAAAAATGATTACCAACAAATTGATACGTCGTGCATTTTGATACGGTGAACCATGATTGTGACTAGAATATGTTGTCGACTTAGGTTGGCGTTCTGACTCAAATACCGCATTTGAGAAGGAAAAAAATGTATTTGTTTGTAGATTTTGGGATCAAATTCTAATTTCTATGTGTACAATGATTATAGGTTTGAGGGGGAAAATAATTAAAATTGAAATGAAGTGAGAAGAAAGATATTATAGACTTAAATGACTTGTAATTTCCGTGTCTTAAGTAATGAATTTTTTACATATATAAGTTGAACTATATTAAGGTGCTTTTTGATAAAACTGAAAATTAAGCATTGAAAATTTTAAGTGCTGAAACTTTAAGTGCTGAATGTATTAATTTGAAAACCTGTTTGATTACATTTTAATTTTAAGTACTGAATTCATTAAAATTGTTTATTATATACAAAAGCTGAAGTCTGAAAGTTGTACATATTACATGTTTAACCTCAATATCTGATACTCATAACAGTTTTATATTTATAATACAAAAATATTAATAAAACAACCACATCCACTCAATGAAATAAATAAATATGAAAATTTAAATATATGGATTTTGTATTACATAATATTTATGTATGGTATCGAGAAGGGTATTACAAATATTAAAGAAAGTAAAATTTAAAATATATGAGTTTTAGATTGAATAATATTTAGGTAGGATATTGAAAAGGGTGTTACAAAAATTAAAGAAAATACTTGAAAAAGAATTCTTATTTAGGAATAAAATTCTATTATATAAATAATTGATGGAAAATTTAAATCTATGAGTTTTGGATTACATAATATTTATGTAGGTATGGTGTTACAGAAAGTAAAGAAAGTAAAATTTAAAATATATGTGCTTTGAATTACTTAATATTTATATAGGGTTTAAAAATGATATGAGTATAAAAATAATGTTAAAAATATTAAAGAAAGTGCGTGAAATTGAATAGAATTCTGTTATATAAATAATTTTTTTCTATAGTGAATCAATATAAATAGTAACCAAAAGGCTATATACGTGTTTAAAATATATTAGGTAGAATTATGTTTTTATTTTTTTTGAAATTTGTTACATGTAATTCATTTTCATTAGAGAAATCGCAGAGAGAAACCCTAAAAGAGAGAACACAATTATATGAGGGTAGAGTAGTCATTAAAAAGTTATTTTTTAAACCCAACTACTTACCGTCTTCTATGATAATCGATAAGTAACCTTCCCCATGCTTAAATTTTTGGCCTTTTTTAAACTGTACTTACCATGTTAAGCGGTATTCTAACATTTTATCAAACAAACTTGTTTTTAAAAATCATTTACCGTGTTCTGCATTCAACGTTGAATTTTATCAAACAATCTTTGCATTTTATTTGGTGTGTGATTTTTCTTTTATATTTATTGTGTTTATGCTTTGCCTTGTGTAAGAATTTTAATTTTCTCTCCTTTTATCTTTCTTTTTCTTCATTGATAGGACAAAAATAGAACTGGACAGTTTTTTACAGTTTAGTAACTTTTGAAATATTCCTATTTTCTGTACTTCAAGAATGGAACCTGTAACGACCCGAACCCGTGGGTTCGGACCGTTACCTGGGTCCTTATCCTGACCCGAGGTCACCTAGGTCACACCGTCAATTTTTTGGGTCCTTAACCATCACACAAGGCAATCCAAGGTTCAAAATAATTAAATGTCATGCCGTGAATGCAATGTTATGCATGTCACTCCCCATTTTCAGGAAAATCCATCACTTCGCAAACTGTTAATATAACCCGCCCTTTGGTGACTCCGCAGTAACACGAGAGAAGGATTAGCTACTGTCCCTGACCTTTGGTACCCCGCAGTGTCATTTTGGGCATAGATAGCTCAACCATGTTAGGGCAATTTCCCTAATTCCCTCTAGGCTATATTAACACACCGGCCCTTTGGTGACTCCGCGGCAACCGGGTTTTCTCAAAACCGTTTAATCAAAATTTCTCCCTAAAATCCCCTTTCACTTTTATTTCAAAACACTTTCCCTTTTCTTTCATGCCCAATGTCAAGAAATGCATGTCATGTACTTCTCCAATAATATTAGCATAAAAGAAATTTACACTACACAATTTAACATGCTCCTTCCTAGCATCTTCTTGAAAATTAATAAACACTGTAGGCATGTAAATTAACATCTAAGCATGTTTTCACATAATTTCATCAACACATACAAGTATAAATTCCAAATACAACAAATATATCATTCTCAAGACAATTAACTTAAAATTAAGCATGCTTTGCAACAATTAAAGAGAGATGACTCATAGAAGAACAAGAAAAGTGTGAATTAAGAACTCCTACCTCAAGATTGTGCAAAACCCCCAATTTTACACTTCGAACCCTAGGATTAGAGGTCCTCCAAATGGTGGCCAAATGAAAATTGGCTCCGATCAATTCGAAGCCCTCGATGCGCTCTTTAATTTGCCGCAAACGGCATACAAAATCTCCAAATAGTGAGAGAGAGATCTAAAGTTGAAGTTGTAGAAAAAGAAAAAGAAAAAAGAGAATTGGGAAGGTGAAAGAGAGACCTGTGGGAGAGATAGAGAGAATTGAGATCCAAAGTGGTCTTTAGACCACTTAAATGGGGTGAGGTGGGTTCCACCAAATTTTATTTTCTTTTCCCTTTTCTTTTGCTTTTAATTTTCACCACATACACACATAATTACACATATGCACATACTAATTTCAACCACATAAAATTCATTAAACAAAATGCATGAAATACTAATGGACCCAACTAAAATCCCTATACACAACAGTACCAGTAACAGGTCCTACACGGGTCCGTTCGGTCCGAAAACTGAAAAATGCACAAATGATCACCCTTACATTTCAAAGAATCCTGGACTCAATGAAATGTCCCAAACAACTCACAAACACAACCGGTACACCCTGTAGTGTCCGGTACGCAAAACGATAAAAAACGGAAATGCCCTTGCGGCGTTAAAATTTCCAAAAAAGAAAAATGTCGAAAATTGGAAACATCACAATCTCCCCAACTTAAAAGGATTTCGTCCCCGAAATCAAGCCATACCTGGGGAAGAAAATAATGTTGGATACTTGCAGCGAACTTCCTGCTCAAGCTCCCAAGTAGCCTCATCGACTCCGTAGTGCTTCCAAAGAACTTTTACTAACGGTATCGTCTTGTCCTTTAACACTTTCTGCCGTGTGTCAATGATCTGAACTAGTCCCTCTTCATAGGAGACATCCTCATCAATATTCACATCAACCCAATCCAAAACATGAGATGGATCTGGTTCATACTTCCGTAGCATCGACACATGAAAAACATTGTGAACCCTGTCCATCTACGGTGGCAAAGCAAGTCTGTAGGCAACATCTCCTACACGGTCCAAAATCTCAAACGGTCCGATGAACCGTGGCGACAACTTACCACTTTTCCCGAATCTTATCAATCCTTTTCGTGGAGAAACTCGTAGAAAAACATGGTTTCCCACCTTAAAAGATAGCGGTCGTCTCCGCTTGTCTGCATAGCTCTTCTGTCGACTCTGAGCTGTGAGCAATCTCTGTCTGATCAATTTAATCTTCTCAGTGGTCTCGAGTACAATGTCGGGTCCTAAGGTGGCTGTCTCGCCCACCTCAGTCCAACAAACTGGAGGCCTACAAGGTCTGCCATACAACGCCTCAAATGGAGCCATCTCGATGCTTGCCTGGTAACTGTTGTTGTAGGCAAATTCAATAAGTGGAAGGTGATCCTCCCAACTACCTCCCAAATCAATTACATATGCTCAAAGCATATCCTCCAAGATCTGGATGGTACGCTCCGACTGGCCGTCTGTCTGTGGACGGAATGTCGTACTAAGATGCAACTCTGAGCCAAACGCTGCTTGAAGTCTTTTCCAGAACTTCGAAGTGAACTTGGCATTCCTATCTGATACAATGGTTATTAGAACCCCATGTAACTTTACAATCTCTTTCATATAAAGTACACCAAGTGCCTTTGCATCATCTGTTACCGTAATAGGCAAAAAGTGAGCCGTCTTGGTCAGTCTGTCAATGATGACCCATACGGCCTCATTGCCTCTCCGTGACTTGGAAGGCCTGTCACAAAATCCATAGCAATCTGTTCCCATTTCCACTGCGCTACAGGCAATGGTTGCAACAAACCTGTTGGTCTCTGATGCTCGGCCTTCACCTCCTGATAGGTAAGGCACTTAGCCACAAACTGGGCAACATCTTTCCTCATCCCGTTTCACCAATACTGACGTCTCAAATTGTGATACATTTTGGTACCACCTGGATGAACTGCAAAGCGGGAAGTGTGAAACTCCAGTAAGACATCCTCACGACAAACCGTGGGAACCACCAATAAACCTCTGAACCGTAGACCCCCATTTGCATGCAAGGTTCAATCCTTCACTGTCTCACCATCGAAGATTAAGGCGTGAATGACATCTAAATCTGGGTCTTTGTCTCTGTGACTCAATCACTTGTCCAATAAGAATAGGCTGAGCCACAAGACTAAACAAGAATGCTGGCTCACTGCCAACACCGTCATCAAAACAATACAATCCCATCTCTACCAAATCTTTAAGTATTTTCCACTTCCGAATAGCTAAACAAGCCAGAATCCCATGAAATTTCCGGCTTAAGGCATCTACTACTACATTTGCCTTGCCCGGATGATATTGCAAGTCAAAAATGTAATCTTCCAAGAACTCAACCCATCTTTTCTGTCTATTGGTCAAGTTCTTTTGGTAGAAAATGTACTTAAGGCTTTTATGATTCGAGAACACCTCGAATCTTGCACCATACAAGTAGTGTCTCTAACACTTTAAAGCAAAAATAACTGCTGCTAATTCCAGATCATGAGTAGGGTAGTTGTACTCATGAGTCTTCAACTGCCGAGACCCATAAGCTACTACTCTACCATCCTACATCAACACACATCCCAAACCATCACGTGAAGCGTTACAATAAATCACATAACCCAAGCTACGCTCAAGTATCACCAACACTGGAGCTGCAGTCAATTTTGTCTTCAATTCTTGAAAAGATGTCCACAGGCTTCTTCCAGACAAACTTGATTCCTTTTCGGGTCAAACTGGTCATAGGAGCTGCCAAACGGGAAAAATCTTTCGCAAATCTCCGACAGTAACCTGCTAAACCAAGAAAACTCCAAATCTCAAAAACATTCTTGGGTTGCTCCCAAGTTAAAACTGCTTCAATCTTTGATGGGTTAACCGATACTCCACCTTCTGAAACAACATGCCCTAAAAATTTCACCTCTTGTAGCCAAAACTCACATTTCTCATATTTGGCATACAATCGGTGCTCCCGCAAAATTTGTAAAAGAATACTCAAATGGACCTCGTGCTTCTCCCGAGATCGTGAATACACAAGAATGTCATCCACGAAAACTACCACAAACTGGTCCAAGTAATCGTGAAAGACGCAGTTCATCAAGTCCATGAATGCCGTTGGCGCATTAGTCAAGCGAAAAGGCATAACAAGGAACTTATAGTGTCCATAGCGTGTGTGATACCCCTCGGATCCGAGATACGGGTTGATCAGGCCCAGGCCCAAACCCGAGAGAATATCAAACAATTAAAATATTTTAAATCGAATACAAAATAGAAAAATATAAAATTTAAATATAAAATCCTCCAATGATAAATAATAAATTAATTCTCCAAAAACCTTCAAGGTTACAACTTGGGAATCCAACTAGTGGACCCCTAAACCAAACTCCAACTGAAACTGAGTAACTGAAAGTAAAGATATTCCAAAACTAAAGCATGAAGTGAAATCCTACGTCGTTAGTAGAATGAATGAGAGTCTCTGCTTAGCATGATCAAGCTTGAGACTGGAACCGTCCGATACTTGAAAAGAATAATAAATGAGTGGGTTAGGCCTACGAGCGAGTTCTAATCTAACTGCAATCCATACAGTGATCCGATACGCAGATAAACCGTAGACACCTCACAATATCTATCTAGTCCATACATATAAATATATCCACACTAAGGGACATTCACTAGTCTATAATAGGGTTCTCAACCTGAATAGAAGGCAACATGCGAAAACGCATCCAAAGGTGGGCATGAGTACCTAGACCTAACAGGGTACACCTTAACCTATTATAACCAGTTACGTATCCACTGCATATACGCACCCTAACCAACGAGTCTGAGACTCAAGCTCATCTCGTGGTACCATAAACACACATATAAAGTCCGTCTAAAACCAAGGTATGTAGTTCAATTATTTATCGAACTGACATACAATAACAAATTAGTTAGTCATTCAACTTATTCAGTTGATATGACTTAACCATCATCTATTAATCCAGGAAGCCACTCAACTTAGTTGCAGTTGATTTGACTTAAACACAATTAGGATTCAATATTTATAAATCCATTCCTTTAATACGTTAGGTTAGGTTTAGGCATTTTGAGCTAATCCTCCATATCCTTGTAAATTACATCATATATATAACAGTTTAGTAATTTACAATCCAAAACTAATATCCAAATAATTGCAGAAAGAAGATTAACAATCTAGCAATTAAAATCTAGTATTAATCTATGTAATTGCATCAAAGAATTTAATATTCTAACAATTAACATCTAAAACATGCATAGTTCAAATTTAATATAACAATGACTCTATCATGTATTTAAAATAAGTTCTATAATCATATTATAGTCCAATAAATCGCTAAATTAATTTAAGCAATTTAGTTCCTTCCATCCGGTAACAGCGTACTAAGTTGTATACTTATCTTTTGTTTTATCTTTTAGCACAGAACCATACACTATGCCACAAGTCTAATTTATTAATTAAAAGACTTCACCGTGCATTTAAAATAAATTTAGAATCATTTTATAGCACCCTAAACTGTCAGATTAAAACTAGTCAGTAAATCTCCTTCCAGCCGTTAACCGTACGCAAAGTTGTTAAATAGCGTACTGTTAATTCTATTAAAACTAAGGGGTAAATTTATGCCATTCAAGACCTTAGTTACATGTTAAACTAATTATTTAAAAACCCATTAAATTTCTAAAACTGTTCAAGAACCCCAAGTGCCTAAACAGTAACTGAAAAGTCACTGTACACACAAAATAATGAAAGAGCCTGCTCTAGAAAAATTGAGCAGGCTCAATGCAGCATAGAGCCGGCTCTAAACCACCTTGGAGCCGGCTCTAAATAGGTGGGAGCCGGCTCTTGACATTCCAGAGCCGGCTCTCTTCCCCCCCTGTGAGCTATCTCTCTGTTCTAGCTTTGTCTGCTTCGTTTCTGACCTCTGCTTCAACTCCGGCCAGTTGCAACCTTTCTATTTGGTTTTTAAACTGATCTAGGAATCTTATTTAAGCCTAAAAGCATCCCCCATGACTATTTTACAGTAGTTGACAACAAGTATAGTAATAACATCTGCTACAAATTTAACATGATAGAAGCGACGAACTGAACCCAGATTTTGCAACTACTGTAACAGAATTATTTTAACATATACAGATCATCAAAATATCATATAATAAACATATATTTTTAGTTAATGATCAACTAACCCTAGATACTATCTAGGTGCATAGAACACAGGCCAACGGGAGAGAAGAAGAAGAGAACTTGCCTGTAGTTTTAGACTCAAAACTTGTCGCCGTCTTCCTAACTTTCGGCAACCACTGCAACACTGTTTAGCCTCCTATTACTTCTACTCTTCCCTTCTCCTAGGTCTGACCTTGAAGCCTCAGTCGAAAACCTCACAAACTTGCTCTGCTATCTCAAAGCCTCACTCTGTAACTTTTGGTATCTATGTTACGTGAGTAGGGTTTTTCCAACCCTTAATACAGATTATAACTATGTATATATATAGGCGTAAAAATACTAAACCCTAATCCTTGTTTAATTAAAGACAGAGCCCTAATCCTAATCCTAGTCGGCCCATAGAACCTAAATCATATACATATTTGATTCATGTATGACGGCTCAAAGAAAACCCTAACTGAAAAAAATGTATTTAAAACCTTAGTTAACATATTTACATATTTAACTTATTCAAATTAAACAATTACCAAATAATTAAATTTTAAAACAACCAATTTATCAAGTAGTTCAATGTAACAACAACAATTAATTAAATGGAAATTAAATCAAACAAGTCACAAAATACAAATAATTTCAAATAAATCAAATAATAAACACACCAAAAACGCACTTAAATAATTTATTAAAAATACCGAGACTATCCTTTAAACTTAGGGGTATTACACCGTATACGGAACATTGTCTTTGGGATATCCTCATTCCTAACCCGTAACTGATAGTAACCTGACCTCAAGTCAATCTTCGAGAAACAACTGGTTCCCCTCAACTGATCAAATAGATCATCTATCCTTGGCAAAGGATACTTGTTCTTGATGTTGGTATGATTCAACTTCCGGTAATCAATGCACAACTTCAAAGAACCATCTTTCTTCTTAGCAAACAAGACCGGTGCGTCCTACGGTGACACACTCAGTCGGATGAAACTTTTCATCCTCATATCATCAAGCTGCCTCTTTAATTCTTCCAATTCAACTGGTGCTATACGATATGGTGCCATAGAAATCGGCGCGATACCTGGCATTAAATCAATAGTGAACTTCACTTCTCGGTGTGGAGGCAACTCTGTCAAATCTTCTAGAAACATATCCAGAAAATCATGAACAACTGCAGGATAATCTTCTTCCACAACATCATCTTTTTCGACTATAAGGCTAGCTAAGAAGTAATCACCACGACTCCGTCCACGAACTCCATGAAACGATGAAATATGGGAATCACTCCGATCTCCCACGAAAAAGAAACAATCTTTCTCGGGAGTGCAAACTGTGACTCTACCTCTAAAACAGTCGATCGTGGCATGAAAGGAAGCTAGTCAATCCATCTCGAGAATGACATCAAAGCTAGTCATCTCCAAGAGGATAAGGTCAAACACAAAGGTCCGCCCGGCTATCACAATAGAATAATCCCGCACAACTTGGCTCAAAGACACCAAAACCCCAACTCGAGTATCAACATACAATGTCCGATTCATGAAACTAATCTCTAACCCCGATGTAAGTGCAAATGATAATGATATGAAGGAATGAGATACACCAGAGTCAAACAAAACATGGGCCCAAGAACCAAACACCGGAAATATACCTCGGAGAACTGATAATCCAGGTGGTGCATCAGTCAGTGCAAGTGCAAAGATACGTCCTTGCGGTGCCTGTGCTTGAGAACTACCAATCTGAACACCAGACTGCTATGCCGACACAGTAGGAGTGTCCCTCCTAGCTGGTCGTGAACCCTGAGAAGACATAGCAGGCTGTGGTGGTGGCGGTGGTCTGAAACCTGACTGAACTGTAGCCGACTATGATGGTCTTTGTCGTGACCCTCTGCCGCTAGTGGTGCCTGCTACCTGACTTGGACAGTCTCGAATCAAATAGCCCTGCTGGCCACACCCATAACAAGCCTTCAGAGCTAAAGAAACTGAAGACGGTCTCATGGGATAATTGGACTTGTAATGTTCAAGTTGCTGACACTGAAAGCAGACAACTCCACTTCTATCAGACCCAGCTGGCATAGGAGTTGTAGGAGTGGATCGTGCAGACTGCTGCCCCTGAAATTGGGATGAACCACACCTGTTCTTTTTCCCTGAAGGTCCTTCTAAAAATGGTCCTACAATCCTCTTTTGCTTCCATTGTTCCATTCTTGCATCTTTATCTTTGGCCTCCGCCTGTAGCATCAATGCTCTTTCCACTACCTCAAAATAAACCTTGATGCCCTGTGCTATTAACAACGGCCTCATTTTGTAGTCAAGTCCGGAGATAAACTTCCGAACCTTATCAACTTCATCTTTCAACATCTCTGGAGCAAAGCGGGAAAAAGAAGTGAACTTGTTCTCTTACTTTGTTACCGACATATTACCTTGGATGAGACCAATAAACTGATCCTTTAACTCCTATCTCTTGGAGGCAAGGAAATACTTCTCATAGAATAGCTCCTTGAACCTATCCTAACTCATCTCTTCAATCTTATACTGATTTGTGACCGACTTCCACCAAAACTTGGCATCCTTAGAAAACTAGTAAGTGGCTAGGATGATTTTCAAGTGATCATCCATCACATCCATAGAGGTCAATTGAGTTTCAACTTGATCCATATAGTCATCCGTTTCCATTGGATCCGCACCACCCTCGAACATTACCGGCATCAACTGAGAAAACCTTTTTATAATTTTGAGACGTTTCTGTGCTGGCGTCTCTTCAACTTGGGCTACAGGTTGTGGTACCGGTTGTGGTATCGACTGCGGGTGAGTAACAATGGTAGCCATCAAGGCCTTCTACAACAAGCGATTCAATACTAATTCCGCCTAGCTTTCACCCTCTTCAACGGGTGCTTCCACATTATCCCTCCTTGTAGGAACAACTCTTGGGGCAATCAAATCCTTAAGAAGTGTGTCCTCATCAACTGGCTCTGCCAGGTTGGAGATGGAACTTTCGCCAACATCACCCCTTGTTGGCCTAAGGCCAACTTCTCTTGGTTCCTCACGCCGTGACATTGTACTAAAAAGAATGAGAAAACAATTCAATGACATGACACAATGGTCTACCGTGGATAACTCAACATGAAATGATGCCGCACTAACACTTAGCATGCAAAACTATGCACTAACACCTTAGCATGAACATGCAAGTACATAGACAAATAATCAGTTAAGCATGCTCCTTCAAGTAATAACAAGTAACACATAGACACACAATCAATGCAAACAACTTCCCATGCAACCCTATGTAGGCCTCTACCCGTTGTCCCAATGGTTTTCGAACCATGGCTTTGATACCAACTTTGCAACAACCCGAACCCGTGGATCCGGACCGTTATCCGGGTCCTTACCCTGACCCGAGGTCACCTAGGTCACACCGTCAATTTCTTGGGTCCTTAACCATCACACAAGGCAATCCAAGGTTCAAAATAATTAAATGTCATGCCGTGAATGCAATGTTATGCATGTCACTATCCATCACTTCACAAACTGTTAATATAACCCGCCCTTTGGTGACTTCGCAGCGACACGAGAGAAGGATTGGCTACTATCCCTGACCTTTGGTACCCCCGCAGCATCATTTTGGGCCCAGATAGCTCAACCACGCTAGGGCAATCTCCTTACTTCCCTCTAGGTTATGTTAACACACCAGCCCTTTGGTGATTCCGCGACGACTGGGTTTTCTCAAAACCGTTTAATCAAAATTTCTCCCCAAAATCCCTTTTCACTTTTATTTCAAAACACTTTCCCTTTTTTTTTCATGCCCAATGCCATGAAATGCATGTCATGTACTTCACCAATAATATTAGCATAAAAGAAATTTACACTACACAATTTAACATGCTCCTTCATAGCATCTTCTATAAAATTAATAAACATTATAGGCTTGTAAATTAACATCTAAGCATGCTTTTCACATAATTTCATCAACACATACAAGTATAGATTCCAAATAATACAAATATATCATTCTCAAGACAATTAAGTTAAAATTAAGCATGTTTTGCAACAATTAAAGAGAGATGACTCACAAAAGAACAAGAAAAGTGTGAATTAAGAACCCCTACCTCAAGATTTTGCAAAACTTCCAATTTTACACTTCAGACCCGGTCTTCCAAATGGTGGCCAAATGAAAGTTGGCTCTGATGAATTCGAAGCCCTCGATGCGCTCTTTAATTTGCCGCAAACGGCACACAAAATCTCCAAATAGTGAGAAAGAGATCTAAAGTTGAAGTTGTAGGAAAAGAAAAAGAAAAAAGAGAATTGGGAGGATGAGAGAGAGACCTGTGGGAGAGATAGAGAGAATTGAGATCCAAAGTGATCTCTAAACCACTTAAATGGGGTGAGGTGGGTCCCACCAAATTTTATTTTCTTTTCCCTTTTCTTTTGCTTTTAATTTTCACCACATACACACATAATTACACATATGCACATACTAATTTCAACTACATAAAATTCATTAAATAAAATGCATGAAATGCTAATGGACCCGACTAAAATCCCCGTACACGACAGTACCAATAACGTGTCCCATACGGGTACGTCCGGTCCGAAAACTGAAAAATGCACAAATGATCACCCTTACATTTCAAAGAGTCTTGGACTCAATGAAATGTCCCAAACAACTCACAAACACAACTGACACACCCTGTAGTGTCCGATATGCAAAACGATAAAATACGAAAATGCCTTTGCGGCGTTAAAATTTCTGGAAAAGAAAAATGCCAAAAATTGAAAACATCACAGAACCTTTCTCAGTATACCAAAACTGAAGATCTCACAGGGCATAGCCAATCTTCGGCTGTGGAGAACTCTTCCTTTTATCCAAACCGGTGGTGGTAGCCAGCCTCGCATTGCCCCAAACCCCTCAATGAGGATTCTGGTGTGGAATTGTCACGGTTTGGAGAATCCCCTGACAGTTTCTCAGTTGAGGAGGCTTGTTTACCTCCATTCCCCTCCTCTGATTTTTCTTTCAGAGACGAAGAACGTGTCTGACAGAGCGGAGAAAATTTGAGTTTTGCTGGGTACGTATGATTCTTTTGTGGTGCCTTCAGTGGGCAGAAATGGCGGTTTGGCTCTTTTATTTTCAAAAGAATGGAATATTTCAATAATTTACTTTTCTGAATTTCAAATTACCTGCAAAGTTGTTGGTGGCAGGGACGCTCAGCCTTGGTTTTTCACCGGTGTATATGGGTCTTGTTCATAGAAAGATCGTGTGTACCAATAGAGATATATTCATAATCTAAAATTTCAATTAGGTCCCAACTGGTTCCTAATGGGTGATTTTAACGCTTTATTACATCGAGATGAAAAATTGAGGGGTCGCATGAAACAAGGATGGATGCTTAAGGATTTTAAAAATTTTCTTGAGGATTGTGGTCTTGTGGATATCAGATTCAAAGGTTTCCCTTTCACTTGGCACAACAAACGGGATACAAGAGACCTGATTCTTGCCAGACTTGACCGAGCTCTCTGTACAAATCAATGGTTGCAGTCATTCCCGCGTTGCATGCTTTATCACCTTAATGTGTAGGGTTCAGATCATAATGCCATCATGTTGTCCTTCAATGATTCTATCTCTCACGTTAAGAGAAATTTTCACTTCGACGCTCGCTGGGTGAAGGAGACAGAGTTTACTCCTATCGTAGAAAAGGCTTGGGACACCCTGTTTTATGGCCCTCCATTGGATTGTATCAATAAAAAATTAAGCATGTGTCAATCGGACCTCAAGTTCTGGAGAAGGGGAAAATGCAACAATGCCCACTGGAAAATTATGGATTTAGAGGGGAAATTGAAGCACCTTCAAGAACAAGTGTCTGGGTATGATAAAGCTTTTTTTTCAAGCTTGAACAGGAGTTGGGAAATGCTTGGCGAGAAGAAGAGATTTTCTGGTTACAAAAATCAAGAATTGTCTGGCTTAAACATGGAGACCAAAATACAAAATTTTATCACCGCAAAACTCAAATTCGTAAAAGGAAAAATGAGATCATGGGTCTTGAAGATACAAATGGCCAGTGGTGGAACTCAAAGAATGACATTCGTCGAGTGGCCGAAGATTATTATCAGCTTCTCTTTTCCCTCGCTCCTGTCCATGTTGATGCCGAGTTACATCGGAGATGAACAACGATCTTCTCAAAGAAGGTACAGAAGCGGAATTACGGTTTGCTCTTGCAAGTATGGGTCCATACAAGGCTCCTGGCCCTGATGGTTTCACCCCCCTTTTTTCCAAACGAATTGGGATATTTTGAAGGTTGATCTTGTTCAGGGATTCAATTCTTTTCTTCAAGGTGATGCTCTGCCGCGCAGTCTCAATGCTACTAATCTGGTGTTCATCCCTAAGGTAAAACACCAAACTTCTATGGTTAATTTTAGGCCTATATCATTGTGCAACGTGGCTTACAAGATCTATTCCAAGGCTTTGGCAAACAGGCTCAAGCCTCTTCTTTCAATGCTTATAAGTGATAATTAAAGCGCCTTTGTGCCACACCGCCTCATTCACGATAATATTATGCTTGCCCAGGACCTTATGCATGTTCTCAAATCAAAGAAAACTAGAGAGAACTATTTCATGGCTTTGAAATTAGATATGGCGAAGGCTTATGATAGAGTTAATTGGGCTTTTCTCAGCCAATTTATGAGCCACTTGGGGTTTGATAGGCGATGGGTGACTTTGTTGATGGAGTGTATTAGCTCTGTTTCTTACTCCGTTCTCATTAACAGGGAAATGGGTGATTCGGTCAGTCCCTTTAGAGGCCTAAGACAGGGAGACCCTTTATCTCCCTATCTTTTTTTTTTTTTAAGCCGAAGGTCTTTCAACTCTGTTCCACCACTCTTTGAGTTGTAAACAGCTTCTTGGCCTAAAAATGGGCCGAGGTTGTCCTTCTATTTCACATTTATTATTTGCAGATGATGCCCTCATTTTTTGTAAGGCTAAGGATCCAGAGGTAGGGTAGGTGAAAATTCTTCTTAACTAATATGAAGCTTTAACCGGTCAACTCATCAACTTGGATAAATCTTGTTTGTTTTTTTTCTCCCAATACCTCCTTATCTCAAGGGACCCAATCCAGTCTATCTATGGGCATTTGCAATGTCGACTGGTCCAACAAGTACCTTGGTCTTCCTTCCCTTCTGGGTCGCTCTAAAGTGGCAGCGTTTGCTTTTCTTTCGGAAAAAGTTTCTTCTAAAACCAAATCTCTCAAAGGTAAATTGCTTTCCAAAGCCGGCAAAGAGGTTATGATTAAAACTGTTCTTTCGGCTCTCCCAACTTATGCAATGCAGTGTTTCCGAATTCCAAAGAACAATTGCAATGTCTTGATTAGTAAATTCCTTAATTTTTGGTGGAGTGGTGAAGAGACATCTAACAAGATTAAGTGGATCAGTTGGGACACCCTCTGTAAATCCAAAGCCAGTGGCGGCATTGGTTCAAAAATGTTGAAGCTTTCAACTTGGCTCTTCTGGCTAAGGTGGCTTGGAGGATGGAGATTGGAGATGAGTCTTTGTTGTACAAATCTTTTAAAAAGAAGTACTTCAAGAATTGCATCTTTATGGAGTCTCCCAATAGAGCATCTGCTTTTTGGGTTTGGAAGAGTATTATTTCCGCAAAGGAGGTTATTAAACGAGGCATGAGGTGGCACATTGGTGATGGTTCAGCGGTTAACTGTTGGTTAGACAATTGGCTTCCTGATAGGACTAATCTGGCTGTAACTTCAAGCAAGCTTGGAGCTCCTTTCTTATTTGTGGTAGATTTGATCATCCCATCCACCTCTAAATGGAATTCATCCTTGGTGTGTCAACATTTTAATCGGTGTGACAGTGATCTCATTCTCAAAATTCCCATCATTGTTTATAGAGGTGCTGACATTAAAGTTTGGGGTTGCTCTAAGGATGGTCAGTTTTCGGTAAAGAGTGCTTATCATGTCGCTCTCTCCTTTCTTAATAATTCTCAAGTTTCCAAGTCTGATATGGGCAGTAGCTTTAAAGCCAGTCAAAACGCGATGTGGAGTACTGTTTGGAGAATTCATGCATATAAAAAAATTCAACTTTTTGTTTGGCAATGCCTTCACGAGAGGCTTCCAGTGAACAAACAACTAAGTTTTTATGGGGCTACTGCGGTATCTTGTTGTGCTTTTTGTGGTTTTTACGACGAAACTGTTGATCACCTTCTTTGCACGTGTCCTTTTGCTTGTACAGTGTAGAAGTTAAGTCCTTTTAGAATTGATTTTG